>NC_088364.1:82198842-82201342 GCF_034508935.2 Berghia stephanieae | reverse complement strand
ATTTTACCACCACCACTACCACCATCATCATCATCATTATCATCATCATCATCATCGCCATTATCATCGGGTAGATATATATATTTAATTGTCATTTCATACTTGACATCAGGAACCTCCCCTGCTCCAGTCGAATTACTGGCTAGCCGTGATCTACCTGACTGTCATGTCAGCGGCTTTGCTCAGCGGCACTGTCGGGAACTGCATTATTCTGATGGTTAGTGCTTTCTACAGGAGCGACCGTCGTACAGGCTACCAGTTCATCGTCAATCTGGCACTGGCCGACCTGTGTGTTGGTGCCATTGCTGATCCTATGTGTGTTATTGGTAAGTCAGTGGAAGGGAACAAAACCACGCCTCTCGGACAGATTCTTCATATGTGACCCCTCGTCTCAAAACGGTATTATGTCGGGATGGACTAGATGCTAAAAAAATCAAATTATAGTTAAACTGGTCAAAAATACGAAACGTTGGTATTTAGCACATGTGCGGCTATGTGGTCTAGTGGTATGACACTCGCTTTCGGATCGGAAGGTCCTGGGTTCGAGCCTCGCTCGGCGCATAGTTGAGTCCTTGGAAAAGACTCTATATTCACATTCTCTCACCGTACTCAGGTGTAAAATGAGTACCTGGCCGTTAACAGCGTTGTCTTTGTCCGAAAAATTGTAATATCGCCTAACAGGCGTCATGTCTCGTCCTACATGTTAAATGTTGCTGTTGACCAGGGACCCCTTGTAAAGCGCATTGAGCACGTTAAGTGGATATTGCTCTATATAAATGCTCAATTTTTTTAATTTTGTTTTTTTTTAATATGATATTCCTTCTCCTCTATAAAGCATATAAACTCAACTTAAGCATGATATTTCTGGCTACATATTCCATTTTGAGCATCTTAATCATCCCGACTAAATACCGTTTTGAGACGAGGGTTCACATAAATGTTCACAAACAATGGTAGTGATTGGTAAACATAGCGGACTACAAAGGTTTTACTGTCTATAGCATGTGTCTAAGTAAAATAGCCACTGTTCTACGGCCTGAATAATGGAATTAACACAGCAAACTATGTGTAAACATAAACGTTTATATTATGATCGATCGAGAACATCGTATGATCAGAGACAGGTCGATTTCATTCACGTTATTGTTTATAACAACCAACTGTGTTTGTCCGAGCACGTGTGAAAGTGTGCCATAAATTCCATGTTTCGATTGGTCAAAAAATTACTGGTATAATTCTTGTTACATAATGTTTGTTCCATGACCTCAATGTTTAACTAGAAGACCTAGATATCAAATACTCGCTTGAATGTGGAGGTGCCGTGTTAAAAATAACCCAAGTTAATTGAAATATTAAAAGACTATAACACCAAAACTAGTGATTGTGCTTTTTGACAAGTTAACCTTGGGTTCCGTTTAAAAAAAATTATTTTAAAGTTTAATTTTGAAAAATCAAAAGGTATAACATACGACTTTTCTTGCTACGGGTGGCGCAATGTTGAGTCAAGGGAAATATATCCTTTCAAGTTTGGAGTCTGAATTTTTGTACATCTTCGGGAAATATCAAAGCCTAATTTCACTTCCAGACCTCTAAACATTTTTTACAACTGGTCAAGTTGAAGAAGTGTGACATTTGAGAAAAGTTGCTGGATACCTTTCCCATACATCTGACCATAACTTCATGAAAAATCACCCAATTTACTTTAAATAAAGATTGAAATGCTCTGTTGAGCATATTCTTTCAGAAAATGAAAAAAAAAATGCAAATCCAAAATTGTCACCTTCCGATTGATTATGACATGCACTGAAACACCATATTAACTCAAACTTGATTTCTCTCTCTCTCTCTCTCTCTCTCTCTCTCTCTCTCTCTCTCTCTCTCTCTCTCTCTCTCTCTCTCTCTCTCTCTTTCATATTAGCTGTGGTCAAAGGTGAGGCTTGGTTCAATGATAAACCGTGGCTGTGTACAACGGTTGCCTCCTTGTGCATTACGGCGTGTTTCTGTGCTTTCTTCAATCTTATGATGGCAAGTTTAAACAGGTGAGAACTAAGAACTGAAAACGTTATATATATAATAGTATAGATACGCAGGGATATATATATATATATATATATATATATATATATATATATATATATATATATATATATATATATATATATATATATATATATTATTATTATTTAAAATATTTACCACAATGTTTGAGACAGTCTACATTAATGTTTCAGGCTTAATTTGCCATCGTCAGGACTGAGTTGTTTTGTTGACTGTTGTTGTTTCTTGAAGTGGTTCCGGTTTAAAGTTGCTTAACAGGAATTTACGCCGATGGGGACATCTTCCGTAGATCTCACTTTTCATGTTGAGTGTGGCTTCATGAGGTTGTTTGATTATAGTATATTTTTCTTCCAGGCATAAGCTACATTGTTTTGATGTTGGTGTGTATCCTGTTGCTTTGGATAAAATTTTCCATGAAATGTTGTGGTCTATTTTGTTGTCT
>NC_088364.1:82133842-82188842 GCF_034508935.2 Berghia stephanieae | reverse complement strand
TTCAATGAGCAGTTTCATCCATTGGATCATTGACTTTATTATTTATCTTTTATTCATGGATATTTATTTCGTTTGTTTTGCATTTAATAGTTGTATTCTTCTTTACGACAGACAACAATATAGACCAGATGAAATTCTTAAATCGATATTTCAATTTAAGAATTTCATGGGCGCGTGTGATACTTTAAGGTTGTATCCGCGCCTCTGGAAGCTCACAACATTGCCATCCGGAAGTATACGGACCAACACACAAAACTATGTGTAACCATAAACTTTTATAGTCTGGTTCATACAGTTAAGTGAGAGTAGGATTCAATAGTCTGATGTCACGTCCGCCCAGCAACGAGCAGCTTGGTTCTAAACAAAGAAAATCGGTACTTTTTATTCTCCATGCTGGCTAGAACTTTTCACATGTCATGTGGTCAGAATGTATAAAAGGCAAAACATGATCAGATTTATAATGATTTTCTCCTCTGGACACGCTTTTATGCTCGTCGGAGAAGTATTTCATAATGAATGGCGTCCGCCATTGTTCCGACCGTTTAGAACCAGTTACTAAGTTACTATGCGTCATTACGAGGGAAGTGACGTCACGACTGTTGAAGCCTATTACTCGTGGATGGAAAAAAAAACAAGCAAAGACCCGTGTGACCTCAAATTCGTTCTATCAATACACCACACACAACAAGAGTTCAAACGTGGCCTTCGTAAACTAAAGATACTGACCACACAAAAAAACGTCACAAAAGAAGACGATGATCACCAAACGAAAGTAAAAATTGAGTTGTTAGAAGTGCTCAGGGAAACAAATGATTGGCTGAGCTATTGAGGATTACAACTCACAATTAACCGTTTCCCGTGATCGTCGTCTTCTTTTATGACGAATTTTTTTTGGTTAGTATCATGTTTTAAGTTAACGGTTCATGCATAGTCGATAACGTACAACCTGACACTATGGCTTGTCTTTTGTCGTCCTTTATAAATAGAATGAAGTTGACGTCACTCGGGACTTTGTTATTGTTTTTTGCCATCCACGCTTATGACTAATTCTCACCTAACTGTATTATCCAGACTGTAAAAGTTCATGGTTGCACAGAGTTTTGTGTTGGTCCGCATCCGCTATACTTCCGGGTGGCAATGTTGTGAGCTTCTTAGCCAAGCGCATATCTATAGAAGGAACGAATTTGACATCACTCAGCTCTTTTTCTCAAGCCATTTTATGAGTACTTCTATCAGCGAGACTAAAAACGTCCAAGGCTACACATAGTTTTGTGCGTCGGTACGTTAGATCCGTATGGCGGACATGTTCAGCTTTTTGGATAAACGCATAGCATCAACAGGTTAGTGCACCGCTTAGTGCGTTGTCGTTAGTAGGACTCAAGGAAACAAATAATCTCATTGGTTGAACGGTTGAATACAATTCATGAATTGTATTCTTTTGTGGTCGTGGACTTGTATTTTATTTAGTGTATTTTTGGTCACTTTACTAAGGACACGATCGATATCGCCTCACAGGTGTCGTGTCCCGTCCGACATGTTAAATGTTGCTGTTGACCAGGGACCCCTTATAAAGCGCTTTGAGCACATTTAGTGGATATTGCGCTATATAAAGCTCAATTTTAATTTTCTAGATTTAATTTTAATTGAAGCCTCCCAACCAGAAAAATACACAATGTGGATCAATGAAGAACTGGAGGAATACAGCTTTAGTATTGGCGCGTAGCCATCGTTAAGTTATAAGTTATAGATAGTATGCAGATGACGTCACTCAGGCCTTTGTTATGGTTTTTGCCATCCGCGTTTGTGAGTTGTTCTCACTAAACTGTATTAACCAGACTATAAAAGTTCATGGTTACACAGAGTTTGTGTGTTGGTCCGTTATACTTCCGGATGGCAATGTTGTGAACACCTTAGCCAAGCGCATACTATCTATAGAAATCCCCTCCCTGACAACTTGAGAGATTCTGACAGTTATGAGAAATTTACTTGTCAATGGGAGCGATCTAAATTCATGTTTTCGTCCAACCTAGTCATCGATCACATGATTTGTTGCCGTACGATTGGACATTTCTCAATGTATCTAAACACGCTGCTTTGTTTATGAGTCATGCTGAGCAAAATGACCAATTGTAATTTTTGATATTTCTCAAACTGTGAGAACACGCTTTACTATGTGGGTCATTTTGAGCACTTTTCAATGTAACCAATGACCTCGAGCACATGGAAATGTAATAGTAATATAGATCATGCCCATTAGAAAATATTGTTGTTACAGGAGGATATAATGATTGTGAGACAAGCCATATCCTAACACCATCCTACACCGCACAAATGGTGCGTTTATCTTCAGTACTGAAGCGGTTTTGTTCGTTGTTAAGGATTTTAGACGTGTGCAACACATTTAGGCCAGCATAAAGGACGAAAATTGGATAGTAAAAACATTCTAGATGTACAATTAAAAGGACTTGAGGAAAAAGTAAGACAAAGGTGAATGGTTCAAACTGTGAACAGATGTAGATTCAAAGAGCACACTATCAGTGTACTTAGTTTGAGATTACTAAAAGTCTCACCCAGACAGCAGCACAAGATCCCACTAAAAGGAATACACTCAAATGTTTACAAATCATATGTTAAATAAAAAAAAAATAACAGTACGTAACAGAGAGGTGATTTACAAGGAAAAAAATATCATCTCCCAGAACTATAACTATACATTTGACTGTTTCCCTTCCAGCCAAGAACTCCAGACAGGGTCAGGACAAAACCAAGTAATCTCATTCCAAGACAACGACAGAAAGCAAGTTGGAAAACATACAGGGGGATAGAAGACACAGCAAATACCTCCCTACCCACTATGGAAGTTCGGGAACCCACCCAGGTACTGAAGCTGCAACAGTAAGGATTGGATTGGATTGTAACCCACCAGCCCCAAGGCCACCATCATTTCCCTACATTGAGTGGACTGTTGGGTTTTTTTTTGTTTGTTTGTTTGTTTATTTTAAGGATTTTACAGCGTTCACTATATTTCTGACAAACATTCAGAAATACATAGATGCAATTATTTTCAAAAGACGATAACTAAATCCAGTCAGAGAATCCTGTCTTTCCCTCTCGCATCCTCTATGTCTTTCCAAGCAAATCAGAAAATAATCAAAAATAAAAATAAAATAAAATAGATTCAAAATAAAAAATCAGAAAATGCCCCAGGCGTCTTGAAGATAATTTATTATCAGAACATATTCTATAATGCACCAATAATTCCCAATACTCACTCGAGTAAAAGGATGTATTTCATAAAACAAAAGTCTTTCTCGTTTGGACCAAAGTCTTCAAAGGGTATCGAGTCAAAGATTTATGTACTTGATAATGTACGAAATGAAGCTAGAAATCGTGGGTTTGTTTAATACCCTCCAATTGCTGTGGTTAGACATTATTTGTTTTTAAGGGTTTTACGGCGATTACACACATTTAGGACATATCAGCGCCAGTAAAAAGGAAGAAAAAGGGAAATTAGTTCAAATAGGGAACAGACGTGAATTCCAAGAGCACATCATCAGTGTACTTAGTTTGAGATCACCTAAATGTCTATCCTGACACAAGCACTGGTCCTCACTAAGAGGAACACACTCAAATGTTTAAAAATCATATATATGTAAAATAAAAAATAATACAGTACATAACAGAGAGATCATTTACAAGGGAAAAAAATATCTCCCAAAACTAACTATACATTTGACTGTTTCACACCCAGCCAAGGCCATGACAAAACCAAGTAATCTCATTCGAAGACAAAGACAGAAAGCATGTTGGAAAATAGATAAAGGGGGATAGAAGACACAGTAAGTGCCTCCCTGCCCACAATGGGAGGTCAAGAATCCCTCTCAGTTAGATATTATTTAGATGAATTTGCTAATTCTTTAACAATGCCTTGAAATAAAACAAAATGTTAAGATATCTTATTTCATGACATTAAACTGTAATGGAACCTCTTTGACTAAAAACCGTTTTGGAGAATTTGGTCAAAAACGAGTCGTGTGTAAAATAAAAATGAAATAATATATAATAGTAATGAACAAAGTAATCCAATTCATTACAAAAAGATGTTCAATATTTTTTTTTATCATCGAATAAACGAAATGAATTCAGTCATCAATACTTGTGGTGAGTTTTTAAAGCAATTGAAGAAGAAATCATCAACAGTAAATCTAACCCCAAGATAATTAATCTAAGAGTGTCTGTTATTCTTAATGCTCCTAATTTTAGTAATTTAGTATTTTTTCTGGTGTTTTTCCAAACATTTTGTTTCCATGCTTATACCATTTTAAAAGTGAAACAAAAATTTCTAAACAATCAACCATTTTTATAAAATTGTCCATTTCCCTGTAATATTCGTCATTATTGGGATGCAAACATCTAAAGTTAAAAAAATAATGAGTAAAAATAACTTGATAGATAGACTTCATCAAATGTATCGATAACAGAACGTGAATATTTTGATAAAGATTCATACAATCATATATACATGCGTACAATCCCAAAACCTACATCAATAATGCATGACATAAAATGCTTCAGAGATAATAAATAACATGGTCTTATAAATCATATTAACATATGACAATCAAATTAATGCTAATATTATATAAAATCATGCGACACATGAAGGGGAAAACGCTATAAAAATAGCAATGAAAACGTGTTTAAAAAGAAAAATCCAGGTAATGAACTTTATTATTCAGACTTGAATGTAGAGTCATGGATAAAAGTGCCTAAAGATTTTGTGGATGTCAGTGTCCCGTCAGAAACAATGCACAAGATTCTTTTACAAAATTTTTAAAATTGAAAACAAAGTTTGATTCTTTGTAGCTGTTCCTGCTAATTATTCAATATATCTATTCAGTTATTTCCTTCATCTTCTTTTTGATTAGTCATCTGAAGAAAAATTTGGGAACTTTTATTCGAAAGAGATATTGACAAAACATATTCTGCATGATGCATAAGATAGATTAAAATCTCACATTCTTTGCTTTTGGCAACCAGAACTATTGTTTAAGGTTGTTGATATCATTTAGGAAACGAAGAGGGAGAAGGATATCAACACTTGGATTCATTTCAATAATTATACTTGAGCCATTGTTTACTTCCACGTTTAGAAATAAAAAATCAGGGCAGAGCTTATGTATGAGATGTGAAGTATAATTGTAGTCAATTAATTACTGTCAATTAATTGTTTGAGATACATCTCAGTGACACCCTGATCAACTATTTCCCACTTACTTTTCCAACCCAGTAACTCTTTTGTCTTGAGTTATGATACAGAAATCGAAAAAAAAAAATGTCTTGAGTTATGATACAGAAATTGAAAAAAAATATGTATATTGAATATTGAATTAAAAATCTAAAGATGAGGCAACACAATTATAGATATTATAAGAAAGCACAACAGAGAATATTAGAAATAAATGTCAAATTCTAGCATTTTGTCTTTGATTAATGTGAAAGACAAATAATGAATTGAATTGATTTTAACTTTGTCTTAGATGATCTAAATGGTATTATTGATCAAGGCATTTGAACTGCTGCAAACATCAATAGAGAGAAATAAAAAGTGAATAAGATTATAACTGGAGATAATGCTCCTCACCATATTGCTAAGGAAGAGAGAAAAAAGACGTCATTTTCACAGTAATTATTTCACTTTCATACCAATTCAGTTAAATGTATGATTGTTTTTAAGGGTTTTACGGCGCTTGCAACACTATCAAAGTACTTAGTTTGAGGTCACCTAAAAGCCATATCCAGACACAAGCAGCACAGGCCCCAACTAAGAGGGATACACTCAAATGTTTGCAAATCATATATAATATGTAAACAAAACAATACAGTACATTCAGAGTAATGGTTTACAAGACAATAAATATGATCTCCCAAAAATCTAACTATAAATTTGATGGTTTCCCTCCAAGAAAGGGTATCCGGCCAGGGCCTGGACAAAACCAAGTAATCGCATTCCAAGACAAAGACAGAAAGCATGTTGGAAAGCAGATATAGAGGGATAGAAGACACAGTAAGTGCCTCCCTGCCCACTTTTGGAGGGAAGGAACCCCATCCAGCAATTCAGTTGTTTTATAATAAAGAAAATCTGATGTGGGGGTATAAATGTTGCACGATTAAGAAAAATACAAGGATCTTGTTTGAAAAAGTAAAATTCAGTTTTCTTTTACCACTGATAATAGCAACTACTACCAAAAATATTTCAAAAATTTATTCGTGAATATTGTAATATTATCATACATTTTGCATAAAATATATATACGACAGGAATTCCATCACACATTCACTCATCTATAATTCCTTCCAACACATCACAATTACGACCAGAATTCCACTAAACATTCTTCACATCTATAATTCTTTTCAACACATCACAGTTAAGACCAGAATTCCATTACACATTCTTCACAAGTAAATTTATTATTCTTTTCAACACATTGCAATCTCCGAATTCATAATCGCTTAAACATCTGCTATTATCATCAAAGAAACTATTCTTGCAAACTCCGACATCCAAAAAGTATTTCATAACATACAGATTGTCTAAACCCTAAATTGAACGGCTGTCACCTCCCCCACCCCCTCTCTCTTAAATCTTCTTCTTGAAGGTAAAAAGAGTTGATCTTGGAATTGAATATTTATACCATCAATCAATGCTTTTAAAACCTTAAAACATTCACTTTACAATGTGTTGGCTTAGTCATTCAAAAAAAAAAAAAACCCAATAAACATCTAGGTATACCCAAACCCAATCTAGGTAGACATTTTCTTAACAAACTAAAACTAAAAAGATCACTTTTTACCTCCACCCCACAACCATCCTTTGACCATTCCAGTAAGGCCACCACCTGCTGATGCTGAAGATTTTTTAGACTCCATCTTATCCTCAAGCGATGGGAATGCAACATGATTCAAGGCCAGATCAAAGAATAGAGGTCGGCAGGGAATTGGCTTGAAGTCTGGTGGGAAGCGAGTTAAGAATGCTTTCTTGGTTGCTGCATTTTTCTCCACTACATATTCCTCCAATCTGTCCTCCAAGGGCTGTTAATTTAAAAAAATAAATAAATAAACATAACATAAATTAAATAAAATACGT
Organism: Berghia stephanieae; assembly: GCF_034508935.2. NCBI lineage: Eukaryota > Metazoa > Mollusca > Gastropoda > Nudibranchia > Aeolidiidae > Berghia > Berghia stephanieae. The sequence continues at coordinate 82,181,692 of NC_088364.1, read as the reverse complement.
AAATGTAATTCTCAGTATAGAATATTTCTGATGTGAAATCACATAGAAGTTTTATTGTCTTTCTGGATTCTATAGTACAGGGGAAAAACCACAGATGTCCATTTTTAAAATTTTTGTGACTGCCCTCTTTGAGTGATATCAGGGCATTAACTATAAACTTTCCCTTTATAAATAGAAACTACAACCATAACTCTTTAATGGTTGGATTTTTTTTTTGTTCGATGTTATTTTTGTAGAGGGGAAATTTAGTCGCCTAACATCATTCAAGGGGGCAGTCACGAAAATTTTAAAACAGGACATCTGTGGTTTTTCCCCTGTACTTTTCAAATGTTTTGTGTTTCTTTTTTAAAAGGCTTTTGAGCCCAAAACATGCTATGCTATATATTTTGTACTTATTTTTCTTTTCCCTATTTTTAACATTTTTATTTTTGAAGCTGCAATTTTCATTTTATTCAATACTTTTAGAATCTACAGCTTAGCATTCACTAAGACATTTTGTTAAATATCTTTGTCAAATTCACTTATTACTGTTGTCATGTCTGCAGATTAAATCTGTATATAAAGTTGTTTTTTACAAACGTAATTTGGCAAAAAATCTGATTTTTCCAGCTGACTCAGATATTTAAAAAAACAAAAATTAGAGACAAAGTAATAAACATTATAGTTAAATTGCTCCGGAATGGATGTGACCAAATTGAACACAGCACTACATCAATTCAAATTCTAAAGCAGTTAATAGTCAAAGTTCATAAAGACAAGAGGGGAAATCATATATTTTGGGTTAATAGACATTTCTATCAGGAAGGTCTGATAAATTATTTTTTGAAAAATATAGATAATGAATACTTTTTTAAAAACAAAGTGAAACAAATAACATAGTTGAATGTCCCATTTCACCCCTTAAGTAAAAAAAAATCTTCTGACACATAACCATAAGCAATAACGAACAAGGGGTTTAACAAACTCGTGTCAATGCCTGCCAATGTCTTTTTATTCTTAGTTCAGAAAAAAAATGAATAACTAAAATTTACAGACACAGACAACTTTTTTGAGTGCCTAGCAACATTTCTTCTAACATACAAAATTAATAGCTAATGAGGAATAAGGATGGATGTGAAGAGGATATAGCAAGAGGAGAAATTAGAAGAGGAACTGAATGAGAGTCATTATAAACAAACAAAAACCCCCAAAAATTAATTTAAAAAGCAAAATAAAATAAACCAGATTTCTGAATTGAGTTACACCTCGCATGTAAAGATAAAGACTTACCCTTTTATCTATAACAGGTACGGAAAATGATGTTTGCTCTCCAGCAGTACTTGAGTCTAAAATAGAATAGGCCTGGCATGAATAGATTTTGTTGTTGATTTGCTGCTGTAAGGACTCCAGGGATGAAACCGTTTCCTAAGGGACAGACATTAAAATGATCAATAAATAAAATATTGACGTTTCAGGGTCAGGGGGATGGGAGGTGGAGGAAGTTTTGGATGCAATTGATATTAAATCAAATAAAAATTTTTAAAACATAGTCTGGACTGACAGTAACACTTTTTATTTGCATAAGAAACCTCAATGTAAGCATCATAGACCTCGCTTTCAAAAAGGATTTCTATCTTAAAATATCAAGATGAGTAACACATTTTTAATAAAACCCCCCTTTCAAAACTGAATCATATCTTAAACTATGCTGTCAAAATCAGTCACAAACTTTTACTAAATTATAATTATTCCAGTGATTGAGGCCAACTATGGGGGAGAAAAAATCCCCAATAAAACCCTTTAAAAAATAAAACCTTTAATGTCATTAGATGACATACCTTCACTTTAGTAGCTTGTGTCAGCTTTTTGTATCCCTTCAAAGCAGCTTGGCAACTGTCAAGGGCTCTCTGATAAAGAGCTACAGTCTCCTTCCACTTCTTTGCAGCAGAATAAGATGTTGCTTTATAGTACGACCTGTACATGATACAAATATTAGCCTGGATTATGCAAGAACATACTAAAATTAGAAGAAGGAGCCCGACCTAAATTTCTTTTTAAAGCACACATTGCAGTTCCAAATGAGCAGGGTCACAAAATCATGAAAAGAATAATTGTTTAAAAATAAAACCCAACATTTTTATAAACAAACACTTTTAAATAAAGATCTATAATTATCTTTTGAATTTCCTCACTCGGAAAATTAAATACTATTTACGGCAAAATGGGAAAGTTAATCTAGGATATGTAGATAGTTCTCAAATTATTAACAAGAGTTTTGAGGCAAGTTAACAGATAACATATAAAAAATTGTAGTGTATTCGTTCTCAAATTCGTAACAAGGGTTTGCGACAAGCTGGCACTTATTAAAAATTTGAAGTTTATTTTTTTTGGCAGCCTTTGATTTTATTTCGAGCAAATAATGGTCAAAATTACACCTTCCATTTTAAAAGAAAAAATTTGAGGGAATCGTAGGTTTAACTAAAATTGTCTACAATTGATATCATATGCCCTCCTTTTTACTTTAAGTACAAGGGAATCAAATAATAGTCAACTCCACTGATAGTCTTCTTATTCCTTGAGATTTATCAAGCCAATGAATACACAAGCAACCACAGCTAAAACTTGGTGAGGTCCTTACCTAAAAGCTTTGTACCCGATTACATTGACTTGAATCTCAGACTCTAAACTTGGATCCTCTTCTACACCATGAAGACCTGGTATATCTTCCAGGTTCTGAAATTTTAACAAAAAGATATAAATGAATAAATCGAAACTAAAAATTAATTGAATAAATCACTTCGGCTTGTGGTCTGTAATTTGTAAAAAGTGAGCTGGAGTTTAGCCCGGTTTTGTAGCGGTAAAATAGACAGTAGAAATTGCTTGCTACCTTTTGGATAGGACAATAGTTGATCCCATACTTTCAATCAGATCTAACAAACTCAGCTACCCAACCACTGCTGAGACAAGGGGTTAGGCAAAGAGAGAAGTCAGAAATAAAATCTCGACTTCACCTGGGACTGATCCTGGTTCCTTTGCCAGTGCAGGGTTGCCAATTCAAGAGAGAGACAAAAATGTACAGAATTTTTATGCCAATAAATTGACCGACCCCTTTCTGGGTGTTGAACTCCAGTAAAAAGACATGTACTTTTAATTCTTTCCAATGAGAAAATATACAGAACGTTTATAACATACTAAATTCCGTAAATAAAAAATAATGTTATAACACTTCCAAAAAAAAAGAATAAAAAAGCAAAAATAATGAAACAAACAAACCAATCCATGGTAATACAAGGGGCCATAACTAATATCATTTGAATTTACCTGGATAATGATATCGTAAAGCCTGACCAAATCCTGGGGTTTGGTGATCTTGCATCCTTCACGTGGTCGATTCTCTGGCAAATTCTCTATTAGGGTCTCAATCAACAGTAAATTTCTTTCTACCGTTGTTGTGAGGCGAAGGTACATCAGATACGAGTAGAGGAAGTGGTTGTTAGATATCTTGCCCTCAACTGTCTGTCCTTTCATTGAAGCTTTGAATACCTGTGTTTGGGAAATCGAAAATAATTATAGTCATTGGTCAGGGAAATCAATGATCCTAGCTATGTCTAGCATTCCAGTGATACGAACAACTTAAGTTAATAAAACAGTGAAATTCCATTTCTAATCCAAATCAGTAATCAGGGCTAATTTCTGGAAAGTTTTTGTAACAGTAAAACCTTTCCACAATAATGGGTAGAAAAATAAAATTATTGTGTAGAAGCCTAAGAGAGATCTTTCATTATAATCTCAGTCATGAGTATATGCTATTAAGTAATTCATTTTTCTAAAGTCAGCAAAAGTCAAAATTAAGCAGGGAACATCTGAAAATCTACAAAATTAGAAATGATATGAAATTCGAATTAAAAAAAAAAAATAAAAAATAAAATAAAGCATAAGTCTTAAACAAAAAACAATTTTGATATTAAATATGAAAGCGCTACCTGATCATCTTGTAAAGCATCTCTCATGGCTTGTTGAGCATCAATGCATTGTTTAAGGATATTCTCATAGATAGACAAACGACTGCGTATATTCTCTGTGGACTCTAACTCTGTATTAGAATCTTGCATGTTGAGAAGAAATAGCCGAACAGCCTCCACTTTGACAGGGACAGTGCGTCCACGCCATGTGACCTCCGACAAGGACATGGTTTGCTTTTCCCTTGTTTGTGACAATAAATTCTGAAAGAACAAATGTTCATAACATGGTATTATGATTTTTTGTTGCTGTTATGAGGGTTTAGCGGCACTCGCGGCACATTTAGGTCATAATCATCTCATTTGATGTAAATACTATTATTTCTGACAATTAAGCAAAGTGGTGAAAACAAATGTTCATAATAAAATAATAATAATAATAATGATAATAATAATAATAATAATAATAATAATAATAATAATAATAATAATAATAATAATAATAATAATAATAATAATAATAATAAAATATCATTAGGAAGAAAACAAGAGTGATAATGAAGATGTCAACGATGACCACAAGATGACACTAATGATGACAATGGGCAATGATAATCAAGTTTTATGTAACAAAATGAATGCCAAAGAGCACAAGTCATGCCATTTGGAAAGTGTATTTTGCAATAATGTAGCATTCATTATATCTGGCCACAGACAGAAAGTTTCAAGCCTGTGGAGTTTGAATGCAAATGTTTTATCAATGACCTCTGTCGCAAATCAAAATAAAATATTTTTATTGGACAGTTTTACTATATATCTAAATATAAAACAAAGCATGATACATCATTGGTTGATCTGTGTCAGATCTGAAGATCAATGTAAGATCTATGCAGAGAGTCAAATGTTGATTAAAAATAATTTTAATAATATTTTCTTATTCTTTACACAATGAAGTAGAATGCTCAAATTTCTAAATTAAGAAGACCAAACTATACCAAATTTTTTTCATATTGATATCACAGGTCTCAAACTTACAAATAAAATATTAAAATAATTTTTTAAAAAATATATATCAATGTATTACAATAAATACAATTTATGTGACACTGTATAACAAGCTGTGGTAGTGATTTTTTTTCATCCACAAACAAATATCAAGTATCTGAAAAACTAAATGATCTCTTTACAAGTTGAACCCATAGCTAACATTGTAACCAATATCAAATCATATCAAATTATAATTTGGTCCTCAATTTTTCATGTAATTTAAGTGTTACACAGTGATTCTTAGTTATTTGTTTTGATGTGGACTACAAGATGAAGAGAAAGAAAGTGTTCACTAGTTGAAGGAAAATTATTTCTCTTCATGAAAAACAGTTGTGATAAAACAGCTATGAATAAATTTTATAATATCAAGTTGTATACAAAATATTTGATGTGAAATGTAATTAACAATTGAAAATAAATGATATAAATAAAATATGATAATGAAATTATATGTAACAAAATGAATGCCAAAGAGCACAAGTCATGCCATTTGGAAAGTGTATTTTGCAATAATGTAGCATTCATTATATTTGGCCACAGACAGAAATTTTCAAGCCTGTGGAGTTTGAATGCAAATGTTTTATCAATGACCTCTGTCGCAAATTGATCACATTTCAAAATAAAATATTTTTATTGGACAGTTTTACTCAATATCTAAATATAAAACAAAGCATCATTGGTTGATCTGTGGTTGATATGGCTGTGCCAGGTTACTGATTTATTTGAGAACTGCTACTTCTTTTAACAAATACGAGGTTTCTGGTGGCATCAGGCAAGCACATCTATAAATATCATTTGACTTCATTAGGAGATGGTTAAAATTACACCTCATACTTACATCCAAAGTAGAAGACAGTTGATCTTCACCGGAAGCTATTCTCATCTTCTGGAGATCTCTGAGAGCTGATTCATCACCGATGTTGTAGGCACAGTAACGCATGTTGGGTGAGATTTCATCTACACGCTGTTGATAAAGAGCTTGCATGTCATCAGTTAAAGTGCTTGCCATCTTTTCATATATAGTCCTGAAAGAAAAGAAGAAATATAAGAAACAAACTATATTCTATAACCTGCACAAAATAAAAAAATAATCTTAGGGTCCCAGAACGAGTAAAGATTAAAATAAGAGACAACAAAATGCTTTTTTAGCAATTCCATATAATGATTTTTTAAAAAGTGATATAAATGTCTGGGACTGGACTTCATCGCTGACCTCAAGGTTTTGATCGATGACGAGTATTCACAGGATATCACTGAACAAAAATCTTACTCTTTTATTGGCTGTTATTTTAACCTCACAGCTGACATTTTCAATGGCTGTTGTGCTTTACCTCGTTGCAATTATTTTATTCTTGTTTTCGCTTTTTGTTTTTTTAGACCAATGTTTGACAATATCAAAAGATCGCAATGCCAATGTAAACTGTCTTCTAGTAAAAATGTATGTCAATATATGAGATCTTTACTTATATCAAATAGAAAAAAAAAATATATATATTTTTTTTAATGAGACTTAAATGTCATGTTGATAAAAGTGTTGTCATGTAAATATTGCTCGAAGAAATAAATAACAATGTGAAATTGAATGTAAGCTTCAATTTAATAAACGAAAATATATCTGTTTTCGTTTATTACATTGAAGCTTACATTCAATTTCACATAGTATTTATAAGTGTTGTCAATACACCTGCTCAGCACTACACTTACTTGGCTTTGGTGTAAGATTCCATTGCAGCCTCCCAGTGTTCACTTTCAAACTGAAGATTTCCAACGATCCAAGCGTGATATGCCTATTGGAAATAAAGGAGTTGAGAATAGAAAATGATCAGTGACTAGCTTTACAGTTTCCAACCAACTTTATGTTCCTCTTTTAAAAACCTTTTAAAAAGTAGTTCTCCCCGATGACATTTTATTAAAAATAAACACCAAAAACTTGAAGAAAAGAAAAATAGAAATGTTTTTAATAAAACTGTCACAAAATCAATAAAGAAAAATGACGGGGTTAATTATTTATTTTCCATACAGCTATGTTATAACTTGTTGTAATGATGGAAATGCCTCAAAGATAAAAGGACCATAATACTGCTGTTTTATTAAAAAACACAGTATGTGCTATGTTGTTAGCATTGCATATACTGTGTTTTAAAAACAACTGTGGAATACTGGTAAAAATTTCATACAATCATGGCTTATATGAGAAGTTTCACTTTTTCTTCTCAAAAATCTTTCATTTCATACTAAACTCAGAATAAAATATGAATAGAAATGAAGTTCTGTAAAAGCTAAAAGAATCCTTATTTCTTAACATATTTTAATATATCCATAATCAATCAACAATACCTGACTCTCCAATTTGGTTCTAGCATCGCATTTATCACTTTCACATACAGCCAGCAATTCTTGAGCATAAGCTACAGACTTCCTTAGCCTTGATAGCATATGAAACCTTTTCCTGGGTTCTGTGTTGGCTTCTGATTTTAATTGCATGCCGTATGCCCAACATCTTTCGGCACAGAACAATGGCAGCTGAAGAAACCTGGAAAGAGAACAAAGAATGTACTGAAAATATGACTGACCACCTATGTATTGATTAATTGTAGGGGTTGGGGCGTAGGTGGGGAAACAATGGATTGTGTTGAAAATGTTCCATTTGTTACATGTTTAATTTTTCATACTGAGTAAGTTGTATTATAAATAGCAAGAAAAAGTTGCAATCTAATTATATTTTCATCAAACTTAGTATTTTGCTGAGATTCCACAAACATCTGAGACAATTCAACTACTGGTTTGCAAACAAAAAGCCACTTATCTCTAGATAAGAAAAAAAATCTATTTCATATAATACATTAATATGACAAACAAACTTATAAAGTATCTTATATCATGATAAAATAGGACATTAGGTTTGATGTAGATTAAACAGAATTATACCGTGCATCAGTAAGGATGTCAGGTGTAATTTTCTTTGGACCAACTCTACTTCGATGCTTTTGACGAAAATCTAATGACTTTCTAACTCTTCTGATTCTTCTTGAGCAGTAACTCCTGAAAATAGATGAGAGCATATTTCAAAAGTAAGTTTTATGATAAGTATACAGCATCCAATGAATTAAATTTTGACCTGTAAAGTTGAAGGTCTAAATGAGAGATATTTTGCAATTAACGAGGATCATTAGTGAAATGATCATGAGTGAATGAGAGTTAAAACATAATGTGGACGTAAACTAAAATATACAACAGTTAGCTCTAACAAGAGGACTGGTTCCGAGCTGGTTCAAGGTGTTTTTCTAACTCCTTTGTCCAACCAGCAATGATTGATGACTGAGTCTGAAAGATTTGGTGGAAAGTACTTTGTGATAGACGAATACCCTATCCAAAGGATAGTCAGGCAGTTAAATTGAAATTAAATAATCAAAAGACCAATTTTCTTGTTGAGTGGTAAATACTGGATGTCAAGGACTAGTTAACAAGCTTCTATCGTCTAAGCATTTGTAACCTCGTATTTTAGTAGATAACATAATTACCTAATCAAAAGTAACTATGAGCAAGCAAAAATTTAATCAACTTTTTAAGTCATTCAATGTGTCTTCTTGTTACAATTTCATTTGCTATAACTCCATCATGGCATTGCATATATATCTCTAAATTGTAGAACTCACCTATATCTTTGATAATCTCCATGACGCAGACCATGCTGTTGCTGTGCATCTTTTATAAGTTGAAGTACTGACAAATAGAAAATTAATAATCATGAAAGAATATATGGGCAAGATTTTCTAACTTTGATAAAATGCTAATATACAGTTTAAAATTAACTCAACACATTTTAACACATAAAACTGATGATAAAAAAAATATAATTGCATTCACTATGGCCTAGTTGAGAATAAACATGACCAGTCCAGCAAAGAAGCCTAAAAATAGCACAGATATTTCTAGACTTATAGGAAGATCTTGTAAGATGAAAGTTATATTTTATTATAAAGTGAAAGGATTGGCTTTTAAGAATGCACTGTGGAAGGGATGGTTGCAGCAATAAAAATTGCACTCAGCTTTTTATTCATTGTTTTTTTTTAAATTATACTTTTCACAGGACTAAAAAAAGTTAATGAATAGAGTGATGACCAAATATTAGAGAGCCAGCATTCTGATAAAACTTTGAAGATTTGTTCTGTTAATTATTAAACAAGATGGATGGATATTTTTTTAAAGACATTTCACCAAATTAGTTGGTCCTAACTTTTCAACTAGATAAGATAGAGCGAGAAGAGAAAGTGGAGTTAGAGATGGATACATAGTCCACTTGTGGTGACGTTGAAATGGTGCTGGAAGACAGTTAAGGTAAGGGAGGGCTCAGACTGTCAAGAGATGCGCCCACATTTAATGATCAATCAGAACAGCTATTTTTATGACCGACAGTTTGGTTACCACGGTGTAAAGTGTACTTTCGGTGTTAGGTATCACAACAAGGTGTGCACCTGTACTCTTTGTGACTTCCATGATTTCACACATGCTTCTGTTGACAAATCTTTTTGTTTAGAAATTGGTGGTCTTTCTGGCAACATTAAAAACAAACTCAGCTGCTTTTGTTTTGTGTTTATTTGCAACATAATCAATACAAAAAGGTGGCGTTTTTATGCACCTCCATTGGCGGTGATGGTAAATTAATGAAAATGTTGCTGCATACGTCCATGAGGTTTAAATAGTTTTAGTTTTAGATTGTAGTTTAGCACGCTGCTTAGTGATTACCGATGTACCTACGTTTATACAATAAATATATATATATATATATATATATATATATATATATATATATATATATATATATATATATATATATATATATATATAAGTATCAATCCACTATTAAGGTGACCACTGTGAAATGCACCAATTGGAGGACCAAGCATATGTCTTGTTCAAATTGATTAAACTGTTCAATCTTTGTTCAAATGAGTATAGTTTGATTCCCTACAATGATTTATGAACACAATTCTGATGCTTGATGATCACAATGGTATATAGAAAATTACTCGGTCCCCCTAATGTTTTACTAAGTGTTTCTGTAGCTTTAAGGAGACATTTGGTAAAAACATGTTTTTAGGGAGACCACATTAAAAAACCCTTTTAGGGAGCCCAGTATATGTTTATATATGTGTATACCTAAGAGTGCATTTTCAAGTGAGCTACCACCAAATTGTCTAAAATAAAGTAAGTCCTTAAGATTAAGAGCTTCATGGCCATAGTGTCGAAGCTTATCCCAGTCCCAGTGTGCGTAGAGTGAAGTGGCCGAGCAACGCATTTACTAACTCCTGGGAAGGTCCATCCCTCAGAAGGGGCGCTCAGGGAAATAACCTGGGACTCAAACACGGCAAAAAATATTCCCAGTTGCTCCGTGCGCCATTGTTTTTGCAGTCCCCGACCCCTTTAGAAACCTGACGACCCAGGTTAAGATCAGAGATAGAAGGGACCAGGCAGAGGAGTTTATTTGTTGTTGTTGTATACCACTGAATGGACTTGGTTTGTTTTGTTTTTAAGGGTTTTACGGCGCTTGCAACACATTAAGGTCATATCAGCGCCAGTAAAAAGGAAGAAAATGGGATAGTAAAAAGTTCTGGAACTACAATTAGAGCACCCAAGAAAAAGTAAGGCAAAGGGGATTTGTTTCAAATAGGAAACAGTAGATTCCAAGAGCCCACTATCAAAGTACTTAGTTTGAGATCACCTAAACGTCTCATTCAGACACAAGCACAGGTCCCAACAAAGAGGGATACACTCAAATGTTTACAAAGCATAAATAATATGTAAACAAAACAATAAAGAGCATAACAGACAGATGATTTACAAGGGAAAAATATAATCTCCCAAAACTCGAACTATACATTTGACTGTTTCCCTCCCAGCCAGGTCCTGGACAAAACCAAGTAATCCCATCCCGAGACAAAGACAGAAAACAAGTTGGAAAACAGACATAGGGGGATAGAAGACGCAACGAGTACGTCCCTGCCCATTATGGGAAGTCGGGAACCCCACCCAGTGAATGGAGTTGGATGGATAGGACAGCAGATCTGATGGACACAATGAACGGCTTCAATCAACATCTCATTCACTTTAACTTGCACAATGCTTGCTTTGGTTTCGTGGTAGACAGTTCGTCTGACGCCCGAGTTGCCAGGGTTCGAATCTATATTTGTGGCGATGCAGAGTCATTGTAAAAGTCTCATTTACAGTCTCACTTGTGTTAATTGGAGTACGTTACTGAATTGTAACAACGTTGTTCTGTTCGTGTCCATATAAATGTACTACCAGCTGCACGTTGAGCTCATTGTGGGTTTTATGATACATCAAGCTCGTGTAAAATTACATTTACATTTGACCGAAAAATGATACATAACGATAGAAGTCTACAAATCATATTGCAGGTTTATTTCAGTTCCAAAAGCCATCACAAACATTCATCCACTGTATCACATAAGTCTTTGGTCACCAAATAAAAGCATGAAGTTTGCTATGTGTACAGTGCAACATAAAAGGATAGAAACAGTTTTACTGATAAAACCCTCAAATGATAACAAACCAATATGTTGTTGCTGGTAAGTTGCTTAATTGCATTTGTTAAAAAGCATAAACTGTGAAGCAAAAGTGTTGAAAATCGTTTGAATAAAGTTTAATGCAAAAAAAAATAATTCTTAAGCACTTTATGCCGTTCTAAGCTGTCGTTGCTGCATTTTTTTTCATTATTAATTATTATTATTCTGATTAAGGATGAGGGGATAAAGAAAGAATGAAATTAAATGCACAGAGGTGTCATTTCTTGACAGTCGCCTCTAAAGATTGCAACTCTTAAAATTATCATAAAAAGAATAGTGAAATTTTACATTAGGTATCTAGAAAATGCTGAACATAAAGCTACATTGGCCAATTAAGTTAGGGTTAGTAGAAAGACTTTTTATTCTGCCATATCTGATTCTTTCAGATAGTTCTACATAGCTGCCAACTTTTCAAAAATAAAATAAGGAACGCTCATTTGGCCCGGGATGAGGGACGATGTGTGCCGAAGCCCCCCCCCCCCCCCCCTTCATCGAATCGCAACATATAAAAGTCAGCCTTTTTAATTACTATTACTAACACTAACAAGTTTGAGATGACAGAGGCTAGTCCAAATGTTGCTCAATTATCGGGTTTAGTACCAGCACATTTGAATCGTTAAAATGACACTTTCAATGATTGTTGTTTTGTTTTTAAGGGTTTTACGGCGCTTGCAACACATTTAGGTTATATCAGCGCCAGTAAAAAGGAAGAAAATTGGATAGTAAAAAGTTCTAGAATTACAGTTGAAGCATCCAAGAGAAAGTAAGACATAGGGGAACTGGGAACAAATAGGGATCAGATGTAGATTCCAAGAGCGTATCACCAATGTACTTAGTTTGAGATCACCTATAAGTCTTATCCGGACACAAGAACAAAATCCAACAAAGAGGAACACACTCAAATGCTTACATTATACATTAAAAAATAACAAATAGTAATAATACATAACAGAGAGATGATTTACAAGGAAAAAAATATCATCTCCCAAAACAATAAATATGCATTTGACTGCTTCCCTCCCAGCTAGGACTCCGGCGAGGGCCAGGAAAAAAACAAGTAATCTCATTCCAAGACAAAGACTGAAAGCATGTTGGAAAACAGATATAAGGGGATAGAAGACACAGTGTGTACCTCCCTGCCCGCTATGGGAGCTTTCCACAATGAGATCAAAATTCAGAACGGACAATATAAAGAAAGAATTCAACTGCCTCAACTTTGATAAGGACCAATACACAAGAAGCACAATTGTAAAATAAATGAAATAACTTAAGATGGTTAGAAATGCATAACTACCAACCTGGTACATCACTTGAGAGGGCGTTTTGGGGTAAAAATTAGGTGAGTTCAGATAAAAAGTAGACGATTGCATATATGTTTTCTTTCATGCAACATAATGGTCTGTAAGTAGTATACTATAATAGTAGTTATAGTAAAATGCACCTCTAAATATTAGAGAATTCCTACTTCTTTACTTTGACAAGATAAACACACCTAAAAATGGAGTATACTTATTTTTCTTGAACCTAAACCGTTACAAAAGCTTGCTTGAAAAAAAAAAAAATTAAAATCAGATGAAGATGTTTTTAAAGGGATTAAATTTATATATTTCATAAATTAATAAAGGGAAATAATCATTGTCATCTTTAATCAATATAAGCAATTGATTTTCTTATTGAATACCTTCCAATCAAAAAGGTGGATTTAATTTTATTCTTAATTAAAATAATATTTGTAACAAATAGTGAAAGTATCAATACTGTCTTAGAATATTCAAAGTATATCGAGGCTAACATCCATATCCTATGCAAATCTCCAATACATTATGAAAGGTTTGAGTAAAATACAGGCGTCATATAAACGAATGGAACTTTTTTAATTGTTGAAAATCATTTATGATAGAGGCATAATTCAAATTAAAGAGCTACACAAATGGAGATTATGCTCTCACTGGACACCAATAATAATGATAATAATAATAACAACAATAGTAGTAGTAGTAATAGTAATAATAATGGATCAATAATAATAATTCATTAGGCTCACATGGCTTTTTTACCACAAATTAGTCAAAAATTACAAAATACGGATTTTGAACTAAAAATAAGCACTTACTGACTCAGGAAGTCAAATACGGAACAAATCCGTTTTTAACAGAACGGTTGACAGCTATGGTTCTACAAAGCATTTGTCTCTCAAGCTGAGCAAATGAATGTTCATATAATATAAAAAAGGATATTGCAATGATGAACAGATTGTACTATATAAAGATAAAACGTTTTTGTAAACCCCCAAAATATGTCAATAACACTATACAATACAATGAATGTAATACAAATCAAATTCATGATTGTCATTACACCGATTGAAACGCTCTTTCCCTTCTATATTTATTTCTTTCATTAAAAATCTTTGTCTTCACCAAACTAATTAGTGTACCTTCAGGGATTCCTTTTTGTGAAAATACCCTGTGGTGTTTTAAGAACAGAATAATTTCAGACTTTCTAGGTAATGATCCCCTTGAACCATGTGCTGAAACATCTTCGACAAAGTTTTTAAAATATGACTTGACTCTATCTGTATCCTCATCTGACCATGACATGTATCTCCGATTTTTGCTTGAATTCCTCTTGGGTTCAGTTTGTTTTGAAGAACACGTAAGCTGATTTGGCACTCCTGCTTCACCATCAAATATTTCTTCTTGATTTGCAGCTGTTACTATGGATGTTCCAAAATTTGCATTTGAGTCTCTATTCACTACAAAGTCATTTGTTTCAATGTTACAATTTCCTTCCCCAGTGACCGATGCTGAGTTATCAATTTGACCCAAAAAATGACCAACTTCTGTTATTTCTCGTATTGCAAGTGGACACTGATAAATGTTTTGATTGATTGATTCACTGTGTCCCATATGTCGATAGAAGACATCTCTCTCGTGTTGTGGGACATCAAGTAAGGCAAATAATGTCGAAGCTCGGTGCCTGAATTTATCAGCTATTAACAACTGGGGTTTCTCTAAATCCTTTACTAAGGAAGTGACATATTTGATGGCAATGTAACCACTTACATGATCTTTGGATATTCCTGTATTTGGAAAAAGAAATGGGTTGTCTGAAATATCAACAGCTTTACGCTCCTGTGCAAGTTTCCTTAAAGGCTGAATTGTGTCATTGGGTATCAACACAGGGACCAACATCTTGCTTCCCTTTCCAGACTGATAGGCCAGCTTATACTTCTCAAGTAACGCTTTTTCCAGAGGATCAGTGACATGTTGTACAAGCTGGGGATCAACCCATACACCTGAATCTGCATCATTCCAGTCTTTTAACAACATCCTTGCGGGTTCTCCGCCTCTCCTCGCATTAAACATTGTAAGCCTAGCTACGATGACATTGCGAAGCCTAACAAACATATGTGAATCAAATAATTGATAATCATCCTCACAAATACGGACCATCTCTTCAGTAATAAATTGCCGTAGCTTCTTTATATCATTCTCTAATGGCATCTCTTTGGGTTTTCTCAAATTTGTTCTCTTTGCTTCACATTGAACTCTGGCTGTAAAAAAAATACTATCCCAATTATAATCCAGGACAGCTTTGAACAAATCTATCTCTGCGGATTCTTCCATTTTGTTTTGCATTATATATTCCCCTTTTAAGAAATTAATTAACTTTTTCAATATAAATCCAATTGAAAGCTTCAAGCCTGCTTTCAATGTCCCATCCTCTTTCAAAGTCATTTCAGAAATGGTTTGCGATATTTCATTAAAGTTACAACGCTTCACCACGTCCTCTCCAGAGAAAGAAGGGTTGATTTGTTCTCTTCCTAGTTTTTAAAATCAAATTTCCTAAGATGCGTAAATCACTCATTATAACTTTTCTCTCCTTCTTTGAACTTTTACTCCACAATTTTGTTCCTAACAATACTATAGCTTTGTCTGATCGACACAAATTTCCCACTTCATCATTCCGAAATTTGTCAAGAATATTCTCCTTTATTTCTTTACTTGCATTGGGAGCCACGGGATAAAATTTTACAACCCCAGTACACAGAGCATGCTCAGTACTACATTTCTTTTTGTGTTCATAAACCCTTCGTCCAGAGTAAAACCCCTTACAGCCAGCACACATAACAACTTCATGTGACCCTTGTGCTCTCTCACGCATAACTATTGAATTGTTTCTAGTGTTTGAATAAAAAATGCCCTTTTTCTTGAGATTCTCCATTGTTCTATCCCTTTCCTTTACAGGCTGTTTCATGGCCTCTGTAACTTCTGTCTCATCTTTGTGTTTCCTCATCAAATGCCTTGAGAGTTTTGTTTGCAACTGTCCACAGTATGGACAGGGTCTCCTTGGCTTTTTGTATTTCTCTGGAAAAAAAAAGAAGAAAATAAAGCACATCATGCTATGAACTATGAAAATAAATCAATAGACAGATCGTATGCACATCAGCTACATGACAGCGATAGAGAGGAATAGCATTCCAAATATTTAAGGCCTGGACAAGTAACTGTCATAATTCCTTCTTGTTATATACTTTTCTACCATCTATTCCTTTGGAAGAGGTATGTTAGATTTGTGGAGACCTCTGCCACATAACAAATCCAGTGAAAAGACGCCATATTTTTGTTTTGAAATAGAAATAAATAGATCAATCCACCCACTTCACTGGGTTCAGGGTTCCCTCTTCATTATAATCAAAATATGAACATAAATCGGAATAGTAACACATTGAAGTCTCATCTGAATACATAGATTGTCCTTTGTTGTTTCAGCGAAAAATCAGACAGAATGTCAAAAGAATTTTAGGTTTTTCCCCAACCACCCCTTGGAGGGATCAGTATCAGCGGAATGGTAAGCGTCATGTTTTTTACGTTGAGCAACAAAATTTACTCCAAATGCTTCACTCGACCCAGGCGGAAAAGCAATCAAGAATAGACCCAAGTCCTATCCAAAGACTAACATTTCATTTAAGTTTATTGTAGGCCCTTGGCCAATCGACAAAATTCAATTCACATAAATTATTTACAACAATCAGAAATTAATTATATCAATAATAGTAATAGAATGCAATGAAGGCAATATCATAATAATAATAATAATAATAATAATAATAATAATAATAATAATAATAATAATAATAATAATAACAGTAGCGGCAATAAGTAACAATTAATATAGTAACAAAAGTAATAATAGACTATAGTTCATAGTCATAACAATGACTTTCTTTGTCATTGAGGGAGTGAGAAAACATCACCGGCTGGCAGAACAAACAGCCGACATCAATCAAACGTCCTCCAGACCGGTTGAGCATCAGCTTCATTAATTCCTTAAAGACTTCCCCCCAACTGCCTGAACGATGCTGATGCCCAGACAACTTAATCCTGATTTATATTTTGTGGGAATGAAATATGACATGTATATGCCGGAAATATTTCAATAACAAACACACTGTTCAGATAGAAAATATTTGAGTCTTGCCTTTGTTAATTGACACAGGTAAGTTAGGAAAATAAATGCTAGTAAAAACGATCAGCAAGTTCGTGAACACTGCTTCTCAACTCGAACATATGTTTTCATCAAATCTACACACATCATGTTGTGAGCTGAATTTTAATGATCTCAGTTGTCATTGAAAGGACACCCAAGAATTTTAGAATAAAGAAAAATATTGAACCTGGAAGTCAAAAGGGTTTGTAGCACAGCAGACATTATCAAAGTATAATTTTAGTACCGACAAATTAAAAAGAAAATGTGCTTTTCTTTAAATGCTCCCAATCATCATATACTGTTTAGGTTGCAAGATTAATAAAAATGTTATCTACTCTGATTCTCGTTAAGTTTCCAGCTGGTCTGTGAAAAAAAGCCTTAAGCATCATAGAAATACAAAGAAACAGTTTTAATATATAGATGGGTTGTAACAAAAAAACCATTTTAACACTTACAATACAAGCAATTTAAGTCTATTACAGACAAAAAAAACCCCAATAAAATAAACATGAACATTTTTATGGCTGGTTTCACTGATATCACTCACACATTGGGGTTTCAGATTCTAAGATGTCCACCCTATCAAATTTGGATTTGTGCTTGTTATGTAAATGGTAGCGTATTTTGCGACGCAGCACTGCCAAAACAGAAAAAAATGCAATAACACAAATGCAGCACCATGGAGGGGGTGGAAGTTTTCTTTTAAAAGGAATGGGTAAATTAAAATTGATCCCACAAATATCAAAGGAGAAGAATGACAAAAAAATGACTAACCATTGCACGTAACACGTTGGTTTGCAAGTGTATAGCATTCGGGTTGAACCTGGGTCCCAGACTGGCAACGAGGTTCAGTCTGTGATAGTTGTGGATGAGGCTCTGACTGAGTTGGGGAATGAGCACTAGGTTCCAGAGACAATGATGTACTCAGCATTGGGTACCTCACAGAGTACGTAGAGGAATCAGACTCGGAGTCAGCAACAAAATCGGGACCCTGTATATTTTGTGGAAAAGATGACAGATCAATCAATTTATTCATGTTGACAATAAACATGAAGAGCCATTGTTTAATAATCCAACTAAACAATTAGCTGGTTAATAATGCAAGTATAATAAAAAAGAGTTGAGAAAGGCAGACATATTGTCTAAGTATTTAATATGTTCAACTGTGCTTGGATAAATATAGATACACCAACCAGGGTTTCAGTAAACCGTTTTTAACCAACTCTTTAAATCCTACACCAGGACCAACAACTACAAAACAATTTTTTATATCACTACGATTCTGGACATATAAACGGTTGTCATTGCAACAATATGAACTTCCTAACCTTGCAACTGCAATATAGTTAACAAAAAAAGTTGATAAACATTACGATGCAAGAGAATTTGGACAAAATGCGAGATCAAAAGTATAATCCCAACAGAAGCTATTTTAATTTTTCCTGGAAACGCATCATTTTCACATTTTGTCAAATAAAAAACAAACGACTTCAAATGTGAATGGCTCATCAATGAATATCACTTCAAAATATAACGAGGAAGGTTTAAAATAGTGTTATTGTTGGCGAAGTCCACTGCAAAGAAAAATTTTTAACAACAAAAAACTAGGAGATCTCACTGGTGTAAAACAGTGTTGTCCTTGTCCTGAAATATTGTATTGCGCCTAACAGACTGCAGGTCTCATCTTTTGTGGCAAATGTGTTTTGTCCACCACAAAATATGGTGATGTGAAGCATTTTGAGCATGGTGCCAACTGTGGATAAACGCTATACAAATGTTATGATTTTATTTTAATGTACATACTTACCACAAATGAATCATGTGATATGGAACTTTGTTCTGCATCACTTTCAGGCTCTGAGTTGGAGTCTATATAGAAAATAAAAACAACAAAAAAAGCTGAAGACTATCATGTGCAAGTTTTTCTCTAAACTCTTAAACAAAAAATCATGCCATCTTATGCTGTAAAAGGATTTTTTAAAAATTATTTACCTTATGACTATTGTCCTTTGGAAAAAAAAGAAAATTAAGTCCGAAACCTTCTGGCTATTTTCTTTTAAATTTCAAGAACGTCAGAGTTGGCAAGGGAGGACGGAAATATAATTCCAGAAACCAATCTGTCTATAATCATATCCATATGATAGTTTTTCGTTCAAGATTCAGGTACAGTCCACTTAGGATAATCGCAATACCTTGGGATCATCGAAAATGTTGGGATTAACCGAAATTCAGTTTCCTGTCCACTATTTCAACATTTTACACATTTATTGTCAACTCAAACCAGTAAATAATATTCTTAGTCAACCACATATAGAGCAATTTGATTGAAACAAAAACCATATGGCAGCCCCGTGTAGATTTGTCAACCAAAAGCAGCTATGAAGCAAGCCGATATCTTATTCAGATTGGAAGAAGTTTCAATCTTTTTTCTCAACAATTCAACATTTGTCAGAGTTAAAGAGATTAGCCTTAATGAGAGACAATAAGCTCTCACCAAACTCATTGGTCACAATGCACAGTTGTTAATCCTAAAACAAAGGATATCGCTCAGTCTCTCTTTATAACTGTCATTTATAACCTGTTGTCAAGATTATGACCAGCCCCACCCCTCTTCTATTTAATGGCCACCGATGACGTCACAAACCCATACTGCAGAGCCCCGCCCTCTTTCGACTCTAACAGAGTGGTGACACACTACTGTAGCATTAAATCCTGCTCACTCTCGATTCTTCAACCTGTCACGATTTCATCCATGATGAAATTTAATCATGATATACTGTTTGATTTCTTGAATTTACCACTTTTTAAAAAACCGAAGTTTGTTGCAATTAACCAGTGACTTTTATATAGAATTATTTCCATTGCTTAGGAAATATTGTGATTAACCGAAAGTTGCGATTAAATGAGTTGCAATTATCCGGAGTGGACTGTAATAGTATTACACATCATGACTCAAAAAAAAAAAAAAAAAAGCAAACTATGTGTACCTCAATGTTATTCATTTCCTCATCAAATTACATTCTTACCATTAACATCATAGATCACATCAAAAGGGTTGTCTGGATTGACAGCAAGACATTTTTCAGGATTTTTAAAGCTCAAATCTCTCTGATCTGAAGTTACAAAAGAAATAGCATATTCTCAACATTAAACTATGATTTTGTGATGGCTGTGATATGGCATACTGTATGCATAAAGCAAGATGCAAAGACAGGTTTAAGTTTAAATTATTTTATATTCTTTTCAAAAATCCATTCTAGTTTTGCCAAAATAAAATAAACACGAGAAGTGTTGAGTTGGATAGCGCTAAAACTAAAAGTAGTAGTGGTAGTAGTAGTAGTATTAGTAGTAAACGACAGATCTTACTCACTAGTGTGAATCTACAGTCTACAGAAGTTCCCGAATTATCTGACTCCACTTCCAAATGACTGACTGACAAGTGACAATCATCAATCGGTGTGTGATGTCTACCCTATTGAAAATCTTAAATCAACTGTGATGTAATAAGAATGGCCAATAACTTACCATTATAATTATCTCGGTGTCTCTTCAATGATGCCTCCAGCATCAATTTACCCCACGATGCCATAGACGTCTAGTTTGGAACTCAGCAAGTGACGAAAAAATACTTGCGGCTATAGAGAGGACGTCCGTCGGCCACTCTCTTTGTAAGTCAGTAGTCAGTGGTTATCAGATATCCTTGGTTCTTGAAAAATATAGAAACACAGCGGTTCATTTAAAAAGACTCTTTTGTAGATCAAGTTATAATGTTAGGTATTGCACTTTAAAATCTCTTCAGACATAGAACGAGTCAACTTGACGTCTAGACCAAATCATTTCGAAGATCGATATGGCAACAGCAACGACTGGAATGGAGGATTTAAATGCGGCATCTGACGATTCTACTGCTATGACAGAAGATGCTCCATTTCACGACGTCGAGATGGCTTCAACTGGCATCAGGCATCAACATGCTACTCAATAATGGGTTTGATGAAGCGTTTGACTAAGAACTAAAGGCCGAGCTGATAACTGATAACCACCTACTACCGACTTGCAGAGTGAGTGAGTGCCGAGTGCCTCTTTATGCGCGAAATTGACTAAACATACGTTTCACGAAAAAAAGAGTTACTATGTTTGCTTGTCTCTTGTCACCAAGATAAGAATCCGGACCAAGATTCGATAAATCTGTTTCTAAAAATAGATTATAATTCGTATATCTTGTTCATTCCTCAGTTCATCAACTTTCACACAATTTTATATTAGGTTTTCATTACTATAAAAATCCATATAATGCTCTAGAATTTTAGAGAAAATTTCGGAAAGATATATTGCCTCACTATTGAAATATATCGATGAAAACACTGGTACCCCTATTGTACTTTTTTCAGGCGGTCACCTTATTGACCAACGTGAAAATTTAGGCATAACTCTTCTTACTGTGGTGTTTAACAAATAACTTCAATACTATGATTTACAATTATATATCCTTGACGGTTGGGTTGACAACCTTAAACTAAAAATAGAAAAGTGAATGTGCTAGAGGTCAAATCAATAGGGGGACCGGATTTTGGTCTCCCTATTGGTAAAGTACTGTAAAATGAACTAATAGGGGTACCAAAAGTCTCCCTATCCGGTATTAATACATATATATATATATATATATATATATATATATATATATATATATATATATTATTTAAAATATTTACCACAATGTTTGGGGCAGTCTACATCGATGTTTCAGGCTTAATTTGCCATCTTCAGAGTCCTGAAGATGGCAAATTAAGCCTGAAACATCGATGTAGACTGCCCAAACATTGTGGTAAATATTTTAAATAATAATTCGCTCCATTACTACATGTCGAGCACTTTTCGTACCATATTTGTATCAAACACGATTCAATATATATATATATATATATATATATATATATATATATATATATATATATATATATATATATATATATATATATATATATATTATATATATATATATATATATATATATATATATATATATATATAAATAAAAGAATAATAACAATAATGTTTAAAATCAAATGTAAAAAGATACATGGCACACAAATACTGATCTCAAATAAATAAATAATTTTAGAAAACTAAAATCGAAGTTGTTAAAAACATGATAAAAAGTTTTTGAAAAAAAAAAAAGCAAGAAAAAAAAGCAAACAAAAATAAAGTAAATTTTTTTTTTTAATTTTTAATCTACAAAGGGAATCGAACCCGGTACTTTCAAGGTTAGAGTCTAACAGCTTATCCATTGCGCTACGGAGCCACCTGACTGTTCATCACATTTAATAAGCTTTTTCTAAAACATTATTTTACCTTCAACTTCAATGCAACTTCTGTTTTCTGGTTTTATATTTCGATTTTTTACATTATTATTATTATTTTTATATAAATTTATTAACAAAAACATCCTACAGATATAACTTTCGCCATGTGCCAAATACAGAAACACAATATCGCTGATGAAATTGGGTGGGATGCGCATGTGTGACGGAGGAGTATAAAAACGATCCATTAAGATACACCGTCAGCGGAGGTGCATAAAAACACTACGATACAAAAATTGGCTGTTATTTCTCTTCATCAACATTAATCTAGCTAACACGAAATATCAGTAACAGTAAAATTACTCCGTTCAACAGGGACTACTTTCTACAAAATAACCTATCTGCTCTCTGCAATAACCTGCAATTAGAACCATTAAACTTGATCTTCAAATAGATAGATGGCTGATGTCACTGACGATAACTAAAACTAAAATGTATTTTTCTTCATTGTTTAGGAGTGATCTACTGGTGGTAGGAACCCAGTGGATAGTCGACATTTGATGTATAATCACGGGTCTAAGAGGCCTTCCGAAAGCTCCTACAGCCGTTACATTACATCCCCACCTATTCTTTTCTTTTTGTTTATAATGTTCTAGTAGGGGGTTTGGTTGGGGGGATTTTTCTTTTTAAGTCTCCCCCCCTCCTAGAACTAGAACATTACAAAAAAAGTTTCCCCCTCCCAAACCCCTGCCCCTACTAGAACTTGAACTAGATAACTAGAACATTATATAAAAAAAAGAATACTTAATACTGGCACTGGGGATGTAGGAGCTTTCGGAAGGCCTCCCTTCAGTAGCGCCTGTATATGGAAGTTATTACTTTAACTTTAATGATGAGTCAATGGCAGTACGAAGCCTGCGATGTGACCCTGTCCGGTGTAGGTATCATCATCTCATGACACTTTATTGAGTAATTTTGCTATTATTATGAGTATGAGTATGAGCAATCAAGTGAACATACAATTCACACACACACACACACACACAAAATTTGAATCCGTTTATAAGCACGCCTCGTGCACATTAAAAAAAAATTCCCACACGATTCTATTCCATATTGAACATCGGGGCATCACAATGATTTTTTTTCTTGCCACATCAACTTCTACTTCATCATCATGAACGCTCATTGCGGATGAATGTATCAAGAGTCAGAGTGTTACAAATATTATCTCTACAAAATACTATTAATTTACTTTCAATCGTATATATGCTTGAAGTCTGCTGATCTGCATTTTGTTCGTTTTGCAACGAACTGTTTTCCGTCACGTTTTCACCCTCGGCAGCCATTTTCGTTTACTTTTTTTATTTCAATGAAATGGGCGAGAATTTTCAGTTTCGATCTTTCTCTCGGAGTTGTCTTTCGTCTAATGTCATTAGGTATTGCCAGATAACTTTATTTTTTAAAGTATCAAGCAAACTTTTTATGTTTTTTTTTTGTTTTGTTTGTTTTGTTGCTGCTTTGTTTGTTTTTTTTTTTGTTTTTTTTTTGTTTGGTTTTTTTTTGGGGGAAAAAGGGGGGGGGGGGGTGGTTGTTAAGAGAACGCCACATGCATGACATAATCAGTCGGAAGGTGAAAATTTTGGATTTGCATTTTTTTTTCCATTTTCTGAAAGAATATGCTCCCCAGAGCACTTTAACTTTAATCTTTATTTGAAGTAAATCGGGTGATTTTTCATGAAGTTATGGTCAGATGTATGGGAAAACTTTTCACCATCCGGCTGATTAGATATATTCACTGTAACAATATCAAAATTGAATGACAATTTATTGATAAGTATCCTCATTCGAATTACCTCAATAATTAAATCAATGCCACAGAACTCTGTGATCAATGCCAAACATCAGAATTTGGCTTTAAAATGCTAAACTGGTATGTATTTCTGAACATGAAGCGTTTTCTCCAACACACACTCGGTTAAGTTTGCTTTTGGTGCTATGCATTTAGGTAAAAATACTCACAACATCCTCTAGGTGGATTAAACCAGAGTCATATTATAACCGTTATATAACTAGATCGCGAAATGACAACTTGCTGAGTAAGCAGAAAGTGATTGCGCCAAATGAATAAATTAATAATAACAATGATGATAATGATGATGATGATGATGATGATGATGATGATGATGGTAGTGGTGGTGGTGATGGAGGTGGATGATGATGGTGATAATAATGATAATAATGATAATAATAATAATAATAATAATAATAATAATAATAATAATAATAATAAATAATAATAATAATAATAATAATAATAATAATAACAATAATAACAATAATAATATAATAATAATAATAATAATAATAATAATAATAATAATAATAATAATAAAATAATAACAATAATAACAATAATAATAACAATAATAAATAAATAATAATAATAATAATAATAATAATAATAATAATAATAATAATAATAATAATAAATAATAATAATAATAATAATAATCATAATAATAACGGTGAATGATGATGATGATGATGAATGATGATGATGATGATGTTGATTTTCAATCTTCAATGGCATGTATTTATAAAAAGGCCCCACGTTCCCACCACTGCAAATGTTCAGTTACAGTACAGTCCAATCAAAACAGGGAACAGTCACAGATTACTTTGACGAGCTAGTGCATTCAAAGCTGTTTTGAACGTTTCCAAGCATTCAACGTCCGTTATGTCCGGTCTTGTGCTATGGGAACCACCTGAGAGAACCAGAAGCAGAGGCGGGCAGAATAAAATTTACATTGACTGTCTGCTAGATGACACAGGAATGGACAACACCCGGGAGCTGCGTACGCTTATGGAGGACAGGACAGAATGGCGAAGTCTTGTGGCTCATGTTGGGCGCCCCAAGGGGCGGCCTAAGTGAAGTAAGTGAAGTGATGTCCGGTGGCAGGACATTCCAGTCATTTATTCGTGGAAAAAAAAAAAAAGAAAGCTGTGTTTGTGTGTCTATTCTTGAAAATGGTTGTATGTATTGTGATGTAGTGTATCTACGTGTAGCGGACCTATCTGCTTTGCTTTTTATGTAGTTTGGGATGATGGGGGTACGTTTGGGTCGTTGGTGGTTTTGTGTAAGGTAGTAAATATGTCAAACTCATACATTGCGCCGGTTTTTCAGTGGTTTCCACTCAAGTGACTGGAGGGAGGACGTGACACAACACGGGTCTCTGGATTTGCATCCGGTTGCAAATGCGGCGTATAGATAGTTCGAAGATGACGTCACTAATGTCTTTGTTATTGTTTTGTTTTGTTTTTTTGCCATCCGCGTTTATGAGTAATTCTCACTAAACTGTATTAACCAGACTATAATCCTTCAAGGTTACACACAGTTTTGTGTGTTGGCCAGTTTTACTTCCGGATGAAAATGTTGTGAACTTCTTAGCTAAGTGCATACTATCTATAGATAGTATGCGCTTGGCTAAGAAGCTCATCCGGAAGTATAAATGTAAGTTCATATCCATGAACGTTTATAGTCGGGTTAATACAGTTCATAAACCCGGATGGCAATAACAAAGACCTGAGTGACGTCATCTTCGAACTATCTATTTATTGAGTGGCCGTGTATGACTTGAATGCACGCGTGCATGTGTGTGTGTGTGTGTGTGTGTGTGTGTGTGTGTGTGTGCGGCGCGTATGTTTGTGGGTGTGAAAGAGAGACAGAGAGATATTGAGGATGGGGAGAGAGGTTTGTTAAGGATGTCATTAACGCGAATTTCATTTCTATAATTTCTTTTAAGTACTTTTCTCTTATCAATGCTTTGGCCTTCGCGATGTTACATTTTTGTCTTACAAGATTCATATATTGGATCAGCTTTATCGGTAGGGATTTATGTTTGGTCATAGAATGAATGAAGCTGACGTCACTTGGCTCCTTATTGCTTTCAGATCGTCAGTTGGGGATTAGTTCCAACTAATCCCCCTATAACCGACGAAAGATATTTAATGTTACACTTAGTTTTATATGTTGGTAGGTACGTTGTATGTTGATTGATCTGGGGGACAGACGAGGTCTTTTACCTATACGCATAGCATCAATTGGAAACAAAAATTCAGAATTAAAAGTGCTAATGACTGCTTGCTTTATAGATAGTTCGAAGATGACGTCATTCAGGTCTTTGTTGTTATATTTAGCCATCCGCGTTTGTGAGTAATGCTCACTGTACTGTATTATCCCGACTATAAACGTTCATGGATACACACAGTTTTGTGTGTTGGTCCGTTATACTTCCGGATGGCAATGTTATGAGCATCTTAGCCAAGTGCATGCTATCTATAAACGATCATGGATCAGTTTTGTGTGTTAGTCCGTTATACTTCCGGATGGCAATGTTATGAGCTTCTTAGCCAAGTGCATACTATCTATAAACGATCATGGATCAGTTTTGTGTGTTGGTCCGTTATACTTCCGGATGGCACTGTTATGAGCTTCTTAGCCAAGTGCATACTATCTATTACGAATCGCGTTGACCATCGCTCACACTTCATTTCATACTTTGTCACCCGAAAATAGAACCCGAAGAGAGATGGCTTTAGTAGTAGATTTTCGTTTTGGAAAAAAAACAAGAAAGGTTTTTAGCCAGTCCCATGTCTTGTTTTCATAAGTGACGCCGTAGTATATATAAGAATATGAGAATATGTGTATATGTATGAAATATACATGTATGTATATTATATATATATATATATATATATATATATATATATATATATATATATATATATATATATATATATATATATATATATATGACCTTTCGCCTCAAAACAGTATTATGTCGGGTTGGTTAAGATGTTAAAAATTTAATTTATGGCCAGACATATCAGACCTGTGTTGAGTTTATACGATTTATTGAGGAGAATGGATACACTATTTTAGGATGTTAATGCCAACAGTTTATATTTTTGACCAGTTTAACATTAAATCCGGATTTTAAGCATATGGTTCGTTCCGACATAATACCGTTTTGAGACGATGGGTCACACACACACACACACACACACACACACACATACGGACGCCCTTATGAAATATTTCTCCGACGAGCATAAAAGCGTATCCAAAGGAAAAAAACCCCCATAAATCTGATCATGTTTTGACTCTTACACATTCTGATCACAAGACATATGAAACGTTTTAGCCAGAATGAAGAATAAAAAGTACCGATTTTCTTTGTATCGAACCACGACGGCCGCCGTTGCTGGGCGACGTGACATCAGACTATTGAATCCAATTGTGACTTCATTATGTAATTTTTTTTTCTTCTCTCGTCATTATCTGCGTATTTTGTGTGGACCCGAAGAAAACCAAACGCCGAAACGTTGTTAGCTTTGTATTGTCTCCTTTTATATGAGTCATAGTCTCTCTCTCTCTCTCTCTCTCTCTCTCTCTCTCTCTCTCTCTCTCTCTTCTCCTTTTCTAGTTTTATTAACATTAAAATGTAATCAATCATCAATTAACAATTAATTGTTTCCACCTGTTCCACGATCACGTGCACGTTTTTGCGGGTCTGCTGATAACCGAACGCGCTTAAATAAATATTGCTGTAATGGAGGATATTTTGCGTCTGGGTTGAGAGTTTCACCTTTTCAACAATGAGCCCATTACAATTTTGATTATCAGACCTGAAAATTTGTGGCACGTCGTTCACGATATGAGAGTAGGCGTGGACAATTTGGAGATTGTCTCCCTTAGTTGATGACCTTTCTACTATCACACGATGGAAACATTGACCGAAGTTGAATTTGAATTGACTCGAAGTACTTCCGGAGTCATGAAAAAATAATAATATGGCAGATGAAACATCGCAAATTATGTTCTACAATGGAGAAAAGAGATGAAACTTTCCTCAAATTAACCCCTTGAATTTATTATTGTGATTTGGATGCCAAAACATTATCCGAAAATGTTCTCTAAACCTAAAAGCTGGTTGTCGGGATCAATATGGAGACCAAAAAATCCTCATTCCCTGGAACATCTGAAGTGAGTTTAGTGTCTCTCCTCTCGTCTCTGTCTCTACTCTCACTCTAACACATTACGTCCTCTCCTCGATGTCTGAGTCTTTGTCTTAGCTTTTGACTTTTGATAATTCTATACTCTACAAACTGTAAGTGGTCGTTACATCCTTTAGTGACTGTCTAGTTTGGAATGTATTTTTCTGTGTGGATAAAGTAAGCAAATTAATAACAAAATTTAGGAATTCTCTAACCGTGTGTGATGACAGTGGTCAGTGATGTGGCATTATTCATTTGTGGTTAGGTATTTTTTTTTTTTACATTTATTGTGACGATGATGATATCCCTCCCCCTATCTCTCTCTCTCCCCCCCCCTCTCTCTCTCTCTCTCTCTCTCTCTCTCTCTCTCTCCCTCCCTCCTCTAACTCTCACACACTCTTACCACACACATTCTCTCTCTCTCTCTCTTTCTCTCTCTCTCACTCTCTCTCTCACTCTCACTCTCTCTCTCTCTCTCACTCACACACACCATACACAAACACGTCACCGCTCCTTTTCTATTTCTAGATTTGTTTTCGCTCTGATTATTTGGTCTGTTGGGATCTTTCCACAAGTTCCTAGCAGTGAAGGGCAAAAGTCCCATTGAAAAAACCCCCAAAAAACTGAACCCCCTTCCGAACCCCCCCCCCCCATCCTTTAAATTGATATATATAATAATAGAAAATAATAGATAAGATTAAATAACAAGGCAAAGTCAGTGCTAGGAACTTGCAGAAAAACAGCTGGTCTGTTTCTACCCCCCTCCGATAACTGATAATCGAATATACATGTGGACGAGTGGGATTTATTAATGCGACGAGAAAGGACTGTGTAACCTATTCTAATCTAGCTCTTGCAAGACACCATAATTTCCTAATTTCAACTTGGGAGATAGATAGATAGATAGAGAGAGAGAGAGAGAAGAGAGAGAGAGAGAGAGAGAGAGAGAGAGAGAGAGAGAGAGAGAGAGAGAGAGAAATTAATAAGTTTATCTTACCCTATCTTATATTTATTGGCCGGCTATTTCTACGAAAAATTATTTTCAGAAATTTATATCCAACTGCTTCAACATTCAGATCATGAGCTTTTCTACTGACATTGATCAGCATAACACAGTAAGAAAATAATGACAGTAAAATGACACTACTGCCCCATGCAGATTTTCTGGGATGGGGGGGGGGGGGGGGGAATAACATTTGCAACATGATATAACTATAGAGGACAAGTTTAAAAAAAAGTTGTGTTGACAGGATTTGAACCCTGATTCGCCAAGAAATGTTTGGTTGAAAAATAGATTTATACATCATACATTCCAAGCTGGTTTATTGGGATGGCTTGGTTCCCGATAAATCTTCCCAATTAAGTGGCGTCCCAATTAAGTGGCGGCTATTCGTCTCATTGAACAAACAAACCATTTGGTGGTGACAGCCTCGAACAAGGCCATCATTCATTATCCATCACACCTTTGTCATGAGAAATTAGCATTGTGAACATGAACATAACAATGGCAGTCAATAGACACTAACAGGGGATACAATTAAATTCTATTGTTCACACATCTGTGATGAACAGTATGACCACACACATGGTTGACTGTACCGTTAAGACTAATTTGCATTTTATGAACCATTGTTTTGAATGTTTGTAGGCAACGAAATGGGGATGGTCATTGTCAAATTTTGTTCCCAT
Source organism: Berghia stephanieae (assembly GCF_034508935.2). Taxonomy (NCBI): domain Eukaryota; kingdom Metazoa; phylum Mollusca; class Gastropoda; order Nudibranchia; family Aeolidiidae; genus Berghia; species Berghia stephanieae. The sequence goes on along the minus strand of NC_088364.1, from coordinate 82,151,575 downwards.
TAAGAGGCTGAGAATTGGACAGGGTATGACTTTTTATATAGAAAAAATTCCGTTTCCAAGGAATCGTCCCAATAAAGTGGTTGTTCCAATAAGCGGCGTCCCCTATACCGGCTTGGACTATTTATTTATTGGAATCATTACAGTGAAAGCTCTATAACTCTTAATGAATCTATGTTCACCCAATGAAATAACCAAAAAAGAATGAGTGGTCTGTTGTCTGTTTGACATCTGCTGTGCCAAAAATAATGCTGTGGTCTCCATCGCCAAATTGGGAGGTTTTAGCTAGAGAGGGCACGTTCCAGTGTTGCATCCCATGGATATGAATTTAATCTGTCTCTGTTAAAATCACTTTTTGGTAATCTCATTTATTTTAACAACCAATCTTTGGTTTTGTTGTATTTTCCTTTTCCAGGTTTCTTTACAACCTCCTGTGCAAGAACCAAACAGTTACAGAACAGAACAGAGCTCTCTTGGTAGAGACTCTCAGGTCAATTTCAGAAATTCTCATTTGGGGAGATCAAAATGACAGCAGTGTTTTTGAGTAAGTCTTTGTTGTATTTGTCGTGTTAAGTAAATATTTAAGTTAAATATTACAAACTGAATTGAACCTATTTTCAAAATTTGAGTCCGTATATTAATTGACTCCAGAGTCAAATGATGTTACTTGTTGTATTTGTAGAGTTCTTTCTGTCTCCGGTTACTGATCACAAATGTGATTGCTAGCTCAAACAGCATTAAGTCAGCTTTTTCAAGTTTAGTATCTAAGCAAAGCTTATTTTGTGCTGAAAATTTGACACCAAATATATTAAATTCTGAAAATTCGTTGCTGAGATATGAACGTTTGAAGTAAGGAGACTGTAAAATCCAAGTTTTGAGAAAATCAACATTGAAGTTGTGGCAGTTTTTTTCACGCACATTCAGTGGGCAAACGTAAATCCTTGGATATGTGCATTTAAAATTTGATGAGAGTAATAAACTTTCATATGAGCTTAGAATATACATTAAAATTATGTGCTTACACATTTAAAAAATAATCCAACCATTACTTTTTTGTTATTTATTATTATGTATAAGATGCCTTTAAATTAATCAAACACTAATATTATGACCGTAATAGGTATAAAACTGCTTTTTTAAATGATAATTTTTACTTTTTTAGGGTGTTGGCAATAAATTGAATAATAAATGAAATAATTTAAATAAAATTAACATTTTTATGAACATTCTTCTTAACTTTTATGCAAAATTTGTGTTACAATGTTTTTATGAAACCTTTCCCCAAATCAAAAAGGGGGATTTAATTTTTTTTTTAAAATTTAAAAAATTAAATATTTGTAACAATATTTGAAGCCCCCTTTATTTGTTTTAAAAAATTTTAAAAAATTTTAAAAGGGGGAAAAAACATCCTTTATCCTATGAAAAAATCTCCAATACATTAGAAAGGTTTGAGTAAAATGGGGGGCGTATATTAAAGGGAATGGTTTTTTTTTAAAAATTTTGAAAATCATTTATGTTAGAGGAAAAAAAAATTTAAAGGCTCCCCCAAAATGGAGATTATGCTCTCACTCCCCCAAAAAAATAATAAAAATTTTAAAAATTTTAAAAAAATAGTATAGTAGTATTAATATTTTTTAAAAAATGGATAAAATAAAAATTTTTATTGGGCCCCCACATGGCTTTTTTCCCCCAAATTTTGTCAAAATTACAAAATACGGTTTTTTAACAAAAAATTTTAAACATTTTGGGGCTCGGGGGGAAATCAAATAGGGAAAAACCCAATCCTTTTTTTTAAAAGAAGGGTTTGGGGAGCTATGGTTTAAAAAGATTTGTCTTAAAACGAGAAAAAGAAGGGGTTAAATTTTAAATTTTAAAAAAAAGGGTTTTGCAATGATAAAAAAAATTGTACTAATAAAGAAAAAAAGTTTTTGAAACCCCCCCAAAATTTTTTAATAACACTATAAAATTTAAAAAGAAATAATCAAATCAAATTCAGGGGTTTTTTTTCACCGATTAAAAAGCTTTTTTCCCTTTTTTTATTTATTTCTTTATTAAAAATTTTTTTTCTTCCCCCAAAAAAATTGTTTTCCTTTTGGGTTTCCCTTTTTTTTTGAAAATACCCTGTGGTTTTTTTTAAGAACAAAATTTTAAATTTTAGATTTTTAAAAGGGAATGACCCCCTTTTAAAACCCTTTTGGGGAAACATCTTCGACAAATTTTTTTAAAAAATGACTTGATTTTTTTTGGGGATTTTCATCTGACCATGACATGTATCTCGTTTTTTTCTTAAATTTCCCCCTTGGGTTCGTTTGTTTTGAAAAACCCCCGAAAACTGTTTTTTGGGGACCCCTGCTTCACCATAAAAATATTTTTCTTGATTTGCAGCTGTTACTTTGGTTTTTCCCCAAAAATTTTCTTTGAGTCTCTTTTTTCCCCCCTACAGAGTCATTTTTTTCCCCAAAGTTAAAATTTTTCCCTTTCCCCCGGGGCCCATGCTGATTTAAAACAATTTGCCCCCAAAAAAAGACAACTTTGTTTTTCTCGTTATTGAAGTGGACACTGATAAAGGTTTTGATTGATTGATTCACTGTGCCCCCAAAGTCGATAGAAGACCCCCCTCTCGTGTTGTGGGACATCAAGAAAGGGCCCCAAAAAATTTTTGAAAATCGGTGCCCCAAAATTTTTTCAGTTTTTAAAAAAATTTTTTCTCTAAACCCTTTTTTTTAAGGGAAAATGACATATTTGATGGAAATTTTCCCCCCCTTACTAAAAATTTGGGTTTTTTCCGGGGATTTGGAAAAAAGAAAGGGGTTTGGGGTTTAAATACAACAGCTTTTCGCTCCTGTAAAATTTTTTCCTTTTAAAAGGAAAATTTTTTTTTTGGGTATCAACACAGGGCCCAAAAATTGTTTCCCCCTTTCCCGGGGCTGATGGGGGCCGGGGTTATACTTTTTCAAGAAAAGCTTTTTCCAGAGGTTTAGGACATGTTGTCCAAGCGGGGGGTCAACCCAAAACCCCCGAATCTGCATCATTCCGGGGTTTTTTTAAAAAACACCCCCTTGGGGGGTTTTCCCCCCTCCCCCCGCATTAAACATTGTAACCCCCAGCTAGATGACATTGCGAACCCCAAAAAAAACCCCCCTTGGGAAAATTTAAATAATTAAAAAATCATCCTCACAAATACGGGCCATCTCTTCGTAATAAATTGCCGTAGCTTCTTATATCATTCTTAAAAGGCATTTTTTGGGGTTTTTTTTAAATTTGTTCTCTTTGTTTTTCCCTTGAACTTGGCTTTAAAAAAAAAACTATCCCAAAATTTTTTTTAAAATTTTCCCGGACGGGCCCCCTTTTAACAAATCTATCTTGCGGATTTTCCTTTTTTTTTGGGTTTATATTCCCTTTTAAGAAATTTTAACTTTTTAAAAAAAAAAACCCCTTTAAAGCTTAAAGCCTGTTTTTAAAGTCCCCCCCCCTTTCAAAGTCATTTCAGAAAGGGTTTTTCGTTTTTTCTTAAAGTTACAACGCTTCCCCAAAAGGCCTCTCCAGAAAAAAAAAGGGGTTGTTTGGGTTTCCCCCCTTCCTTTTTTTAAAAACCCCCAAAAAATTTTCCTTTTAAAATGGGGGGAAAAATTTTACTTTTTTAAAACCCTTTTTTTCCCCCCCTTTTTAAAATTTTCTCCCCCCAATTTTTTTCCTTTTAAAAAAATATAGCTTTGTCTGATCGCCCCAAATTTCCCCCCCTTTTTTTCATTCCAAAAAATTTGTAAAGATTTTTCCCCTTTTTTTTTTTTACTTCCCCTTGGGACCCCCGGGAAAAAAAAATTTTAAAAAACCCCCCGTACACAGAAAAAGCTCAGTAAACATTTTTTTTTGGGGTTTTCATAAACCCTTTCTCCGGGAAAAAAAACCCCCTTACAGCCAGCACACATAACAATTTTCATGTGACCCTTGTGTCTCTCAGCAAAATATTGTTTGATTTTTAGTGTTTGAATAAAAAATGCCCTTTTTTTGGAGATAACCATTTTTTTCTATCCCTTTCCTTTCCCAGGCTGTTTCATGGGCCTCTGTAACTTTGTTTTTTTTCTTTGTGTTTCCTCATAAATGCCTTGAGGTTTTGTTTGAAATGTCCACTTTGGGGGAAAAGGGGGGTTTCCCCTTTTTTTTTTTTGTATTTCTCTGGAAAAAAAAAAAAAAAAATAAAGCCCCCCCCTGCTATGAATTAAAAAAATAAATCAATAAAACAGATCATATGAACCCCCCCACATGACGCATAGAGGGAATTTTTTCCCCAAAAATTTTTAAGGCCGGGCCCCCAAGTAACTGTCTTTTTTTCCCTTTTTGGTTATTTTTTTTTTTCTACCATCTTTTTTTGGAAAGAGGTATGTTGGGATTTGTGGAGACCTTGCCAAAAAAAAAATCCAGTGAAAAAGCCATTTTTTTTTTTGAAATAGAAATAAATAGATCAAACCACCCACTTCACTGGGGGGTTTGGGTTTCCCCCCTTCATTATAAAACAAAAAAATGAACATAAAAACCGGGGAAAAATAACAAAATTTTTGTCTCATTGAATACAAAAGATTTCCTTTTGTTTTTTCAACCCCCAAAAAAAAACGAATGTCAAAAAAAATTTTGGTTTTTTTCCCCAAAAACCAACCCCCCTTTGGGGGGATCAGTATCACGGAAGGGGGGGGTATGTTTTTTTTCGTTGGCAACAAAAATTTTTTTTCCAAAAAGGGGGTTTACTCGACCCCCCCCCGGGAAAAAAAAAACAAGAATAGAAAGTTTTAAAAAACTAAATTTATTTTAAATTTATTTTGGTGGGAATGGCAAAATTAATTACATAAAATTTTTTCCTAAAATTTTTTTCCTTTGTTGTCTGGGGGAATTCCCAAAAATTTAAAAAAATAAAAAATAAAAATAAAAATAAAATAAAAAATTTTAAAAATAATTTAATAAAATATTAATAAAAATAAAAAACATTGGGATAATAAAATTTAAATTTAAAAAAGTTTAAAACGAATGTTAATCTTAACTTACTTTCTTTTTATTATGAAAAACATTTACCGGGGCCCGAACCAGGGGTTTTCCCGTCCTCCAAGGGTTTGGAATGGTTTTAATTTTTTAAAAAATTCCCCAATTTCCCAAATGTGTGGGCCCCCCCTTTCCCGATTTAATTTTTAAAAAATATTAATTATTTCCCGGAAAAATTTTTTAAAAAAACCACTTTAGAAAAATATTTTAATTTTGCCCTTTTTAATTATAATAATTATAAAAAAATTTCTTCGTCAGGTTCGTGAAATGTTTAATAACATAAGTTTTTAAATTTTTAAAAAAATTTTTGGGTTTTTATCTCGGGTTAAAGGAAACCAAAAAATTTTAGAATAAAGAAAATATTGAACCTGGAAGTCAAAAGGGTTTGTAGCACAGCAGGCATTATCAAAGTATAATTTTAGTACCGACAAAATAAAAGAAATGTGCTTTTCTTTAATTGCTCCAATCATCATATACTGATTAGGTTGGTCAGATTACTAAAATGTTTCTTACTCTGATTCTCGTTAAGCGGTGTTTCCAGTCGTCATTGGTGTCATAAGTGAGGAAGAATAGTAATATATAGCCGGATATAGCTATCATAGACTGAGTGGACAACGAAAACAGTTTTAATATATAGATGGGTTTTAACAAAAAAAAACCATTTTCTAAACACCTTACAATACAAGCAATTTAAGTCTATTACAGACAAAAATTGAAAACCCCAATAAAATAAACATGAACATTTTTATGGGCTGGTTTCACTGATAATCACTCACACATTGGGGTTTCAGATTCTAAGATGTCCACCTATCAAATTTGAATTGTGCTTGTTATGTAAATGGTCGCGTATTTTGCGACGCCGCATTGCACAACAGAAAAAAATGCAATAACACAAATGCAGCACATGGAGGGGGTAGGAGTTTTTCTTTTAAAAGGATCATATGGGTAAAATTAATATTGATCCCACAAAATATCAAAGGAGAGAATGACAAAAAAAAATGATCACCATTGCAGAACACGTTGGTTTGCAGTGTATAGCATTCGGGTTTGAACCTGGGTCCTCCAGACTGGCAACGCGAGGTTCAGTCTGTGATATTGTGGATGAGGCTCGGACTGAGTTGGGGAATGAGCATAGGTGCCAAGACAATGATGGATACTGAGCATTGGGTACCCACAGAGTACGTAGAGGAATCAGACTCGGTGGGTCGCAACAAAATCTGGGATCCCTGTTTTTTTGTGGGAAAGATGACGATCAATCAATTTATTCATGTTGACAACGAAACATGAAGAGCCAGGTGTAATATCCAACTAAACAATTAGCTGGTTAATAATGCAAGTATAATAAAAAAGAGTTGAGAAAGGCAGCTTATTTGTTCTAAGTATTTAATATGTTCAACTGTGCTTGGATAAATTTAGATACACCAAACCAGGGTTTCAGTAAACGTTTTTTAACCAACTCTTTAATCCTACACCAGACCAACAACTACAAACATTTTTTTATACTCACTTACGGATTCTGGGACATATAAAGGTTGTTTGCAAAATATGGAACTTCCTACCTTGCAACTGCAATATTGTTAACAAAAAAGTTGATAAACATTACGATGCAAGAGAATTTGGACAAATTGGAGATCAAAAAGTATTATCCCAACAGAAGCTATTTTCATTTTTCCTGGAAAGCATCACTTTTCACATTTTGTCAAATAAAAAAAAAACGACTTCAAATGTGATATGGCACATCATATGAATATCACTTCAAAAAATATAACGAGAAGGTTTAAAATAGTGTATTGTTGGCGCAGTCCACTGCAAAGAAAAATTTTTTTAACAACAAAATACTAGGAGCTCTCACTAAAGTGTTTAAAACAGTGTTGTCCTTGTCCTGAAATATTGTATTGCGACCTAACAGATCTGCAGGTCGCATCTTTTGTGGCAAATGTGTTGATGTCCACCACAAAATATGTGATGTGAAGCTTTTGTGGCATGGTTGCCAACTGTGGCCATAATCGCTATAAAATGTTATGATTTTTATTTTAATGTAAATACTTACCACACATGAATCATGTGATATGAACTTTTTTCTGCATCACTTTCAGCTCTGAGTTGGAGTCTATATAGAAAATAAAAAACAACAAAAAAAAAAAGCTGAGATATCCATGTGCTAGTTTTTCTCTAAACTTCTTACACAAAAAATATGCATCTTGTGCATGTTAAAGGGATTTTTTAAAATTATTTACCTTATGACTATTGTCTTTGGAAAACAAGAAATTAAGGTCCGAAACCTTAGGCTATTTTCTTTTAATTTCAAGAACGTCAGAGTTGGCAAGGGGGACGGAAATATATTCCAGTAACCAATCAGTCAGATATCATATCCATATGATAGTTTGTTCGTTCAAGATTCAGGTACGTCACTTAGGATTAATCGCAATACCTTGGACACGAAAATGTTGGGATTAACCGAAATTCAGTATCCTGTCACTATTTAAACATTTTTGACACATTTATTGTCAACTCAAACCAGTAAATAATATTCTTAGTCACCACATTCAGGAGCAATTTGTTTGAAACAAAAACCATATGGCAGCCCGTGTAGATTTGTCAACCAAAAAAGCAGTATTGAAGCAAGCCGATACTCTTATTCAGCTTGGAAGAAGTTTCAATCTTTTTTCTAAACAATTCAACATTTGTCAGACGTTAAAGAGATTAGCCTTAATGAGAGCCAAAAAGCTCTCACCAAAATCGTGGTCACAATGCACAGTTGTTAATCCTAAACAAAAGGTATCGCTCAGTCTCTCTATTATAACTGTCATTATAACCTGTTCGTCAAGATTATGACCAGCCCCACCCCTTTCTATTTAATGGAACGATGACGTCACAAAAACCCATACTGCAGAGCCCCCGCCTCTTTCGACTCTAACAGAGTGGTGAACACACAACTGTAGCTACAATCCTGCGTCACTCTCGTTCTTCAACCTGTCACGTTTTAATACCTGATGAATTTAATCATGATATACTGTTTGATTTCTTGATTTACCACTTTTTTAAAAATACCGAGTTTGTTGCAATTAACCCGTGATTTTATATAGAATTATTTCCATTGCTTAGGAAATATTGTGATTAACGAAAGTTGCGATTAAACGAGTTGCTATTATCCGGAGGGACCTGTAATTAGTATTACCATCATGATCAAAAAAAAAAAAAAAAAAAAAGCAAACTTTATCGTGTACCTAAATGTTATCAGTTCCTCTTCAAATTACATTCTTTACCCATTAACATATAGATCACATCAAAAGGGTTGTCTGGATTGACAGCAAGGACTTTTTCAGGATGTTTAAAGTCAAATCTCTCTGATCTGATGTTACAAAAAGAAATAGGATATTTCAACATTAAACTATGATTTTGTGATGCTGTGGGATATGCATACTGTATGCATAAGCAAGATGGCAAAGACAGGTTTAAGTTTTTAATTATTTTATATCTTTTCAAAAATCATTCTAGTGCGATGCCAAAATAAACTAAACACGAGAAGTGTTTGAGGTTGGATAAGCTAAAAAACTAAGAGTAGTAGTGGTAGTAGTAGTAGTTACAGTAGTAGTAATAAGACAGATCTTACTCACTAGGTGTATCTACAGTCTAAAGAGTTCCCGGAATTTCTGACTCCACTTCAAATGAACTGACTGACAAGTGACAATCATCAATCGGTGTGTGTGTGTGATTGTGATGTCTACCCTATTGAAAAATCTTAATTCAACACGTGATGTAATAAGAATGGCCAATAAACTTACCATTTAAATTATCTCGGTTTGTCTCTTCAATGATTGACCTCCCGCATCAAGTAGTGAAACCACGATGCCATAGACGTCTAGTTTGGAACTCAGCAGTGACGAAAAAAAAATACTGGCGGGTATAGAGATGGACGTCCGGTCGGCCACTCTCTCGCAAGTCAGTTGTTTATCTGATAAATCATTGGTTCTGAAAAATATAGGACACTCAGCGGTTTCATTTAAAAAGATCTTTGTAGATCAAGATATAATGTTAGGTATTGCACTTTAAAATCTCTCAGAACATAAGAACGGAAGTCAAACTTGACGTCTAGAACAAAACATTTCGACGATCGATTATGGCAACAGCCAACGCTGGAATGGAGGATTTAAAGGCGGCATCTGACGATTCTACTGCTTATGGAAGAAGATGCTCCAGATTCACGACGTCGAGACTGCTTCAACTGGCATCAGGCATCAACATGTACTCAATAATGGGTTTGATGAAGCGTTTGACTAAGAATTAAAGCTGTTAATGATAACACCTTACTATGAACTTGCGGAAGGTCAGTGGAAAGTGAGTGCCGAGGAGAGAGTGCCTTTTATGCGGAAAATTGACTCAAACATACCGTTTCACGGAAAAAAGAGTTACTAATGTGTGCTGTCTCTTGTCACCAAGATAAGATCCGGACATGATTCGATAAATATGTTTCTAAAAATAGATTATAATTCCGTATTATATTGTTTCATTCTCAGTTCATCACTTTCACACAATTTTATATTGTTTTCATTACTATAAAAATCCATATAATGCTCTTGGAATTTTTGAGCAAAATTTCGGAAAGTATATTGCCCTCACTATTGAACTTTTATCAGATGAAAAAACTGGAACCCTATTGTACTTTTTTCAGGCGGTACCTTTATTGCCCAACGTGAAAATTTAGGCATAACTCCTTCTTACTGTGGTGTTTAAACAAATAAACTGTCAATACTATGATTTACAATTATATATCCTTGACGGTTGGGTTGAAAACTTTAAACTAAAAATAGAAAGTGAATGTGCTAGAGGTCAAAATCAATTAGGGGGACCGGATTTTGGTCTCCCTATTGGTAAGTAATGTAAATGAACTCATGGGGTCCCAAAAGTCTCCCTATTCGAATTAATACATTATATATATTATATATATATATTATATAGATTGTATATTATAAAGAATTGGTATATATATATATATATATATATATATATATATATATATATATATATATATATATTATATATTACAATTACCTTCCATATTTGCTTTAAGATATCTACTTTAAAAAAATTAGAAAGGAAGGGAAAATATAAATATATAACCAAAAGCACAAAAAAGCGGTTATTTCCGGTTGCACAGTATAGCACTGATCTTACCACGGAAAAATCGGTCTTTGATTGACTATATAGCGATTCTAATTGGCATGACCTCATTTGTTCAATCTGGGAATGGATTTTCAAATAAATTAAATTATATAACAGTAAATTGCGCCAAGCTAGTGAGTCTGGACGAATTATCCAAATTTGATAAATAAGATAGTGGTAATGGTTAGTTCAGTATGCAAATGGTTTTGGGAGAAAAAAGATTTGAAACAGATGTGGCATATACTTCATTCTTAGTTGTAGTAGTTTAAGAATTAGTTGAATGAATTACTTGATTGGTATAAACGGTACTTCTCCTGTTTACGGATTCGATTTTAGGAAAAAACATTGAAAAAAAATAATTGAGCCTTTCATAAAGCGCAATATCCACTAGACGTGCTCAAAAGCGTTTACAGGGGTTCCTGGTCAACAGCAACATTTAAACATTTTAACGAGTAATGAGCCTTTTCCAAGGGACCATACTATGCGCCGACGAGGTTCGAACCCAGGACCTTCGCTATCCGAAAGCGGAGTCATATCACTAGGACCACATAGCGCTTGAAAGAGAGATGAAGTCGTAATTCTTTTTGGGGCAATATCGCAGGCAAATTGAATAGGAGAGAGAGTGGCGTGGGAAAAAATGAGAGGAAGAGAGAGAAAAGAGAAAGAGGAGAGAGAGAAGAGTGCGATGAGGCGAAAGAGAAGAGATGGAGAGAGAGAGAGAAGGATAAAATTACATCTATATCCCTCATTTTCATTGATAACAACAGAAATTCCACACGCAATTCCAGTGAGCGTTTAATTCTTTTCGGAATCGATAATACGATTCAGTCCATACACAATGTACTTTGTTGACAATTTTCTTTAGGCATTAGCTAGATTATCTCATTTCAATTTATGATATATAATTACAATGATCTCACCAACACAAGCTAGAAAAATAGCGGTAGTTGTGGCGTATGAGAGATTACGGATGCAAATTGTATAGGGTCCTACAGGACTTATTGGTTTTGTCTTATTGAGAGTTTAGGCTCATTCTAAAATCATCAAGATCATAGAAAAGTGTCTTTAATAGTAAGGCTGTTAAAAACTCGAGGCATTCAATTGGATTCTGTTGGCTGATTTCACGCCGCCCGGCAACGGCGGCCATCTTGGTTTTCTAAAACAAAAGGAAAATTATTACTTTATATTTATTCATGCCGGCTAGAACTTTTTTCATATGCCTTGTGATCTGTATGTGTTAAAAGTCATAACATGTATCAATATTTATGGAGGTTTTTACCTCTGGATAACGCTTTCTTTTGCTCGCGGAGAATATTTCATACGGGCTTCCGCCATTGTACCGATAGTTGTTCTAGATGCCGTGTTACTAAGTTACATTGCTTTCATTTAGGAAGGCGCGTGACGTTACGGACTGTTGAAGAGGTTTGGATTTTAATAGTCTGGATGGAACGTCGCCCGCAACGGCGGACCATTCTTCGAAATTTCTAAAACAAGAACATGGGTTACTTTTGATTCTTCATGCTGGCTTGAACTTTTCAAATGCTTGTGATCTAGAATGGAGTAAATAGTCAGACATGATTCAAATCTATTATGTTTTTTTTTACTCTCAGATACGCTTTTTCGTCGTCGGTGAAATATTTCATAAGGCGTTCCGCCATTGTTGCCGATCAGTTCAGATGCCAGTTGCATAAGGTACCATGCGTCATAACGAGGTAAGTATTTCCTATCCTGTGTGTCATCGACGCTATACATTTCTGTCAATTTATCACAACAAACACAGGGGAACATACCAGAAAACCAAAACTATGTGAAACCCAAAGCGTTTATATATATCCTTAGTTTTGGCTGTAATAAAAATATTCAACACCTTTATTGTGATGGAACCAACGTTGATTTATATTGTCAGCCCCCATTTAATTGACAAAACCCTCTCCAAGATGGAAAAAATCCCAAATCCATGGCACAAAAAGTTTTCCATTGTTGGCAATTGAGAAGGGTTTCCCTTTCCATTGTTTTTCCCATGAATTCTTTCCACTCCTCAAGAGGATGGTTCACCTTTTTTGGGATGCCTCTTTGTAATTCAAAATATCATAAAACGTTTTAAAAATAATTTTAAGCGAAGGATGGGTTTCCCCAAATCAAAAAAAATCGCGAAATAAGATAAAATTTATTTATATATATATAATATATATATATATATATAAAATATTAATATTTATATTTTTAATTTTATATATATATATAACAATTCAAGCTTTTATTTTTTTGAGAACTGATCATCCAAACATGTTCTAAAAACAGAAAAAAAAAAACTCCGTTTGATGTTTCCTTTGTTGGTAGAAAACTGAAAGGGAAATTTTAAAATTCCCAAAAAAAAACGTCCGAGTTCGATTCTTGTAGTAGTAGTAGTAGTAGTGTAGGGAATTTGTATAGTTGTAGTAGTATAGTAGTATTTGGAGTAGTAGTAGTTTAAAAGTAAATAGTAGTAGTAGTAGTAATTTGTAGTAGTAAATAGTAGTAGTAGTTGTTTTGTAGTAAATAGTAGTGTATAGTAATTTGTAGTAGTAGTAGTAGTAGTAGTAGAGTAGTTGTGTAGTAGTATAGTAGTAATAGTAGTAGTAGTAGTAGTAGTATTTGTGAAATAGTAGTATAGTAAAAGTTGTAGTAATAGTAAATATAGTAGTAGTAGTAGTAGTAGTAGTAATAGTAGTATAATATAGTATGTAGTAGTAGTAGTAATAGTAGTAGTAATAGAGTAGTAGTTGAATAGTAGTGTAATAGTAGTAGTGTTTGTTTGTAAATAGTAGTATTTTGTAGTAGGGTAGTGTAGTAGTAATAGTAGAAATGTAGTAATTTGTAGTAGTTTGTAAATAGTAGTAGTAGTATTTGTAGTAGTAGTAGTAGTAATAGTTTAGTAGTAGTAGTAGTAGTAGTAGTAGTAGTAGTAGTAATAGTAGTAGTATAGTAGTAGAGTAGTAGTAGTAGTAGTAGTTTGTAGTAGCGTAGTAGTAATGTGTAGTAGTAATAGTAGTAGTAGTAGTAGTAGGGAGTTGTGTAGTTTTAGTAGCAGTTTGTTGTAAAAAGTAGAGTTTGTTTGTAGTAAATAGTAGTATAGTAGTAGCAGTAAATAGCAGAGTGTAGTAGTAGTAGTTGTAGTAGTAGTAGTTGTAGTAGTAGTTGTAGTAGTAGTAGTAGTGTAGTAGTAGTAGGGGTAGTAGTAAACTTCGCAGTCTGAATGAATCTTTTCTGAGAATTATGTGATTCAGTTTATTTTCGAGAGTTTTAGCTGCTTCTCCCCTCCATGTTGTTAATTTTTTCCATTGGGGACGTTTTCCCGGGGGCCCGAGTTTTTAGGCTGTCAAGATCTTTGTGACTTTTGGTTTGGGGGCACTGCAGTATTTTTTGTTTTTCATGGATTAATTCGGCCTCATCTGAATCCGAAATATTTTTTTATGTAGAGAGATCCTGGTTCAGGGTTTGTTTTCATTGCTGTTGGTGGTTTTCCCCAAATATTTGTTGCCATAAAGGATTTTAAAGGGCCCGTTATCATTTTACACCCGTGTACGGGGGTTTGAGAATGTGAGGGAAAAAAAGCCTTTTTTCCCGGGGCTAACTATGCGCCGGGGGCGCGAGGGGTTTGAACCCAGACCTTCCGATTTCCCAAAGCGGTGTCATACCAAAAGACAAAATAGCCCCGGGAAGTAGCTTTTTTTTTTAGTGGAGACAAAAAACCACACCCCCAGGAACTTAATTCATCAAAGTGAGCCATCATCTCGAAATTGAATTTGCAGATGTATTTGGCGGACCTCTAAATAATAGAAAACCAGGATATCATAAGAAACTTAGTTTAGGATATTAGAACGCTTAAACAATTAGTTTAATGAAAAAATGAGCAAGAACTAGGAGACTGATTCTAGATGTCATGCAACAACAAAAAAGCAACTTTATTGCAAATAAAATAAATGAGCAGAGAAGAGCGAAGAGAGGTTCATTACTAAATTGCTAAATCTCTTCTATCATATAATATAATATACAATATGTATATACATTTTTTTACAAATCAGTGAATGCAATTTGACAGTAGCTGTTAGATCTTGCGTTCATGTCCTATGAGTTAACTTAAATGTGACAAATCGTCTCAAAAAACAGTTTATGTCGGTACGAGCCAGGTGCTTAAAAAGCCGAATTTAATGTTAAACTGGTCAATAATATAAATTGTTGGCAGTATCATCCTAAAATATGCTACCCATTTTCCTCAATAAAACATACAACTCAACACAAGTCTGATAATGCTGGCTATAAATTCAATTTTCAACATCTTTAACCAACCCGACTAAATACCGTTTTGAGACGAAGGATCCACAAATTAGAGACTTTCAGTACTTTATATTCCTCTTCCTTTTTATCTCAGTCAATAATCACAAGTTTTTCGCTGAGTTTGGGTCCCGATGGCACAGTTAGTAGAGCACTCACCTCCATAGACAAAGGAGTCTACAATTTATCCAGTTTGGAGTCGATCTTTAATTTTTGATTCTCCACCAACATAGCAAAAAACTGGGTCGCTGTTCCTGTTTCACATATCGGTAAAAAAAAAATTATTGCGAGAGAGTATCACTCTGCGCGATAGGGTAACAAGCAATTGCTACTTTCCGTTTAATGCTAAAGCTTCTGATTAACTATTGGGTCTTTTCTTTTGTAGGAAAGGTGAAGACAACACTTTGTCAAAATTGTAGATAAACGTACATGTCTCGTGGAACAAACAAACCCTTAACTTAAAGCCGTGCTCTGAAGAAGAAAAAAAAACAACAACAACCCGCATTTGAAATTCTGTCCAGGAAACGCGTCCTCCAAATATGAATCGATTAAAATAACCCTCATTGTGCCAGAAACTCTCAAACCTGGGACTTCTGCGAAGCAGTGGCGTTTCAATGGTGGTCGTTTTAGAAAAAGGGGGGGGGGGGAGATCATTACAGGTGTGTACTCAGCCACATTTGAGACATGAATATCATTTCTTACTTGCGAAGAATTCTAACTCAGCCATCGTTTGCGCACATTTTGTCGCGAGGAAAGTCTCTAACCCTCATTTTGTTATAGTCACCTGCACAAAATGTTATGTTTCAGTATAATTGCATTTATATGATTAAATTAGCATGGTAATGTTAATTGAATATAACTAAAAATCCTAACTTTGTTTCAATAGCTGCAACTTTTCATCTTCTATCATCTTCATCATCATCATCATCATCATCATCATCATCATCATCTTAATTACAGTATCAACTCGGTCCTCTCATCAATCACTTTAAACCTGTGTGTCGCAAATGTTTACTTTCAGATTGTGGGCCAGAACGTTTCAATGGCACGCTCAAATTCTCACACATTTCTTGATTCAACCGCAAAGCAATGTTTATCTCAGAACATTCCATCCGCTCACTCAAACCCGGCCATCTCTGACGTAAACTTTTTCTTTCCCCGCTCTCCTAAAAAAATTACCCCCGCTCCCCCCCGTTCCGAACTTGTCACTTTCTAAGGTAGAGCTCTTTGTCTATTGCATTTTCCCGGAAACCATCGATTATGTGGCATCCCCGTGCCATACCCCTAAAAGAAAACACTTCTGACTGTTTCTCCGTTTGGGGGGCTCAGCCCCCCACCCATCTGATCTAGACAGAGGGATCTGGGGAAAAAAAACAAAAACAACAAACCAAAAAATTAACCCCAAAATAATTCTGGAAAAACTATAAAAGTTTTCCCCTTTACATCTACTCTAACAAAACATACAAAATCCCATTTTACAAATTGTGCATAGATAGTACAGGTTTGAGGGGGTTTTTTTTGGGATTTTTTTTGGTCAAGATAAGGCCATTTTAATAGATCGATACCGAAGGGCAAAGTTTTCTGGCCAAAATTTTAATAATTGATAGTTTATTTGGGGAGTGGGAACGTGTTTTTTTTTAAATGATAGTAAAGATTTGTGATGCATGACAAAAACAGGGGAAAATGTAAACATTTTTGGATTTCCATTTATTTTTATTTTTTTTTTTTCATTTCTGATTCTGATTTAAAACACTTAGAAAAGAACTCATTTTGAAAAAAAAATTGACCACAAAATAACTTGGCAATACTCAGTTCACACTTTTCCCACCCACTGATTTTTAATTCCTGTAAAATTTATGCCCAAAAAAAACCTTCCTATGAAAGGGAATGTCTGCCATTGTTTATATATGACTTTTCATACTTTATCTTTTCCAGTGCCCGCTCCCTTTTTTTTCAATGGAAACAAATATAATTAGACACACCTTTGCAATTTTAACAGAAATTACGTTAAAAAATTTGCGAAAGGTGTGTCAAATAGTTTTTTTTCCGTTAGACGGAGGGTTTTTAAAAGTCCAAGAGAAAAGAAACAATCTTTAAAAGCTTTGATGTTTGGTACATGGAATGCGCCAACAATGTCATTTATTTTATTATTTTTATTTCGTTATTTTCCCCAAATGTAGCGAAAAAACAACCATAAAAATGATAAAGCTGGAAATTGGCGGGGGGCCAGAATGATGAAAACAGTACAAATTTTAACCTAAGTGCACATATTTTGCGGGGCCCTCTCCCAAGTAATTATGGGGCCATTTTACTTTTTGTAATGGGGAATATTTGCGTTTGGTTTTTTTGGGGTATTTCAATACAGAAAAGAGCGCACCCATAACATTTTAAAAATGAGCTTTTTAAGCGCAATATTTACAAACGGCTCAAAGCGTTTACAGGGGTCCTGGTCAACAGCAACATTTTAAAATTTAGGCGGGAAAAGACGCCTTTAGGCGAATTTCAATTTTTCGGACAAAGACAACGCTGTTTTAACGGCCAGGGACTCTTTTTTCACCGAGTACGGAGAGAAGGGGTAAAGAGCCTTTTCCAAAGGGCTCAACTAGCGCCGAAGGGGAGGCTCGAACCCAGGACCTTTCCCATCCGAAAGCGAGTGTCAACCACAGACCACAAAGCCCCACGGGTCCAAAACGTGACGTCACTTCCCCTTACAACGCTCACAGCAAACCAAAAAGGGGTTTGACTTGGAAATGTAAAAACCCCCAAGCCCCCCTATCCGAACGATGTTGACAACCGGGGAAAACTTTAACCCTTTTTTTTAGCAAAGAAAAATTCCGTTTTTTTGATTTTTTTAAAAACAAACCCTGCTTGTTAAAGAACCAGCTGATTCTTTCTTTAAGGTGGGAAACCAAAAGTTTTTGCTTGGCAGGGGTGGCGTGTACTTTTTGTTCCTGTTTGGGGGATCAAACCTGCAAAAGTACTCGTCGGGACAATTTAAAATTTTTAGAGAAATTTTTAAAAATTTTTGGCATTTAAAAATTTAATGATTAGAGAAATAGGAGGAAAATGTCCCCCCCGAATACAAAAAAACCCCCCCCCTCAATAAAACGTCTCCAAAAATGAAATATAAAAAAACTGTTCTATTTCCTCACAAAAAATTAAAACAGAAGGGAAAAGAGATTGAAAAGCCATCATCACCTAGTGTGAAGTTGACCTGATATTGGATTA
>NC_088364.1:81973842-82133742 GCF_034508935.2 Berghia stephanieae | reverse complement strand
AATAATGGTAAAATTCCTTCCCATTTTAAAAGAAAAAAATTTGAGGGAATCGTAGGTTTAATAAAATTGTCTACAATTGTATCATATGCCCCCCTTTTTACTTTAAGTACAAGGGAATCAAATAATAGTCAACTCCATGATAGTCTTCTTATTCCTTGAGATTTATCAAGCCAATGAATACACAAGCAACCACAGCTAAAACTTGGTGAGGTCCTTACCTAAAAGCTTTGTACCCGATTACATTGCTTGAATCTCAGACTCAAAACTTGGATCCTCTTCTAACCATGAAGACCTGGTATATCTTCCAGGTTCTGAAATTTTAAAACAAAAAGATAAAAATGAATAAATCGAAACTAAAAATCATTGAATAAATCACTTCGGTTTGTGGTCTGTAATTGTAAAAAGTGAGCTGGAGTTTAGCCGGTTTTGTAGCGGTAAATAGACGTAGAAATTGCTTGCTACCTTTTGGATAGGACAATAGTTGATCCAATACTTTCAATCAGATCTAAACAAACTCAGCTACCCAACACTGCTGAGACAAGGGGTTAGGCAAAGAGAGAAGTCAGAAATAAAATCTCGATTCACCTGGACTGATCTGGTTCCTTTGCCAGTGCAGGGTTGCCAATTCAAGAGAGAGACAAAAATGTACAGAATTTTTATGCCAATAAATTGACCGACCCCTTTCTGGGTGTTGAACTCCAGTAAAAAGACATGTACTTTTAATTCTTTCCAATGAGAAAATATACAGAACGTTTATAACATACTAATTCCGTAAATAAAAAATAATGTTATAACACTTCCAAAAAAAAAGAATAAAAAGCAAAAATAATGAAACAAACAAACCAATCCATGGTAATACAAGGGCCATAACTAATATCTTTGAATTTACCTGGATAATGATATCGTAAAGCCTGACCAAATCCTGGGTTTGGTGATCTTGCATCTTCACGTGGTCGATTCTCTGGCAAATTCTCTATTAGGGTCTCAATCAACAGTAAATTTCTTTCTACCGTTGTTGTGAGGCGAAGGTACATCAGATACGAGTAGAGGAAGTGGTTGTTAGATATCTTGCCCTCAACTGTCTGTCCTTTCATTGAAGCTTTGAATACCTGTGTTTGGGAAATCGAAAATAATTATAGTCATTGGTCAGGGAAATCAATGATCCTAGCTATGTCTAGCATTCCAGTGATACGAACAACTTAAGTTAATAAACAGTGAAATTCCATTTCTAATCAAATCAGTAATCAGGGCTATTTCTGGAAAGTTTTTGTAACAGTAAAACTTTCCACAATAATGTGGTAGAAAAATAAAATTATTGTGTAGAAGCTAAGAGAGATCTTTCATTATAAATCTCAGTCATGAGTATATGTATTAAGTAATTTCATTTTTTAAAGTCAGCAAAAGTCAAAATTAGCAGGGAACTCTGAAAATCTACAAATTAGAAATGATATGAAATTCGAATTAAAAAAAAAAAATAAAAAATTAAAATAAAGCATAAGTCTTAAACAAAAAACAATTTTGATATTAAATATGAAAGCGCTACCTGATCATCTTGTAAGCATCTCTCATGTTGTTGAGCATCAATGCATTGTTTAAGGAATTCTCATAGATAGACAAACGACTGCGTATATTCTCTGTGGGACTCTAACTCTGTATTAGAATCTTGCATGTTGAGAAGAAATAGCCGAACAGCCTCCCCTTTGACAGGGACAGTGCGTCCACGCCATGTGACCTCCGACAAGGACTGGTTTTCTTTTCCTTGTTTGTGACAATAAATTCTGAAAGAAAATGTTCAAAAGGGATTATATTTTTTTTTTTGCTGTTATGAGGGTTTTTGCGGCACTCGCGGCACATTTTGGTCATAAATCATCTCATTGATGTAAAACATTATTTTTTGACAAATTTAAGCAAAATGTCTAAAGAATTTTAGTTTTTCCCCAACCACCCCTTGGAGGGATCAGTATCAGCGGAATGGTAAGCGTCATGTTTTTTACGTTGAGCAACAAAATTTACTCCAAATGCTTCACTCGACCCAGGCGGAAAAGCAATCAAGAATAGACCCAAGTCCAATCCAAAGACTAACATTTCATTTAAGTTTATTGTAGGCCCTTGGCCAATCGACAAAATTCAATTCACATAAATTATTTACAACAACAGAAATTAATTATATCAATAATAGTAATAGAATGCAATGAAGGCAATATCATAATAATAATAATAATAAAAATAATAATAATAATAATATAATAATAATAATAATAATAATAACAGTAGCGGCAATAAGTAACAATTAATATAGTAACAAAAGTAATAATAGACTATAGTTCATAGTCATAACAATGACTTTCGTTTGTCATTGAGGGAGTGAGAAAACATCACCGCTGGCAGAACAAACAGCCGACATCAATCAAACGTCCTCCAGACCGGTTGAGCATCAGCTTCATTAATTCCTTAAAGACTTCCCCCCCAACTGCCTGAACGATGCTGATGCCCAGACAACTTAAATCCTGATTTATATTTGTGGGAATGAAATATGACATGTATATGCCGGAAATATTTCAATAACAAACACACTGTTCAGATAGAAAATATTTGAGTCTTGCCTTTGTTAATTGACACAGTAAGTTAGGAAAATAAATGCTAGTAAAAACGATCAGCAAGTTCGTGAACACTGCTTCTCAACTCGAACATATGTTTTCATCATAATCTACACACATCATGTTGTGAGCTGAATTTTAATGACTCAGTTGTCATTGAAAGGACACCCAAGAATTTTAGAATAAAGAAAAATATTGAACCTGGAAGTCAAAAGGGTTTGTAGCACAGCAGACATTATCAAAGTATAATTTTAGTACCGACAATTAAAAAGAAAATGTGCTTTTCTTTAAATGCTTCCCAATCATCATATACTGTTTAGGTTGCAAGATTAATAAAAAATGTTATCTACTCTGATTCTCGTTAAAGTTTCCAGCTGGTCTGTGAAAAAAAGCCTTAAGCATCATAGAAATACAA
This sequence comes from Berghia stephanieae, assembly GCF_034508935.2. Taxonomy (NCBI): domain Eukaryota; kingdom Metazoa; phylum Mollusca; class Gastropoda; order Nudibranchia; family Aeolidiidae; genus Berghia; species Berghia stephanieae. The sequence continues at coordinate 82,130,730 of NC_088364.1, read as the reverse complement.
AGAAACAGTTTTAATATATAGATGGGTTGTAACAAAAAAAAAAAACCATTTTAACACTTACAATACAAGCAATTTAAGTCTATTACAGACAAAAAAAAACCCCAATAAAATAAACATGAACATTTTTATGGCTGGTTTCACTGATATCACTCACACATTGGGTTTCAGATTCTAAGATGTCCACCCTATCAAATTTGGATTTGTGCTTGTTATGTAAATGGTAGCGTATTTTGCGACGCAGCACTGCCAAAAACAGAAAAAAATGCAATAACACAAATGCAGCACCATGGAGGGGGTGGAAGTTTTCTTTTAAAAGGAATGGTAAATTAAAATTGATCCCACAAATATCAAAGGAGAAGAAGACAAAAAAATGACTAACCATTGCACGTAACACGTTGGTTTGCAAGTGTATAGCATTCGGTTGAACCTGGGTCCCAGACTGGCAACGAGGTTCAGTCTGTGATAGTTGTGGATAGGCTCTGACTGAGTTGGGGAATGAGCACTAGGTTCCAGAGACAATGATGTACTCAGCATTGGTACCTCACAGAGTACGTAGAGGAATCAGACTCGGAGTCAGCAACAAAATCGGGACCCTGTATATTTTGTGGAAAAGATGACAGATCAATCAATTTATTCATGTTGACAATAAACATGAGAGCCATTGTTTAATAATCCAACTAAACAATTAGCTGGTTAATAATGCAAGTATAATAAAAAAGAGTTGAGAAAGGCAGACATATTGTCTAAGTATTTAATATGTTCAACTGTGCTTGGATAAATATAGATACACCAACCAGGGTTTCAGTAAAACCGTTTTTAAACCAACTCTTTAAATCCACACCAGGACCAACAACTACAAAACAATTTTTTATATCACTACGATTCTGGACATATAAACGGTTGTCATTGCAACAATATGAACTTCCTAACCTTGCAACTGCAATATAGTTAACAAAAAAAAGTTGATAAACATTACGATGCAAGAGAAATTGGACAAAATGCGAGATCAAAAGTATAATCCCAACAGAAGCTATTTTAATTTTTCCTGGAAACGCATCATTTTCACATTTTGTCAAATAAAAAACAAACGACTTCATATGTGAATGGCTCATCAATGAATATCACTTCAAAATATAACGAGGAAGGTTTAAAATAGTGTTATTGTTGGCGAAGTCCACTGCAAAGAAAAATTTTTAACAACAAAAAACTAGGAGATCTCACTGTGTAAAACAGTGTTGTCCTTGTCCTGAAATATTGTATTGCGCCTAACAGACTGCAGGTCTCATCTTTTGTGGCAAATGTGTTTTGTCCACCACAAAATATGGTGATGTGAAGCATTTTGAGCATGGTGCCAACTGTGGATAAACGCTATACAAATGTTATGATTTTATTTTAATGTACATACTTACCACAAATGAATCATGTGATATGGAACTTTGTTCTGCATCACTTTCAGGCTCTGAGTTGGAGTCTATATAGAAAATAAAAACAACAAAAAAAGCTGAAGACTATCATGTGCAAGTTTTTCTCTAAACTCTTAAACAAAAAATCATGCCATCTATGCTGTAAAAGGATTTTTTAAAAATTATTTACCTTATGACTATTGTCCTTTGGAAAAAAAAGAAAATTAAGTCCAAACCTTCTGGCTATTTCTCTTTAAATTTCAAGAACGTCAGAGTTGGCAAGGGAGGACGGAAATATAATTCCAGAAACCAATCTGTCTATAATCATATCCATATGATAGTTTTTCGTTCAAGATTCAGGTACAGTCCACTTAGGATAATCGCAATACCTTGGGATCATCGAAAATGTTGGATTAACCGAAATTCAGTTTCCTGTCCACTATTTCAACATTTTACACATTTATTGTCAACTCAAACCAGTAAATAATATTCTTAGTCAACCACATATAGAGCAATTTGATTGAAACAAAAACCATATGGCAGCCCCGTGTAGATTTGTCAACCAAAAGCAGCTATGAAGCAAGCCGATATCTTATTCAGATTGGAAGAAGTTTCAATCTTTTTTCTCAACAATTCAACATTTGTCAGAGTTAAAGAGATTAGCCTTAATGAGAGACAATAAGCTCTCACCAAACTCATTGGTCACAATGCACAGTTGTTAATCCTAAAACAAAGGATATCGCTCAGTCTCTCTTATAACTGTCATTTATAACCTGTTGTCAAGATTATGACCAGCCCCACCCCTCTTCTATTTAATGGCCACCGATGACGTCACAAACCCATACTGCAGAGCCCCGCCCTCTTTCGACTCTAACAGAGTGGTGACACACTACTGTAGCATTAAATCCTGCTCACTCTCGATTCTTCAACCTGTCACGATTTCATCCATGATGAAATTTAATCATGATATACTGTTTGATTCTTGAATTTACCACTTTTTAAAAAACCGAAGTTTGTTGCAATTAACCAGTGACTTTTATATAGAATTATTTCCATTGCTTAGGAAATATTGTGATTAACCGAAAGTTGCGATTAAATGAGTTGCAATTATCCGAGTGGACTGTAATAGTATTACACATCATGACTCAAAAAAAAAAAAAAAAAAGCAAACTATTGTGTACCTCAATGTTATTCATTTCCTCATCAAATTACATTCTTACCATTAACATCATAGATCACATCAAAAGGGTTGTCTGGATTGACAGCAAGACATTTTTTCAGGATTTTTAAAGCTCAAATCTCTCTGATCTGAAGTTACAAAAGAAATAGCATATTCTCAACATTAAACTATGATTTTGTGATGGCTGTGATATGGCATACTGTATGCATAAAGCAAGATGCAAAGACAGGTTTAAGTTTAAATTATTTTATATTCTTTTCAAAAATCCATTCTAGTTTTGCCAAAATAAAATAAACACGAGAAGTGTTGAGTTGGATAGCGCTAAAACTAAAAGTAGTAGTGGTAAGTAGTAGTAGTATTAGTAGTAAACGACAGATCTTACTCACTAGTGTGAATCTACAGTCTACAGAAGTTCCCGAATTATCTGACTCCACTTCCAAATGACTGACTGACAAGTGACAATCATCAATCGGTGTGTGATGTCTACCCTATTGAAAATCTTAAATCAACTGTGATGTAATAAGAATGGCCAATAACTTACCATTATAATTATCTCGGTGTCTCTTCAATGATGCCTCCAGCATCAATTTACCCCACGATGCCATAGACGTCTAGTTTGGAACTCAGCAAGTGACGAAAAAAATCTTGCGGCTATAGAGAGGACGTCCGTCGGCCACTCTCTTTGTAAGTCAGTAGTCAGTGGTTATCAGATATCCTTGGTTCTTGAAAAATATAGAAACACAGCGTTCATTTAAAAAGACTCTTTTGTAGATCAAGTTATAATGTTAGGTATTGCACTTTAAAATCTCTTCAGACATAGAACGATCAACTTGACGTCTAGACCAAATCATTTCGAAGATCGATATGGCAACAGCAACGACTGGAATGGAGGATTTAAATGCGGCATCTGACGATTCTACTGCTATGACAGAAGATGCTCCATTTCACGACGTCGAGATGGCTTCAACTGGCATCAGGCATCAACATGCTACTCAATAATGGGTTTGATGAAGCGTTTGACTAAGAACTAAAGGCCGAGCTGATAACTGATAACCACCTACTACCGACTTGCAGAGTGAGTGAGTGCCGAGTGCCTCTTTATGCGCGAAATTGACTAAACATACGTTTCACGAAAAAAAGAGTTACTATGTTTTGCTTGTCTCTTGTCACCAAGATAAGAATCCGGACCAAGATTCGATAAATCTGTTTCTAAAAATAGATTATAATTCGTATATCTTGTTCATTCCTCAGTTCATCAACTTTCACACAATTTTATATTAGTTTTCATTACTAATAAAAATCCATATAATGCTCTAGAATTTTAGAGAAAATTCGGAAAGATATATTGCCTCACTATTGAAATATATCGATGAAAACACTGGTACCCCTATTGTACTTTTTCAGGCGGTCACCTTATTGACCAACGTGAAAATTTAGGCATAACTCTTCTTACTGTGGTGTTTAACAAATAACTTCAATACTATGATTTACAATTATATATCCTTGACGGTTGGTTGACAACCTTAACTAAAAATAGAAAAGTGAATGTGCTAGAGGTCAAATCAATAGGGGGACCGGATTTTGGTCTCCCTATTGGTAAAGTACTGTAAAATGAACTAATAGGGGTACCAAAAGTCTCCCTATCCGGTATTAATACATATATATATATATATATATATAATATATATATATATATATAATATATATATATTATTTAAAATATTTACCACAATGTTTGGGGCAGTCTACATCGATGTTTCAGGCTTAATTTGCCATCTTCAGAGTCCTGAAGATGGCAAATTAAGCCTGAAACATCGATGTAGACTGCCCCAAACATTGTGGTAAATATTTTAAATAATAATTCGCTCCATTACTACATGTCGAGCACTTTTCGTACCATATTTGTATCAAACACGATTCAATATATATATATATATATATATTATATATATATATATATATATATATATATATATATATATATATATATATATAATATATATATATATATATATATATATATTATATATATATATATATATAAATAAAAGAATAATAACAATAATGTTTAAAATCAAATGTAAAAAGATACATGGCACACAAATACTGATCTCAAATAAATAAATAATTTTAGAAAACTAAAATCGAAGTTGTTAAAAACATGATAAAAAGTTTTGAAAAAAAAAAAGCAAGAAAAAAAAAGCAAACAAAAATAAAGTAAATTTTTTTTTTTAAATTTTTAATCTACAAAGGGAATCGAACCCGGTACTTTCAAGGTTAGAGTCTAACAGCTTATCCATTGCGCTACGGAGCCACCTGACTGTTCATCACATTTAATAAGCTTTTTCTAAAACATATTTTACCTTCAACTTCAATGCAACTTCTGTTTTCTGGTTTTATATTTCGATTTTTTACATTATTATTATTATATTTTATATAAATTTATTAACAAAAACATCCTACAGATATAACTTTCGCATGTGCCAAATACAGAAACACAATATCGCTGATGAAATTGGGTGGGATGCGCATGTGTGACGGAGGAGTATAAAAACGATCCATTAAGATACACCGTCAGCGGAGGTGCATAAAAACACTACGATACAAAAATTGGCTGTTATTTCTCTTCATCAACATTAATCTAGCTAACACGAAATATCAGTAACAGTAAAAATTACTCCGTTCAACAGGGACTACTTTCTACAAAATAACCTATCTGCTCTCTGCAATAACCTGCAATTAGAACCATTAAACTTGATCTTCAAATAGATAGATGGCTGATGTCACTGACGATAACTAAAACTAAAATGTATTTTTCTTCATTGTTTAGGAGTGATCTACTGGTGGTAGGAACCCAGTGGATAGTCGACATTTGATGTATAATCACGGGTCTAAGAGGCCTTCCGAAAGCTCCTACAGCCGTTACATTACATCCCCACCTATTCTTTTCTTTTTGTTTATAATGTTCTAGTAGGGGGTTTGGTTGGGGGGATTTTTCTTTTTAAGTCTCCCCCCCTCCTAGAACTAGAACATTACAAAAAAGTTTCCCCTCCCAAACCCCTGCCCCTACTAGAACTTGAACTAGATAACTAGAACATTATATAAAAAAAAGAATACTTAATACTGGCACTGGGGATGTAGGAGCTTTCGGAAGGCCTCCCTTCAGTAGCGCCTGTATATGGAAGTTATTACTTTAACTTTAATGATGAGTCAATGGCAGTACGAAGCCTGCGATGTGACCCTGTCCGGTGTAGGTATCATCATCTCATGACACTTTATTGAGTAATTTTGCTATTATTATGAGTATGAGTATGAGCAATCAAGTGAACATACAATTCACACACACACACACACACACAAAATTTGAATCCGTTTATTAAGCACGCCTCGTGCACATTAAAAAAAAATTCCCACACGATTCTATTCCATATTGAACATCGGGGCATCACAATGATTTTTTTTCTTGCCACATCAACTTCTACTTCATCATCATGAACGCTCATTGCGGATGAATGTATCAAGAGTCAGAGTGTTACAAATATTATCTCTACAAAATACTATTAATTTACTTTCAATCGTATATATGCTTGAAGTCTGCTGATCTGCATTTTGTTCGTTTTGCAACGAACTGTTTTTCCGTCACGTTTTCACCCTCGGCAGCCATTTTCGTTTACTTTTTTTATTTCAATGAAATGGGCGAGAATTTTCAGTTTCGATCTTTCTCTCGGAGTTGTCTTTCGTCTAATGTCATTAGGTATTGCCAGATAACTTTATTTTTTAAAGTATCAAGCAAACTTTTTATGTTTTTTTTTTGTTTTGTTTTGTTTTGTTGCTGCTTTGTTTGTTTTTTTTTTTTTGTTTTTTTTTTTTTGTTTGGTTTTTTTTTTGGGGAAAAAGGGGGGGGGGGGGGGGGGTTGTTAAGAGAACGCCACATGCATGACATAATCAGTCGGAAGGTGAAAATTTTGGATTTGCATTTTTTTTTCCATTTTCTGAAAGAATATGCTCCCCAGAGCACTTTAACTTTAATCTTTATTTGAAGTAAATCGGGTGATTTTTCATGAAGTTATGGTCAGATGTATGGGAAAACTTTTCACCATCCGGCTGATTAGATATATTCACTGTAACAATATCAAAATTGAATGACAATTTATTGATAAGTATCCTCATTCGAATTACCTCAATAATTAAATCAATGCCACAGAACTCTGTGATCAATGCCAAACATCAGAATTTGGCTTTAAAATGCTAAACTGGTATGTATTTCTGAACATGAAGCGTTTTCCTCCAACACACACTCGTTAAGTTTGCTTTTGGTGCTATGCATTTAGGTAAAAATACTCACAACATCCTCTAGGTGGATTAAACCAGAGTCATATTATAACCGTTATATAACTAATCGCGAAATGACAACTTGCTGAGTAAGCAGAAAGTGATTGCGCCAAATGAATAAATTAATAATAACAATGATGATAATGATGATGATGATGATGATGATGATGATGATGATGGTAGTGGTGGTGGTGATGGAGGTGGATGATGATGGTGATAATAATGATAATAATGATAATAATAATAATAATAATAATAATATAATAATAATAAATATAATAATAATAATAATAATAATAAATAATAATAATAATAACAATAATAACAATAATAATAATAATAATAATAATAATAATAATAATAATAATAATAATAATAATAAATAATAATAACAATAATAACAATAATAATAACAATAATAACAATAATAATAATAATAATAATAATAATAATAATAATAATAATAATAATAATAATAATAATAATAATAATAATAATAATATAATAATAATAATAATAATCATAATAATAACGGTGATGATGATGATGATGATGATGATGATGATGATGATGTTGATTTTCAATCTTCAATGGCATGTATTTATAAAAAGGCCCCACGTTCCCACCACTGCAAATGTTCAGTTACAGTACAGTCCAATCAAAACAGGGAACAGTCACAGATTACTTTGACGAGCTAGTGCATTCAAAGCTGTTTTGAACGTTTCCAAGCATTCAACGTCCGTTATGTCCGGTCTTGTGCTATGGGAACCACCTGAGAGAACCAGAAGCAGAGGCGGGCAGAATAAAATTTACATTGACTGTCTGCTAGATGACACAGGAATGGACAACACCCGGGAGCTGCGTACGCTTATGGAGGACAGGACAGAATGGCGAAGTCTTGTGGCTCATGTTGGGCGCCCCAAGGGGCGGCCTAAGTGAAGTAAGTGAAGTGATGTCCGGTGCAGGACATTCCAGTCATTTATTCGTGGAAAAAAAAAAAAGAAAGCTGTGTTTGTGTGTCTATTCTTGAAAATGGTTGTATGTATTGTGATGTAGTGTATCTACGTGTAGCGGACCTATCTGCTTTGCTTTTTATGTAGTTTGGGATGATGGGGGGTACGTTTGGTCGTTGGTGGTTTTGTGTAAGGTAGTAAATATGTCAAACTCATACATTGCGCCGGTTTTTCAGTGGTTTCCATTCAAGTGACTGGAGGGAGGACGTGACACAACACGGGTCTCTGGATTTGCATCCGGTTGCAAATGCGGCGTATAGATAGTTCGAAGATGACGTCACTAATGTCTTTGTTATTGTTTTGTTTTGTTTTTTTGCCATCCGCGTTTATGAGTAATTCTCACTAAACTGTATTAACCAGACTATAATCCTTCAAGGTTACACACAGTTTTGTGTGTTGGCCAGTTTTACTTCCGGATGAAAATGTTGTGAACTTCTTAGCTAAGTGCATACTATCTATAGATAGTATGCGCTTGGCTAAGAAGCTCATCCGGAAGTATAAATGTAAGTTCATATCCATGAACGTTTATAGTCGGGTTAATACAGTTCATAAACCCGGATGGCAATAACAAAGACCTGAGTGACGTCATCTTCGAACTATCTATTTATTGAGTGGCCGTGTATGACTTGAATGCACGCGTGCATGTGTGGTGGTGTGTGTGTGTGTGTGTGTGTGTGTGTGTGTGTGCGGCGCGTATGTTTGTGGGTGTGAAAGAGAGACAGAGAGATATTGAGGATGGGGAGAGAGGTTTGTTAAGGATGTCATTAACGCGAATTTCATTTCTATAATTTCTTTTAAGTACTTTCTCTTATCAATGCTTTGGCCTTCGCGATGTTACATTTTTGTCTTACAAGATTCCATATATTGGATCAGCTTTATCGGTAGGGATTTATGTTTGGTCATAGAATGAAGAAGCTGACGTCACTTGGCTCCTTATTGCTTTCAGATCGTCAGTTGGGGATTAGTTCCAACTAATCCCCCTATAACCGACGAAAGATATTTAATGTTACACTTAGTTTTATATGTTGGTAGGTACGTTGTATGTTGATTGATCTGGGGGACAGACGAGTCTTTTACCTATACGCATAGCATCAATTGGAAACAAAAATTCAGAATTAAAAGTGCTAATGACTGCTTGCTTTATAGATAGTTCGAAGATGACGTCATTCAGGTCTTTGTTGTTATATTTTAGCCATCCGCGTTTGTGAGTAATGCTCACTGTACTGTATTATCCCGACTATAAACGTTCATGGATACACACAGTTTTGTGTGTTGGTCCGTTATACTTCCGGATGGCAATGTTATGAGCATCTTAGCCAAGTGCATGCTATCTATAAACGATCATGGATCAGTTTTGTGTGTTAGTCCGTTATACTTCCGGATGGCAATGTTATGAGCTTCTTAGCCAAGTGCATACTATCTATAAACGATCATGGATCAGTTTTGTGTGTTGGTCCGTTATACTTCCGGATGGCACTGTTATGAGCTTCTTAGCCAAGTGCATACTATCTATTACGAATCGCGTTGACCATCGCTCACACTTCATTTCATACTTTGTCACCCGAAAATAGAACCCGAAGAGAGATGGCTTTAGTAGTAGATTTTCGTTTTGGAAAAAAAACAAGAAAGGTTTTTAGCCAGTCCCATGTCTTGTTTTCATAAGTGACGCCGTAGTATATATAAGAATATGAGAATATGTGTATATGTATGAAATATACATGTATATATATATATATATATTATATATATATTATATATATATATATTATATATAATATATATATATATATATATATATATATATATATATATGACCTTTCGCCTCAAAACAGTATTATGTCGGTTGGTTAAGATGTTAAAAATTTAATTTATGGCCAGACATATCAGACCTGTGTTGAGTTTATAACGATTTATTGAGGAGAATGGATACACTATTTTAGGATGTTAATGCCAACAGTTTATATTTTGACCAGTTTAACATTAAATCCGGATTTTAAGCATATGGTTCGTTCCGACATAATACCGTTTTGAGACGATGGGTCACACACACACACACACACACACACACACACATACGGACGCCCTTATGAAATATTTCTCCGACGAGCATAAAAGCGTATCCAAAGGAAAAAAAAACCCCATAAATCTGATCATGTTTTGACTCTTACACATTCTGATCACAAGACATATGAAACGTTTTAGCCAGAATGAAGAATAAAAAGTACCGATTTTCTTTGTATCGAACCACGACGGCCGCCGTTGCTGGGCGACGTGACATCAGACTATTGAATCCAATTGTGACTTCATTATGTAATTTTTTTTTCTTCTCTCGTCATTATCTGCGTATTTTGTGTGGACCCGAAGAAAACCAAACGCCGAAACGTTGTTAGCTTTGTATTGTCTCCTTTTATATGAGTCATAGTCTCTCTCTCTCTCTCTCTCTCTCTCTCTCTCTCTCTCTCTCTCTCTCTCTCTTCTCCTTTTCTAGTTTTATTAACATTAAAATGTAATCAATCATCAATTAACAATTAATTGTTTCCACCTGTTCCACGATCACGTGCACGTTTTTGCGGGTCTGCTGATAACCGAACGCGCTTAAATAAATATTGCTGTAATGGAGGATATTTTGCGTCTGGGTTGAGAGTTTCACCTTTTCAACAATGAGCCCATTACAATTTTGATTATCAGACCTGAAAATTTGTGGCACGTCGTTCACGATATGAGAGTAGGCGTGGACAATTTGGAGATTGTCTCCCTTAGTTGATGACCTTTCTACTATCACACGATGGAAACATTGACCGAAGTTGAATTTGAATTGACTCGAAGTACTTCCGGAGTCATGAAAAAATAATAATATGGCAGATGAAACATCGCAAATTATGTTCTACAATGGAGAAAAGAGATGAAACTTTCCTCAAATTAACCCCTTGAATTTATTATTGTGATTTGGATGCCAAAACATTATCCGAAAATGTTCTCTAAACCTAAAAGCTGGTTGTCGGGATCAATATGGAGACCAAAAAATCCTCATTCCCTGGAACATCTGAAGTGAGTTTAGTGTCTCTCCTCTCGTCTCTGTCTCTACTCTCACTCTAACACATTACGTCCTCTCCTCGATGTCTGAGTCTTTGTCTTAGCTTTTGACTTTTGATAATTCTATACTCTACAAACTGTAAGTGGTCGTTACATCCTTTAGTGACTGTCTAGTTTGGAATGTATTTTTCTGTGTGGATAAAGTAAGCAAATTAATAACAAAATTTAGGAATTCTCTAACCGTGTGTGATGACAGTGGTCAGTGATGTGGCATTATTCATTTGTGGTTAGGTATTTTTTTTTTTTACATTTATTGTGACGATGATGATATCCCTCCCCCTATCTCTCTCTCTCCCCCCCCCTCTCTCTCTCCTCTCTCTCTCTCTCTCTCTCTCTCTCCCTCCCTCCTCTAACTCTCACACACTCTTACCACACACATTCTCTCTCTCTCTCTCTTTCTCTCTCTCTCACTCTCTCTCTCACTCTCACTCTCTCTCTCTCTCTCACTCACACACACCATACACAAACACGTCACCGCTCCTTTTCTATTTCTAGATTTGTTTTCGCTCTGATTATTTGGTCTGTTGGGATCTTTCCACAAGTTCCTAGCAGTGAAGGGCAAAAGTCCCATTGAAAAAACCCCCAAAAAACTGAACCCCCTTCCGAACCCCCCCCCCCCATCCTTTAAATTGATATATATAATAATAGAAAATAATAGATAAGATTAAATAACAAGGCAAAGTCAGTGCTAGGAACTTGCAGAAAAACAGCTGGTCTGTTTCTACCCCCCTCCGATAACTGATAATCGAATATACATGTGGACGAGTGGGATTTATTAATGCGACGAGAAAGGACTGTGTAACCTATTCTAATCTAGCTCTTGCAAGACACCATAATTTCCTAATTTCAACTTGGGAGATAGATAGATAGATAGATAGAGAGAGAGAGAGAGAGAGAGAGAGAGAGAGAGAGAGAGAGAGAGAGAGAGAGAGAGAGAGAGAGAATTAATAAGTTTATCTTACCCTATCTTATATTTATTGGCCGGCTATTTCTACGAAAAATTATTTTCAGAAATTTATATCCAACTGCTTCAACATTCAGATCATGAGCTTTTCTACTGACATTGATCAGCATAACACAGTAAGAAAATAATGACAGTAAAATGACACTACTGCCCCATGCAGATTTTCTGGGATGGGGGGGGGGGGGGGGGAATAACATTTGCAACATGATATAACTATAGAGGACAAGTTTAAAAAAAAGTTGTGTTGACAGGATTTGAACCCTGATTCGCCAAGAAATGTTTGGTTGAAAAATAGATTTATACATCATACATTCCAAGCTGGTTTATTGGGATGGCTTGGTTCCCGATAAATCTTCCCAATTAAGTGGCGTCCCAATTAAGTGGCGGCTATTCGTCTCATTGAACAAACAAACCATTTGGTGGTGACAGCCTCGAACAAGGCCATCATTCATTATCCATCACACCTTTGTCATGAGAAATTAGCATTGTGAACATGAACATAACAATGGCAGTCAATAGACACTAACAGGGGATACAATTAAATTCTATTGTTCACACATCTGTGATGAACAGTATGACCACACACATGGTTGACTGTACCGTTAAGACTAATTTGCATTTTATGAACCATTGTTTTGAATGTTTGTAGGCAACGAAATGGGATGGTCATTGTCAAATTTTGTTCCCATTAAGAGGCTGAGAATTGGACAGGGTATGACTTTTATATAGAAAAAATTCCGTTTCCAAGGAATCGTCCCAATAAAGTGGTTGTTCCAATAAGCGGCGTCCCCTATACCGGCTTGGACTATTTATTTATTGGAATCATTACAGTGAAAGCTCTATAACCCTTAATGAATCTATGTTCACCCAATGAAATAACCAAAAAAGAATGAGTGGTCTGTTGTCTGTTTGACATCTGCTGTGCCAAAAATAATGCTGTGGTCTCCATCGCCAAATTGGGAGGTTTTAGCTAGAGAGGGCACGTTCCAGTGTTGCATCCCATGGATATGAATTTAATCTGTCTCTGTTAAAATCACTTTTTGGTAATCTCATTTATTTTAACAACCAATCTTTGGTTTTGTTGTATTTTCCTTTTCCAGGTTTCTTTACAACCTCCTGTGCAAGAACCAAACAGTTACAGAACAGAACAGAGCTCTCTTGGTAGAGACTCTCAGGTCAATTTCAGAAATTCTCATTTGGGGAGATCAAAATGACAGCAGTGTTTTTTGAGTAAGTCTTTGTTGTATTTGTCGTGTTAAGTAAATATTTAAGTTAAATATTACAAACTGAATTGAACCTATTTTCAAAATTTGAGTCCGTATATTAATTGACTCCAGAGTCAAATGATGTTACTTGTTGTATTTGTAGAGTTCTTTCTGTCTCCGGTTACTGATCACAAATGTGATTGCTAGCTCAAACAGCATTAAGTCAGCTTTTTCAAGTTTAGTATCTAAGCAAAGCTTATTTTGTGCTGAAAATTTGACACCAAATATATTAAATTCTGAAAATTCGTTGCTGAGATATGAACGTTTGAAGTAAGGAGACTGTAAAATCCAAGTTTTGAGAAAATCAACATTGAAGTTGTGGCAGTTTTTTTCACGCACATTCAGTGGGCAAACGTAAATCCTTGGATATGTGCATTTAAAATTTGATGAGAGTAATAAACTTTCATATGAGCTTAGAATATACATTAAAATTATGTGCTTACACATTTAAAAAATAATCCAACCATTACTTTTTTGTTATTTATTATTATGTATAAGATGCCTTTAAATTAATCAAACACTAATATTATGACCGTAATAGGTATAAAACTGCTTTTTTAAATGATAATTTTTACTTTTTTAGGGTGTTGGCAATAAATTGAATAATAAATGAAATAATTTAAATAAAATTAACATTTTTATGAACATTCTTCTTAACTTTTATGCAAAATTTGTGTTACAATGTTTTTATGTAAACGATTACAGTTTCTGAAACTGCCAAACACTAAATTTTGATCATTTTGACCATTTCCACTTCAAAACTGATTTTCTCTGAGTTCCAAATCCAACATAACACCGCTTTGAGCTGACGGGCACAAGTGTATAAAGATTATGTGGGGAAATTACTGAAAATTTTAATAAATGACTTAATGAGATATATGTCTGACTGAACCTTGACTGACTAAAACATTCATTCACTCTACATCAATTTTCCTCATAGCAAGTTGGATAAGAAATGATAGTAAGTTCTTTTCCATTTTTTATTTTCTGAAATAAGAGTGATGTTTATTCATGGAATTTTTCTATTTTCAGCTTCTTTCTTGAGAAGAACATGCTGTCTTTTTTCTTGCGATATCTCCAGCAACGCTTTGGTCGCTTCATCTGTGTTCAGCTGCTACAGACCTTGAACATTTTATTTGAAAATATAAGCAATGAAACATCTCTTTGTGAGTATCTTTGATTTTTTAAATCGATTAACTTTATCATTCTATCTCTCACAATAAAGCTTGATATCATTATAGAAATGTAATTGTACAAGTAAGTAGCTTTAAGGGATCTGACAAAAAGATATGATAAGATAGAGAATGAAATGTGCCAGTGAAATAATGTATAATATATACTATCTGACATTATCATATATTTTTGTTTTTTATTTTATGAAATATAATTCTTTTGTCTTTTGTTTCAGATTACTTGCTTTCCAACAATCACATCAACTCTATCATAATCCACAAATTTGATTTTTCTGATGAGGAGGTTTGTATTAACATTGTATTTTCAAATGATGAATTAAAAAAAATATTTAAAAAATAAATGAAAAATCTTAAAAGTTTATTTCAAGTCCTCAACAAAAATGGTAACTGTGCCCCTTTGAAACACATGAAAATTTGAGCTTGAGGGCGCACTAATTGCTGTTGGAATCCCAAACTGACTCTGAAATAATTATTTCATATCACTTAATATTTTATATTTTAAGTAATAGAGCGCTTGTCTCAAAAACAAAGGGACTGGTATTGATCTTGAGTAAAATCTTGGTTTTATGCCAGAAAGCATGTCTGCCTAGAAGTAATTTGGTAGCTGGATCTGTTAGCTCTGGTAGAAAGTACTTTGTAAAAGACTTGTGCCCTATCCAAAAGGTAGCGAACATTTTTTTTTACAGTTTGATTTAATTTTCTGAAGTCAGGATAACCTCCAGCTCCATGAGCCTTAACTTTTTCCATCTCTGACACTTATCTTGACAAGTTGGCCCTGTAACATCACAGTGATACTAGGACAATTATAATCATCAGATTTCAGTTGGTTTGAAATTGCCTCATTGATGATATGATTGGTGATAATGTGTGATTTGAGAAACATGATCAATAGACACATTTGGCTTCATAGGGGAAACGGAGTGTCTTTCTTCAGACTAGGGTCCTGCAGCTAAATGTAGCTAAATCAGTACATTTGGCTTCATAAAGGAAACGGAGTGTCTTTCTTCAGACAAGGTCCTGCAGCTAAATGTAGCTAAATCAGTAGAACACTCAAACTTCACACAAATTGATCTTTTTCGAAACTGTCATCATTCATAATAATTTCTGGCTCCTCTTTCCCATGATTTGGCAGCTGAATTTTAAGTTATATATGATGGAAAACACTTTGTGGTTAGTCAAGCATTATATCCCAAGTATAGAAAGCAATTTATATTGATGGTTTTATGTTACAGGCAGGAATAATTTCCAGTTCCGTGATTCACACGGCTCCAAAAGTACATAAAAATGATGAACAATATTTTATTATTCAACAGGTGATGGCTTATTACATTTCATTCTTGAAAACATTGTCACTCAAACTGAATAAGCACACCATTCACTTCTTTTACAACGAGGTAAGATAATAATTGACTTTCAAATTGTATTGGACTTAGGTTGGTATTCATCAATTGGCATTTCAATGAAGTCAGTCAATCTTGTTAATGCAGTTGTTACTTTGTGAACACCCCCGATTCACCATCAGGGAATGCATACTTTTTTATTTTGTAAATTTCTTTTGGTGCATTATTCTGGAAGTTTTTGATTTTTTAATTTTTAATGAGTTGAATCCCAAGTTGGGAATCATTGAATAAAGTTGGTTTTAGGATTTTTTGGTTTTTTTTTTTTTAAACTTGTTTCTTTAATTTGTTCTTATACTTATATCATTTGATCAAATTAAAAACTAAATTTGTCTTTTTACATTTATTATGCTCTATATAACAATTTACTGTATTATAATTACCAGGCATTTTTGTATTTGGTATCTTATAGAATTTTGTCATGTATGATGTAAGTAGATTTTTTTGGCTTAACCGTATATTATGCGATTTTTAAAACCTAATGTTAACCTAAATGAGATTTCATTATTCATCTTCCCCTCCCATAGTCGAAGTGTATTGAGGTCTTCTTAATTACACAGTCTTTTCTCAGGTGAAATGTCCAATTTAATTAAATATCAAAATGAAGATCAATGGAAAGACCTTAATCTTTCGAGTATTGTTTCAATAGCTTTATATAAGTACAAGATTTGTTCCATAGAATGAAAAAAAAAAAAAAAGAGCGTACAGAATTACCCCAGGTGTGAGTTTACCCTGCAATTCCCTATTATTGCTTCTTCATTGCTTTGCTAAACAAGTAATTCTGTCTATTGAAGTGTCAATGAAAAATTAAGCAGAAACTGTTGAAAGATGAAAATCTTTTTTTGAATTATAGGAATTTGCATAAGATCCATTGTCAGGCAAAGCTTTTCGGGGGATTTTTTTCCCCAGCATCTTTCTATCTGTTTAGTCTGGCAATGTTATAGTTCATCAAGTGTTCACTCTCTCATTTTTTTCCCCTCATGAAACTACTTTTTATGAATGAAAAATATTTGTAAACCTAAGAATAAAATAGAAATAAGAAAGCTTATGCAGAGCCAGAGCTCACTAATTAGCTTATTTTTCTTCTTTTGATTATGAAAACTCCCCGAAAAAAACATTCCCACCTCAGCCCTATGATCAATACGAAAGGCTTTTTAGAGAGAGAAATTTTTTTTTTTGGATGGAAATTGTAACTTTTTAAGACTTTTTATCACAGTAGAAATGCTTAAAGTAGTAAAGGATTGAAAACTATTATAAGATATATATGGAAATGGATATGGTCCCAAAGATTTGAATAAGGCTGCAGATTTCCCCTGGTATAGAATTTCCTTGCTTTCCTTGTTTTTGTCTGGAGATGTTTTCCAATTCAATCAACCATGTCATATTTTACCTCCCCCAAAAATACGATTAACTATGCTTTTGATTATATCCTTAATGCAAATATACTATATAATACTACATTGATAATTATGATTTCCCTCCTCAAAAACAGTCGTATGACGAGGATGTAAGTTAACTCTAGTTTGCTTTTTTTTTTTTTTTTTAACCTGGCATACTGCTGCACATAAGACACTGCCTCATGGTTATGGGTTTCCTTCCCTGTCATTTCCACAAAAAGGGCTGGAATAAGATTTTACACATTTTTTGGGGGGAATTCGGTATTTAATGCTAATATTGGTTGGCATTCCCCTCCCTCCCTTGATTAACAAATTATTATTATATCAATTTCAGGATTTTTGTTTACGTCTTTAATACCACTTTGAATAATTGTTGACATATCTATATGGTATAGACCTACTCATTTTTTTTATCATTTGCTTCTTTCAGTTTTCAGCTGTTATTTTTGATAGTTATATAAAACACTGAAGTCATTTTGTGATTTTAGATTCATAAATTTTTGTTTTTAGTCTAGACGAGTCTCTTAACAGGGCTCCTAAGACTTGCAAATAAATTTTCTTGACTTTTTACTGAGTCATCTTGGAATTATTTATCTGTATCCATTTTTTAAAAGGAACTGCTGAAAGGAAAAGTTTTAGAGATTGGACAGTAAATAATATAATAATAAAAGAAAATTGATACACGTTTTTCATCTTTTCCTCTTGGAGTTATACAAGTTCTTAAGAGTAATTTCAATATAAAAGTTAATGTGTGACACAGTAAAAGCAAAGTGAAATATATAAGGAAAGAATTATCGTAATAAAGTCAGCATGCTGTGCTTGGGGATACAACCGCACACCTCCTGATTTCCATGCATACAATCCATTGCACTGCCATGACTGCTGCTGCTGTTATGTTGCACTGTCTTTGGTACTTGTGTTTCTTATACATTACCTCTTGGTTCTGGAGGTATCTATGGTTATGTGTTGCTACTTTGGTTAACGAAATATGTTTAATTATGCTATGACTTCATCGGGTTGCAAAGTCCTGATTTCATTTGATTGGATTTATTTTGTCTAAATGGCAAGTTCTAAATCATCCTTTTCATGACAACTGTGATGTGTGTTCCTTTACTATAAAGTTGACCCCCTTGTATATCAGAGATTTTGGTTTCTACTTTATACACTTCATTCTAGAGCATTGTGAACGAAATTGTCTTCTTCTAAAAAAAAAAAAAGGGTTTTGAATTATTTTCTGACTTCTACATAAAAATCAAATTAAATCATCAATGTTCCTTATGCTTTATCATTTGCTGCATTTGAATACTCTCTATTTTGCATCTTTTGAAAAAAAAAATATTTTGTTGAGATGAAAATGATGAAATTGAATTTCACAAGTCAAGGTAATTATTAAGTTTGATTTTGATTGTGGTAACAAGCCATGTTAAAGAATTGTTTCCAAACAGAAAAAAAAGGAAAAAAAAATAAAAAAAATTGAGCTTTTATATTGCGCAATATCCACTAAATGTGCTTAAAGCTCTTTACAAGGGGTCCCTGGCCAACAGCAACATTTAACATTTAGGACGGGACGGACAGAACATTGAGAGATTTATATGCTTTAAACATTTTTGAAACCGTTCTATTTATGTAATTATTTTCTTCTTTACAAACCACCCTCTTTTCCTTGGCCTCTTTTGTCATATATTAATAAAGGAAACGAACAAAAAACAAATACTTTACAAACAAAAACAAACCAAAACCGATGAACAAAGTCACCATTATGTATTTAGCAACTGAAATTTATACACTTTGATTGTTGGATTTCTGATTGATTTTGAATTATCAAGGAGTATTTTCTTGTTCACCTCATTGCATTGAGATTGACCTTTGACTTTTTACTTCTCAACTGTGTCTTAAGGGGATTATGGGGTGTGGGTGTGGATGACCCACCCTGTCATCGATGGGCTTTCAATATTTTAAAAATTAGCAAATTATTCAATTCAAATGATAATAATAATAATAATAATAATAATAATAATAATAATAATAATAATAATAATAATAATAATAATAATAATAATAATAATAATAGTAATAATAATAATAATAATAATTATAATAATAATAATAATAATAATAATAATAATAATATTAATAATAATAATAATAATAATAATAAAAATAATAGTAATAATAATAATGATAATGATAATAATAATAATAATAATAATAATAATAATAATAATAATAATAATAATAATAATAAAAATAATAGTAATAATAATAATGATAATGATAATAATAATAATAATAATAATAATTATAAATATGATAATAATAATAATAATAATAATAATAATAATAATAATAATAATAATAATAATAATATAATAATAATAATAATAAAAATAATAGTAATAATAATAATGATAATGATAATAATAATAATAATAATAATAATAATAATAATAATAATAATAATAATAATAATAATAAAATAATAGTAATAATAATAATGATAATGATAATAATAATAATAATAATAATAATAATAATTATAAATATGATAATAATAATAATAATAATAATAATAATAATAATAATAATAATAATAATAATAATAATAATAATAATAATAATAATAATGATAATGATAATAATAATAATAATAATAATAATAATAATAATAATAATAATAATAATAATAATAATAATAAAAATAATAGTAATAATAATAATGATAATGATAATGATAATAATAATAATAATAATAATTATAAATATGATAATAATAATAATAATAATAATAATAATAATAATAATAATAATAATAATAATAATAATAATAATAATAATAATAATAATAATAATAATAATTATAATTATAATTATGATAATAATAATGATAATAATAATAATAATAATAATAATAATAATAATAATAATAATAATAATAATAATAATAATGATAATGATAATAATAATAATAATAATAATGATGATGATGATGATGATGATGATGATGATGATGATGATGATGATGATGATAATAATGTTTCATATAGATGCTGAAATATCTGTAGAATGTCTTGAAGATTTTGTGTCTCACTTTTGTTTTTATCCTCTCTCAAAATCCATTTTGGATTGATCATTTCTGTGCCAATCCCCTTATTATTTATGCAGTCCACATCGTAAATGCAACAATAATGGTGATTTAATTATACTGTGAAAGAATTCTGGGTTTATGTCATGGAGCATCAGATTCAACCTGTTTTATATTGTTAATAACATTAACATTTGTGTTCTATTGAATCCTTTCAAATGACTTGCAGCAATGCCTTTCTCTTCCCATTGGCTGATAAGCACGACTGCCATTCAGTATTCCATGGAATGCTATGTGTCATGAGTGACATAAATTTGCATGAGTCTCATTGCGTGGGAAAATATAGGTTATATGGCGTCGTTGATGCCAGAATGGACTTGGAGAATTTGTTAAAAAAATAAATGAAAAATATTTTTTAAAGGAATTTATTATAAAAAAATAAATGTTATTTATTGCTTGAAATTAGAAGCACCTTTTGTTCAAATGGATATTTTATGTAGTTTATGTTTAGATATTTGGGGCAGTTACCTTAGTCATTTCATTGATAAACCTTTTTCAAAATGGGGTCCATGATTTTATCATTTCTTTAGGAAGAGTTGGTCTGAAATATTAATTTTCCAAAACATTTAATGTGTTGATATTGTAGACACTCGATATAGTTCTCGATATAAGTTTCTATTCATTTTAATTTAGGTATTCAATTTTGATCGAATGCTGCTTTGAATCAATTGCAAAAGTTAGATACATCAATACATTTTGAATTAGATTTATCAGCTTTTAAATTTCAAGTTTTGTTGGTGATATGACAGCTACTATTCTGAGGTTAAAGAGATGCATTTTGTATATATACAGGATTATGTATGCTCTGCATTTATTTAAAACAAACAAGCAAACAAAATAAAACAAAACATGTCAATATAAAAATCAATATAAAAAACAAAACAAAGCAAGTTTTATAAGAGCCTTCTAAGATCCAGGTTTTATTAGCTTACATCTAAGTATGTGACATATACATAGGAGAACAGGGCTTTATTGAGTGGATACAATATATTATTGGATATTAGAAACACGTCATTATTACATTTTGAGCGTTTGATATCGGAGCAGGATATCTTTGCATCCCTGATCTTAACGACTTAATTTTTTTAAAAAGTGATGATTCCTTACTGGTTATTTATTTATTTTAGTTATGGTTATATTTTGTGTTTAAAGGTCATTATAATTTCATTTTTACTTTGTGTTCATGCAGCACACAAATGATTTTGCCCGACAAACATCTCACATCGAGTCTAATGCAACGTTCATTCAAGTGGCGAGTCTATGGTACGCATTGCTGTGAGAACCATCACTCTCAATGTTTTTAGAGGTAAGACGTGAAGAACTAACTTTTTATTCAACATTCGTTAAACAAGGTTATTGAGTTTAAGAATATCACAAAAGGAAAAAGCTGATAAGGTTTTCCTTCAACTCATTACTCTTCTTCCCCCCCCCCCCCTCCATCTCTCTTTCTCTCTCTCTCTCTCTCTCTCTCTCTCTCTCTCTCTCTCCTCTCTCTCTCTCTCTCTCCTCTCTCTCTTCTCTCTCTCTCTCTCTCTCTCTCTCTCTCTCTCTCTCTCTCTCTCTTTCTCTATCTCTCTGCTATTAGTCAGGATTTTACAATGACTTTCAAGAGAGGCATTTTATTAAAGTTTAAATAAATCATTTAATTTAATCATTGACAATGTTAACAAAAGTCAGATCAACTTATATACATATTTTATTTATCTCTACAAGTTGATGACAAGGCCATGTTGTCATACATTCGTAATCGGACGGCAGCTCCATACTTCTCCAATCTGGTCTGGTTTATCGGCAATCACATCTTGGATTTGGATACTTGTGTCAGACATGATCATGAGTAAGTTTCATATTTCACTTTGTAAAATTGATATATATATATATATATATATATATATATATATATATATATATATATATATAATATATATATATATATATATATATTATATATATATATTATTTATATATATATAATTATATATATATATATTATATATATATATATATATATATATATATATATATATATATATATATATATATATATATATATATATATATATATATATAAATGAGTGTTGGTGGGTACTTGTAGGTACGAGAGTGCTTGATAACGTTGGTTAGAACATATAAAAATTGAAATTAAAAAATACGTGAGTGATCTTATTTATTTATATATATACATTGTCGCCATGAATTCTTAACTTTATATTTATACATTTTTATGCATGCCATGTCAATAAAGTACATTCTAAGAAGTTGTTTTATTTTTCATGCTTTGATTTTTCTCTCCCATTTCTCCAGCCACCGTAGCAGAGACAGGTTGGCAGATCTCGTGGCCGAACACCTTGACCATCTTCACTATTTGAATGACATTTTCCTTATTGATATACACACACTTAATGAGGTGGGTACCAATTTCATTATTCTTAATTTTAATGTTGCCGTGTAATTTGTATTTCAATTGCCTTTGAGCAAAGGGGGTGAAGTGGCCGAGTGGTTAAGGCATTGCACTGTGACACGGAAGGTCCCAGGTTCGAGCCCCACTTCAGACACTTTAGTTTTTTTTCTTTGGGCAAGATTATTAACCCCTAATTTGCTCACTTGGACAACATGGGTTATTCCTGTTGACATCTTTTTTGATGAATTATCTATTTTCCTTCGTTTGACGATATCATATGATGTTGTCGCGGAAGGGCATAATTTATTAATTTTTTTAAGCAAATGGGTTGGAGGGGGGAAGGAAGATTACTGAATAGATAAGGCATTGCACTTATATTGTGAGGATCTGGGTTTGAGCCCAGCTTTGGGTGTCTCATTTTTTTTTTCTTCCTTGAGCAAAATAATTGACCTCCATTTTTCACTTTGCTGTGCTGCATTGTAATTTCATTCTATTCCTGATATAGATCCTAATTACAAATATAACGATTGTGGGATGAATAATGGGAGTTTAAGTCTGTTACTTCTTCTTGTAATAACATTGGCGTTAACAGTACATTGAAAAGAAATGAACAAAATATGATTTATAACTGCTTAAAAAGAAAGAAAACAAAATACCCAAGACAGTGCATTTGGGTTCAAAACCTTCAGCCAACTACAACAAACAATGAAAATATAGATACATTACTAAAAAACCAGATTGACAGATAAATATTCAGCATGCCCTTTCTGTATTAACTCACTCAATCCTAGAGACTTTTGCTGGCTTTTCAAAATTGGAAAAAAAAATGTATTAAAAATGAGCATGTACGTAGTTTTATTCAACTACCATTAACGTGTAAAAACTATAAAACATTAGCTTTGATAGTAAGCTTATAATTTGTCTCAGAAAAAAGTAATAAATAGGCACGGGGTAAAAGTAACTACGGTTATGGTCGGTTTTAGGGTGGAGTGAGTTAAGATCTTTGAACCCTGAAAAGTTTCATGTTTGGTATTTTGTTCTTTTTTGGAAGCTGTTATACTGGGTGGGGATCCTGACCTCCCATAGCGGGCAGGGAGGTACATACTGTGTCTTCTATCCCCTTATATCTGTTATCCAACATGCTTTCTGTCTTTGTCTCGGAATAAGATTACTTGGTTTTGTCCTGGCACTGGCCGGAATCCTAGCTGGGAGGAAAACAGTCAAATGCATAGTTATTGTTTTGGGAGATGATATTTTTTTCCTTGTAAATCATCTCTCTGTTATGTATTATTTTTATTTTGAATGTATAATGTAAGCATTTGAGTGTGTTCCTCTTTGTTGGATTTTGTGCTTGTGTCTGGATGAGACTTGTAGGTGATTTCAAACTAAGTACATTGGCGGTGTGCTCTTGGAATCTACATCTGATCCCTATTTGTTCTCAATTCCCCTTTGTCTTACTTTTTCTTGGGTGCTTTAATTGTAATTCTAGAACTTTTTACTATCCCATTTTCTTCCTTTTTACTGGCGCTGATATAACCTAAATGTGTTGGAAGCGTCGTAAAACCCTTAAAAACAAAAAACAACGAAGCTGTTCCATTCATTTTTGTTTATTGCAGCTATGTGGTCTAGTGGTATGACACTCGCTTTCGGATTGGAAGGTCCTGGGTTCGAGCCTTGCTCAGCGCATATTTAGTCATTGGAGAAGGCTCTTCACTCACATTCTCTCACCGTACTCCGGTGTAAAATGAGTACCTGGCCATTAACAGCGGCTATGTGGTCTTGTGGTATGACACTCGCTTTCGGATTGGAAGGTCCTGGGTTCGAGCCTTGCTCAGCGCATATTTAGTCTTTGGAGAAGGCTCTTCACTCACATTCTCTCACCGTACTCCGGTGTAAAATGAGTACCTGGCCATTAACAGCGGCTATGTGGTCTTGTGGTATGACACTCGCTTTCGGATTGGAAGGTCCTGGGTTCGAGCCTTGCTCAGCGCATATTTAGTCATTGGAGAAGGCTCTTCACTCACATTCTCTCACCGTACTCCGGTGTAAAATGAGTACCTGGCCATTAACAGCGGCTATGTGGTCTTGTGGTATGACACTCGCTTTCGGATTGGAAGGTCCTGGGTTCGAGCCTTGCTCAGCGCATATTTAGTCATTGGAGAAGGCTCTTCACTCACATTCTCTCACCGTACTCCGGTGTAAAATGAGTACCTGGCCATTAACAGCGGCTATGTGGTCTTGTGGTATGACACTCGCTTTCGGATTGGAAGGTCCTAGGTTCGAATCTTGCTCAGCGCATATTTAGTCATTGGAGAAGGCTCTTCACTCACATTCTCTCACCGTACTCCGGTGTAAAATGAGTACCTGGCCATTAACAGCGGCTATGTGGTCTTGTGGTATGACACTCGCTTTCGGATTGGAAGGTCCTGGGTTCGAATCTTGCTCAGCGCATATTTAGTCATTGGAGAAGGCTCTTCACTCACATTCTCTCACCGTACTCCGGTGTAAAATGAGTACCTGGCCATTAACAGCGGCTATGTGGTCTTGTGGTATGACACTCGCTTTCGGATTGGAAGGTCCTGGGTTCGAATCTTGCTCAGCGCATATTTAGTCATTGGAGAAGGCTCTTCACTCACATTCTCTCACCGTACTCCGGTGTAAAATGAGTACCTGGCCATTAACAGCGGCTATGTGGTCTTGTGGTATGACACTCGCTTTCGGATTGGAAGGTCCTGGGTTCAAATCTTGCTCAGCGCATATTTAGTCATTGGAGAAGGCTCTTCACTCACATTCTCTCACCGTACTCCGGTGTAAAATGAGTACCTGGCCATTAACAGCGGCTATGTGGTCTAGTGGTATGACACTCGCTTTCGGATTGGAAGGTCCTGGGTTCGAGCCTCGTGCTCGGCGCATAGTTGAGTCCTTGGAAAAGGCTCTTTATTCACATTCTCTCACCGTACTCCGGTGTAAAATGAGTACCTGGCCATTAACAGCGGCTATGTGGTCTAGTGGTATGACACTCGCTTTCGGATTGGAAGGTCCTGGGTTCGAGCCTCGTGCCTGGCGCATAGTTGAGTCCTTGGAAAAGGCTCTTTATTCACATTCTCTCACCGTACTCAGGTGTAAAATGAGTACCTGGCTGTAAACGGCGTTGTCTTATGTCCGAAAAATTGTAATATCGCCTAACAGGCATCATGTCTCGTCCTACATATTATGTGTTGCTGTTGGCCAGGGACCCCTTGTAAAGCGCTTTGAGCACGTTTAGTGGATATATATATATATAAAAGCTCAATTTTTTAGCAGCTTAGTATCGCTTACATTGAAGAGTAGGACTTTTACAAGATCTTGACAGCCTCAAAACTCTGGCCCAGGACCGTGACCAATGGAAATAATTAACAACATGGATGGAGAGAGCAGCTATACTTATCAACCATGACTGAATCACACAACTCTCAGCAAGCGTCATTCGGACTGAGAAGCTTACTACTTACTTTACATGGATGAAGATTGGGAAAAGCATTTCCTGAAGTTGCTTTAGCTGCTTCTTTTAGGGATTTTGGCAGATGTTTTGTCACATTTTAAATTTCTAATATGTTTATCATTATTTTTTAATTTTATCCAGGTTTTGACAGACAAGCTATTAAATAGATTGCTGATCCCTCTGTATGTGTACTCTCTCACCAAAAGAAAGAAATTTACTGAAGAGTCGGTAAGTTCAATCTGTTTTGGTTAGATTAGCAATTTTTAAATATTTCATTATGGAAACGATATATATATATTTTTCATCTTAAAGACAAAGGTATGATTTCGTAATTTTATTTCATTTTCAATTTCAATCAGATTTTAAAGAATTAAAAAAAAAAAACCCACTACAGCAGCACACACTTATAACAAACACATTTATAATGAATTATCATAAATAGATTGCAAACATGGTCTGTGAGCTGTTTTTCTTTTTCTCTGACTATTTCAAAAAATTATTATGCATATAACGAACATGCCATAAGGAACTGATAGTTTTAATAGAGTCATGGGTGCTTAGCAACATTTTCCCCTTTGTATTTGACTGATGTAACGAACCAGTCTGTAAAGTCCTCTGTAGTCTACTCTCAGCAACTACAAGGCATAATTGTTGTGGTACATATTTGACTGATGTAACGAACCAGCCTTAAAGTCCCCTGTAGTCTGCTCTCAGCAACTCACAAAATACAAGGCATTATAATTGTTGTGGTTTGCTATTTCATTGTGGTGCAATAGATCTTGTTAACCTCATAAACATTTCAGTACATGCATTCATTCACCGCTTTGTTACTGCTGCTTAATCATATGAATTTCAGATAACAGAAGGTGCTGTGTTTAATATAGAAGAACAAATTTTGACCATTTTTAAAACGGTTAAATTTGCATTAACCCTCTCCTTACCACCTATTAGAAAATCGTCACATTTGTTACGATGCAACCGTCACTTTTCTCATCCAGATTTCATTTCTTTTTACTATAGCTATAAAAACTTGACATTCTGTAATAGAGCTCGTATTGTCGAACAATATTATGAATACAACATGCTTTTTGCTTTTCTGTTTGAGTAAAAAATGTCTGTTTTTCTGTTGGGTGGGTGTGAAGTTTTGGGGAAAATTCTGAAAATGTCTGGTAAGGAGAGGGTTAATACATTTTTAAATGGTCTGCAATTTTATTATTGATAATGGTTGACTAGTATTTCATGGGAGTGGAGGAGATAGAATCATCTTTGTAAGGAAGTCTGAGTTACATCCCTCTGTGTGTGTGTGTGTGTGTGTGTGTGAGTTTATGTATGAATGAACGTTTGTATTTGTTTTTATGTATGTGTGTGTTTTTGTTTGTGTGTGTGTTTATTTTTTAAAAGATGAATAAATATTTATTTTCTTCAATTTTCAGGACGACAGAAAACATATCAGCTGTGTTGTCTCTCTCTTTCTGTTGTCTCAGGTAAACACATTTCAAAGAAAAATATTTTTGTGTTTTTGTGAATAGAATTTAATTGAATAGAATTTCATTTCATTTGGATTCATTAGCACTGGGATGTAAATTGCTGTCATTACGAGCTTGTGCCACTGTGGAGTTGCAGCATGTAAAGAAGGGTTTGAGTTTAACGCTCTTTTTTGGCAAATATTGGTAAACCGTTGTGTAAGCTTCTTGCACATAAATGCCGTCTCCTTTAGAAACTATTGTACTTACTTACTTATCCGAACCAGCGACCACATGAGCTCTAGCCCTTCGGTCTTGTGCCATGACGTAGAAGTTAGACGTCTTTTGTAGTTGTTCCAGGTGACTATAAAGTGTGTTACTGATGCTTGGATTTGGTGGGAGGAATGTGCATCTCAGGTCTTCAAGAGGTTGACATTCAAGCAAGTGGTGTGTTACTGTTTCATAGAAACTATTGTAAAACAGAGAGGTTTCTCTCTTGTCAAACACTGTTGATTTTGTCCAAGATTATCTGACTAATACCTGAAAAACATTGTTTGTGTTGCAATATTTCATTTTTGTATGAAGTCCACCAGGAGAATTAGATTTGGAAATATAGATAGTTCGAAGATGACGTCACTCAGGACTTTGTTATTGTTTTTTGCCATCCGCGTTTATGAGTAATGCTCACTGAACTGTATTAACCGGACTATAAACGTTCATGGATACACACAGTTTTGTGTGTTGGTCTGTTATACTTCCGGATGGCAATGTTATGAGCTTCTTAGCCAAGCGCATACTATCTATAGATAATAACAAGAAATGAAGTGAGTAGAAAAGTGCCAGAAGACAACAGAATAAAATCTTCACGGCAGTGATGGGGGCTCGAACCCACGACCTTACTGGTATGACAACTATGTGTCGTACGGGATTGTGGATATCTTATAATTATACAGTAGAGTCACGACTTCCCCGGCCAGGCGGAGTTGTCATTCATACCAGTAAGGTCTCGGGTTCGAACCCCCATTTCTGTCGCGAAAGTTATTTATTTTATGTTGTCTTTTAGCACTTTCCTACTTACTTCATTTCTTGTTATTATCAATATAAGCGCCTGCTCCACTCACTTTTCTAAATTGAAAATGTAGGTGATGTCATCCATGGATTAGGTGTTGTATGATGGGTATTTTATATTTATCAATATCAGCTTACTTAAAAGTATGAAATATTTTACATGGTTCAGTAAGGTATCACACTGCTTTATTTTGAAGTCTTTAAAAAATCTAAAATGCTTTCCTCTAATCAGTGTTGGCTTTATTTTTGTTTCATACATTTAATAGTTAAAAAAATAATTAAAAATAATTCCCTTTATTCAGCCCATAGGGGAAACTTGTCTCTAGGGTCTACTCCAAGGGAAGACTGGAATAATCCAGGCATCAGCTGCAGTGCAGCGCCGCAAATTGAGCTAGGACTTGCTCAAGGCCACACAGCACAGCGGATAATTGAACTCGGTACCTTTTGGGTACGAAGCAAAGATCGCACCGCTGAGCCACGCTGCCCCTTTTTCCTCTTCTGATTCTTCACTAGTTCCAAATGACATTTTACTATTATATTCACAAGATAAAAATATTCCTTCTTAAAATACAGTACCTTGTATCAAAACCAATATTCTGTCCTTTTTTGCTCATTAGGTGTTCCTCATCATCCGTAGTCCTCCTCTTATACAACAGTTGGCTGAGGTCATCTTTCAAGGAGACATGGCCTTAGCTCAACCCTCACATGATAGCCAAGGGTCACGCAATTCTCCAAACGTAACCAGGGTAAGAACTGATCTTAAATTCTAAACTAACGATAGAAAAAAATTTTGACCAGATTCTCAACATTTTAAAAATTATCTTCCTTATAAATCTAATACGTGCCATGCTTGAGTAAGTGTCTCCCTCTCTATCAAAGAAATATTGATGTAAGAATGGATACACGATATATTTTTTTTCTTTTAACTCACTCAACCCTAACGCCGACTATATCCGTAGTTTACCCGGGTTACTTTTACCCCATGCCTATTTATTACATTTTTCTGAGACAAAATATAGGTGCAGTATCAAAGCTAATGTTTTTAGTTTTTACATATTAATGATAGTTGAATAAAACTATCTATGTACATGCTCATTTTTAATACATTTTTTTCCAATTTTGAAAAGTAGCAAAAATCTCTAGGATTGAGTGAGTTAAACTAATTTTTACAATAAGAGACAATGGGAGTAAATGAGGCTTTATTGTTGGATAAAACAGCATTACGAAATATTTAAAAAAACATTTTAAAAGCAAAATTAAGCATTGTTTTTCCTTCCCATCCACCCACGACTTTCATATATTTCTTTATATTTTATGTAGTGTTATGCCATGATATGTATTAATATATATATTCAATTGAGTTATGATTGATTCATTATCACTTGTCTATATATATATATTCACATCATACCAGAGGCGTGAGTTTCGGCAACCCAGGGAATCTTTAGAGAAGACTCTAGAGAATACCCGACCTATCCGTAGGTATGATCCACAACAGAATATTCAAAGTCTCAGTTCCATGGGAGATGAGCAAGCCTCTTCATCAGCAGTTGGGACATCGGTTGAAGTCCTTTCAAGCCCTTCAACTGGTAAGTAAAGATGGTTGAATTTGGATGAGAATTATTATTGAAAACAATGTTATTTGTGATGTTGAAGATATATGCAATTTGACTCAATTATTCAAAATATTTCTTGAATTTTAATATTGTAGTTTGATAGGATAATGTTTGTAAAGGTATTAACCTTTTTTTCTCAACAACTTTGGAGACAAAAAAAAAAGGTAAAATTATCCCAAAATAACTTATCATTAAAACAAACGATTATAAAGCTTCACATATCAAATAGTCGAATTAATTAGACTTAAGCTACCTTGAATACATCTGGGAAAATTGAAATAGTTGACCCTAAAATTATTTATTCCAAAATTTATTGACATAGTTAAGAACTAATTTTATAGCACATGGTCATGTGATCAAGGACCTTGAAGTCGGCGTCATTTACTAAAGTGCCAAGACAGTTCAATTTTACCCAATTTACTGTTTGTTGATTGATGGAATGTCACCATGCCATGTCACTAAGACAGTTGTGACCACACATGATTCTTGTCTGATTTTAAAGATTATTGGCAACAGAATGCATTGCTTTCATTATCAGAAATTTCATGGACTTTTAAAAATGTAAACATTTAAAAGCAAATGTTGAGCGCTATTTATAATCACCAATTTATGACTTTTGATGATTTAAAAAAAAAAGAAAAAAAAAGACTTGCACTGGTGATTAGGTTTCCAAACAGTTTTGTTTGTCTGATGTAATATATCAACGAGATGTGTTATGATAATGATGATTATGATATTTATTATTATTTCTTTTGCTTCTGTTATTCATTGATGGTGTTGAAAACTGTCTTTCTTTAAAAAAAAAAAAGGAGTTATCTCTCATCATTTTTATCACAGAGGGAGCCCGCAGTCCTAGCAGTGAAGTCTGTTCAGGTGACACGGAGCTGTCAAGTCCCACACAAAATTCCACAGATGAAGAAAAGCTAATGGGAAGAACTCGGCTCATTCGGCCTTCCATGGTTCCTGAAAATCCTCAGAACACTTTTACTTTGGAGAACAGGTATAGTATTTGTGGTCTTGTAGTATGACACTTGGGTTGTGACTTATAGATCCCAGATTTTAGGGGGGTTTGGATGGTACAATCTTAAGTTCTTGGAAACTGTTCTTTACTCATTGTCACCATACTCGCGTGTAAAATGAGTGACTGGCTGTTAACAACAGCATTGTTTGTTGGAAAAAGATTGTAATGTCCCCTTTCAGGAGTTGTCTTTGATGTTTAGTGATTTCTTGTAAAGGTCATTAATGGCATATATACATCATGTCTCACAAATTGTTGTTGGCTTGAGACCTCTTGTAAAGTTCCTGGAGCACCCTCAATTGATATTTTGTAATATATAAAGCTTTGAAACAGTTTGTGAATATTGTGTCATATAAAAGCTCAGCTTTTTGTTATTCTTTTTTTCTGTTTGTTTTTTTGTTTTTTTTTGGTTATATTTTTAAAAGAAATATGGTAAGTGAAGGCTTGAGTTTTTGAAGTAAAATAAAATTTTAAAAAGAATTTTCAATTTAATTTGATTCCAAGGCTTCTTAATGCAAACATTCGGTCATATCTTGGGTGAGAAGCAACAGCTAAATTAGTATATCTTTTAACTTAGATGCTTGTATATATCTATAGTTCCAATCTAAATGCAGCCAATTTGTATGGGTCTCATGGCTGTTAAGAACAACCAAGAATCATTTTCTCCATTGTATTTTGTTTTTTTTTCTTTGTCATACATGCATTTACAAAGTCATATTACATGAATATGAAAATGTATTGGTTTTATGAACACATTTCTATAATAATGCTCCTTTGTTTTATTTTGAGAATGCTTAAAAATTTATATCACGATATTGGAGATTTATTTTTATAGTATCTTATCATAAATATATTGCTTGTAATTTTTAATTGTTTTCAGACCTTATTTAGAGTCCATCTTTTTAGCACTGGAATGCAGTGAGAATGATTATGCAGCATTGTTTGCTCTGTGTTTACTGTATGCAGTTGGAAAAAGTGATGGTAAGAGAGCAGTCTTAAAAATCCCTGAAATGTAATGGAAGCCGATTAAGTAAATTAAATTAAATTACACCCTTCCGCCACGACATCGTAAGATATCGTCGCTTAGGCATTCCATGAAGGAATATAGATAATTCATCAAACAAGATGTCTGATGTCAACAGGAATCACCCATTTTGTCCAAGTGAGCAATTTGGGGGTTAATAATCTTGCCCAAGAAAAAAACCTAAAGTGCCTGAAGTGTGGCTCGAACCCGGGACCTTCCGGGTCACAGTGCAATGCCTTAACCACTCGGCCACTTTGCCCCCACTATTAAATAAATACCGAATATAAAAATTATAGAACAAAATTGAATACAACAGCTTCCATGAAGAGTTTAGGTGGAATATTGTGCATCTTACAAGAACTGGCAAACAAATTTAAGTAACCAGATTTGACTGTAATCAAATTTGCAATTTTTGTAAATAAAGTAGTTACAGAGAGTGAACGTATGGGGTTATATTTAAATGTAAAAAAGACAGAATGCATGGTTGTATCAAGGAGAGAAGAAATCCAACTTGTAACTTAATAAGCAGAGGAGAAACTATAAAACAAGTTCAGACACTTAAATATCTTGGATACATAATAACTTCTGATGGCAGATGTAGCATGGAAATAAAACGAAGAATTGCAATAGCTAAAGATAGTTTTAATAAAATGAGTCTAATTTTCAAAAACCACAATATCTCAATGACAACAAAACATAGAGTTTTGAAGGCCTATGTATGGTCAGTATTATTATATGGCTGTGAAAGCTGGACAATTACAGAAGACATTAGAAAGAAACTGGAGGCAGCAGAAATGTGGTTTCTTAGGAGGATGTTAAGAATCTCATGGACAGAGAAGAAAACTATTGAAGAAGTATAAGAGCAAGCTGAAACTAAAAGGTTATTAATTCGTACAACAAGAAAAAGACAAATGCAATTTTTAGGGCACCTAAATTGACATAAATGTATTGAACATCTTGCTCTCACAAAGATAGAAAGTAAAAAGAGTAAAGGTAGGCCAAGAAAAACATATTTGAATAGTTTGAACAGCTGGGTGACAAAGAAAGAGAAGAGTAATATTAGTTTTCTGAGGTTATCTGATCAGAGAGATGAATGGCGTACCATGATCACCGATGTCTGGCACAGACTTGGTACTTGAAGAAGAAGTAAATAACTAATTGCTGCCATTCGGATCTTGTTAAAAAAGTATTCTTTATGATTTGATATTTTTTTTGGTAGTATTCAAAGAGAATTGAAAGCTTTAATTTTTTTTTTTTGTTTAAAAAAAAAAAGATGTTTTTTTTCCTTCAATAATTTTAATGATAAGTACTCGAAATTCCAGGGCCCAGGACACTGTATTTTTTGTGTGAGAAAAGGAGGCATCCAATTCGTAAGAAAGTTTCAAGATATATTATTAGTTTTAATAAAGGAAACACACACACACACACACACACACACACACACACACACACATAATAATAAAAATAATAATGCTGAAAACTTATATAGCGCTATAGCTCCGAGACACCAGACTCCAAGTGCTTAAATTACAAATTACTTTGGCTGAAACATACTCATTCACACAAACACACACAACACAAACCAGAGAGACCTGTCTTGCTTCTCATGCCATCTACTAAACGAAACAGATATGTTTTATGCGAACGTTTAAAAATAGACAAAGATTCTTACACACACACATACACACACACACACACAACACGAACCAGACAGACCTGTCTTGCTTCTCATACCGTCTACTAAAGACGAAACAGATACGTTTTAAGCGATCGTTTAAAAATAGACAAAGATTCATACACACACACATACACACACACACCCATACACACACACACACACACCCATACACACACACACCCACACACAGACACACACACACACACACCCATACACACACACATATACACACACACACATACACACATACACATACACTTTTAATCTCAGATTCACCCTTTTTTTTTTTCCAAGCACAACTGATGGCCTGAAAAGTAGGGCACCCTTCCGTAGTGCAAAATAAAAATCTTAAAAGTTTCTTGAGATACATACTGAAAAGCAAGATCTATGAATTTGTTTTCATCATGTGAGAGATAAACACAAACAACATTAATCATATATACTTAAAACCTTTTAGTTGGAATGAATTATTTTATTCAACAAAAAC
This sequence comes from Berghia stephanieae, assembly GCF_034508935.2. Taxonomy (NCBI): domain Eukaryota; kingdom Metazoa; phylum Mollusca; class Gastropoda; order Nudibranchia; family Aeolidiidae; genus Berghia; species Berghia stephanieae. The sequence continues at coordinate 82,096,115 of NC_088364.1, read as the reverse complement.
AAGAAAGAAAGAAAGAAAATGATGTAACATGCAATACAGTTTACCCAGAGAAGATATTCATGGGTAATTTTCATGTACACTGTTAATAATAATAATAATAATGCTGAAAACTTATATAGCGCTATAACTCTGAGACACCAGACTCTAATCGCTTAAATTACAAATTACTTTGGCTGAAACATACTCATTCACACACAAACGCATAAACACACACACACACACACTCACGCACAACACAGAACAGAAACCAGACAGACTTATCTTGCTCCTCATACCATCTACTAAAGACGAAACAGATATGTTTTAAGCGAACGTTTAAAAATAGACAAAGATTCTTTTTCTGTTCTCGTTCATACAATTCTTTTACAATTTGTTTTCAGGTGTTTCTCAAACCTTACTTGATTCAGTCCTCTTGCCAACTGACAGGTCAACTGTAAGTGAAAAGTTAGAATTATCTATTGAACAAATTGTGCTCTGTCATCGTTATGGTTGATATCAGTGACTAAAATGATTTTATTTTACTAATAAAAGTTAATTTTTATGTTCAATATTGTCTAAATTTACTTCAAACAATTTGATAAAACTAAGTTTTTATTTTTTGTTGTTGCCCTTTTGAGCTTGAGCTATCAAATAAATGACCACATAGAGCTAAGTAATTTAATAATAAAAAATTGATAATTTAGATGAAATCCTGGTTACCCTTATACTGTTGGGTGGGAAGGGTGGTAGACAATTATCTAAAATCTCTGAATTAAATCTGAAGTTGTAAAACAGTTGTTCACAAAGATCCAAAACTTATTGTATTATTTATATATTAAAAATAAAAGTTGTCAAATTTAAGATTTTTCATTTTTTTTTCTTAATGATTCTGCTTTGTACTTTTAAAATCTTTATTTATTATCATTTAAAAATTGTAGTTTATTAATTTGTCGTTATATCTTCAATCAATGACATTTCAGCGTAAAGATGGTTACAATCTGTACCTGGTAGAGAGACTCATTCGCATCATTGAGTTAGCCTGCCAGACTGGTGAGTATCAAATGATATCCATTCTTTTCAGCAATGTAAATATAATTCATCAGATTAAAATCGAAAAATTAAAAAAAAATTTTTTTGGCCTATCATGTCAGCTTGTAACTTTAAAAATGCATCCTTGTTTTAAGAAGAGTTCCACTTTGTGTTTTTAAATGGTTATCAAATAATCTCCTGTCATCTTTTCATTTGATCTGTGCTATCTCTATTTCTTTTTTTCACCTCCATGTCATTTCCTCATTTCTCTAACTTATATACAACTGTCTTGCTGTCAATTTGTAAAGAAAATGAAAGAGTAAAGGTGGCTCACATATGTTGAATCAATATTAACAACGTTTTGGTCATTTGCTTTCTTCAGGGGACCGACAAAACATACAAAATAGTAACAAAAACTCAACTTCAATAGATAAAAGTAATAAAGAATGAGAGACAACGAAGGGCTGAGACCGAATATATTTTATTGTTTCAACATATGTGATGCACTCATACATTTTCATTACAAGTTTACTGATTCTTTTAGGCACATTTTAAATTTAGATTGCTGTCAATTTGCGACTTCCTCTTCTTTTTCTCACTTTGTAAACGGCTCATTCCATTTATTGTTTGTCTATCTCTTACACTCTCCTCCTCTCATCTCCCAAATAAACCCCATCACTCTTTTATGTCCACTTCCTATCTCATTGGCAGTGTTTATAAACATTTGGGATTTTCTCTGTTCTTAGTTTTAATTTATTATCACTATCAATCAACAAACACAATTTCTAAACAATAACACTGTGATATAGGGATATCAGGATATGATTTTATGTGAGTAACATAAAAGGAATATATGCTGGTACTGATTAAAGATCTGGAAGTTGATAGTCATTGTTTGTTCAGATCGTCTTTTTCTTAATTTTTCATTTAAATGTTGATGGAGGGGTACAGATTTCAGATTTGTTCATATTTATTATTATTAAGTCCCTCAATTGTTCCCAAAAACCTGACTAAGTGAATAGGAGAATAGCTTATTAGATATAAATGCATACATTCAAGTCAGTCATTTGCTGAAATTATTGATTTTTTTAACAGGAAACAAAGTTCGACTTGCAACTCTAGAAATGAGCATCAAGCTGTTGAAGCTTTTGGTAAATACAGAAACCCAGTCCTTTTTACAAGACAGACATTTAGCATGTATAGAGAATGCTAAAGAATGCTGTACCCAAATGTTAAGGAATTTCTACAAGGCACGTATTTCAATATAATTTGATTTTTTTTTTTTTACAATCTGCTATTTTATATATTTTTATAACTAACTACCTCATGGTTTATGATTTCAATGGACAATATCTCTCCATTTGTTTTTAAAAAAATAAGATTTTATAAAATTAAAATCTTTGAAACTTTTTTTGTCACATCATAACTCATGGGAACATTGGTTTTATTTCCTTGCTGTCCATAACTTTTTAATGATAAATTGGAAGACACAGAAGGATGAAGTTAGATTGCAGTTAGATTTGTTATCATACTCAATCCCCCTATTTCTAGGTCAATATTTAATGAGCTATTCTTAATACTTCTTTTATCAGTTGCTGTGAAGTTGAGCAGGATATAATTTTTGAAATTATTTTAAACTTTTTTTTCAACAGAGTGAAGAAATTTTCCTTGACATGTTTGAGGATGAATACAGAGAGATGAAGGTAAGAGATGATTTAGCTGATTGGGATTTAAGCATAATTTATTTTGGTTAATAATGAGTGAGAGATAACATAGATGATTGGGAATTAAGCATCATTTATCTTGGTTAGTAATGAGTGAGAGATGATATAGATGATTGGGAATTAAGCATCATTTATCTTTGTTAATAATGAGTGTGAGATTATATAGTAGATTAGGATTTAAGCATCATTTATCTTAGTTAATTAAACTGGAGCATGAATTCAGCTTCAATTCAACGTTGTTTTTCACAATAGTGCAACAATTTATCTGTATAAATGTTGTTTCATTTCAGACTCATCCCTTAAACGTGGAATACATGATGCAAGACGCCTCCATCCTGTTGCCTCCCACTGGCACTCCCCTCACAGGCATCAACTTTAATAAACGCCTTCCCTGTGGGGAGGTGGAGAGAGCCAGAAAAGTAAGTCTCTCTCTCTCTCTCTCTCTCTCTCTCTCTCTCTCTCTCTCTCTCTCTCTCTCTCTCTCTCTCTCTCTCTCTCTCCCTCTCTCTCTCTCCTCTCTCTCTCTCTCTCTCTCTCTCTCTCTCTCTCCTCTCTCTCTCTCTCCTCTCTCCTCTCTCTCTCTCTCTCTCTTCTCTCCCTCTCTCTCTCTCTCTCTCTCTCTCTCTCTCTCTCTCTCTCTCTCTCTCTCTCTCTCTTCATAGATCATTTCTTGTAGTGTCAATAAAGTCATGTATAGTTTTTCAATTTGGCATAGAATTATTTGAACGTAATTCTTGAAATAAACAGAGACATAACTGTTGTTCTTTTCGGGTGATATATGAACTTGAATGCATTTTGAGAGGTAATCACTAACTTCTTTTGATCATTTGTCTTTCTTAGGCCATTCGAGTGTTCTTCTTGGTCAGAGATTTGTCCTTGACATTGTTACATGAGACGGAGACACAACTACCACTCACCAAGGAAAATGTTTGTATCAAAACTAACGATGTGTTGGATCTGAGTGAGTTGAATTGGAAATTTTATTTACTTACTCTCTTTGTTACTATTTATTCTTGATTTCAATCCTTCACAATGCATGAATAAATTGCTGTATTCTCATTTAATTTTTTTATCAAAAATAAATGCAGCAACTTCAAAACAGAAAAAAAAAACAAACTAAATCAAATAACATGGACTTGCTAGGCTGAAGTCCTTCTTCGGGCAAACACAAGGACAATTATTGTTTTTGTTATGGACTTACCATGGAAGACTGAAATGTATCTTGTTAAGCACATTTTGTTTTTGATAATTAAAAAAAACAAAAACTGCCCTTCCGCCACGATATCATCAGATTCGTCGCCTAGGCATTCCATGAAGGAATATAGATAATCCATCAAACACGATGTCTGATGTCAACAGGAATCACCCATGTTGTCCAAGTGAGCATATTGGGAGTTAATAATCTTGCTGAAGGAAAAAGAAACTAATTTTTCTACCTTAAATTTGCAGCATGTATAATTTACTTACTCATAGTAAATTTGAGCACCTAGTCATCATAAGCAGCATTACAAATGAATTCACGAATAATTTACACAATTCAGAAATAGAATTTGGAGTTTTATGAAGGATTCCATGTCAATTATGTTGTAAACCTGTGGTTTAAGGTTCGATATGGTCTTGAATCATGGTGAATGCAATTTGGACATTCATTTTCTATGTTTTATAATTTCTAATCCGTCACTTTGACTTTTATGCTTGTTAAATTGATTATATTTTTTTGTAAATTTTCAGACAACAGTGATCTAATTGCTTGTACAGTTACACGGGAAAGGTAAATTTGCCCATTGAATTCATCAGATTGGTTTTCCAGACCACAAATCATGTGATATATTTCTTTTAAAAAATGATTAATAATTTATAACTCACAGAGTTTAGATTCTTGTTTTGGGCAATGGATTGTTTGTTTGTTTGTTTTTGTTGTTGTTTTTTTTAGTTGCCCCGTTCAGAGGTCTTTATGAAATTTTGACTGTGCAAGATATAGATAGTATGCACTTGGCTTAGATGCTCACAACATTGCCATCTGGAAGTATAACGGACCAACACACAAAACTATGTGTAACCCTGAACATTTATAGTCTGGATAATACAGTTTAGTGAGAATTACTCATAAACGCGGATGGCAAAAAAGCAATAACAAAGACCTGAGTGACGTCAACTTCATATTATCTATATAGGACTCAGTTATGAACAAGAGCCTATCAATTTGAAAGTTCTCTTTTGGGATTTTAATGATAAAAAAAGGGGATTGATTATAAAAACATTGTTTTTGTCATCATACTTTATGCTTGATTTTGTATCTTTTATTTTCATACTTCATACTTGATTTTTTTTTTTTTTTTTAAATTTATCATACATCATACTTTATTTATTTATTTTTTTTTGGTGTTTTTTGTTCACTCACTTCATATTTGTTTTTGGCTCATTCTTTCAGTCGTCGTCAAGAGAGAAGGTTCCTTGTTATAGATCCAGTACAGTTAATTCTTGTTGAACCGGACTCCAAACGTTTAGGATGGGGAGTTGTTAAATTTGTAGGGTTTTTGCAGGTATTTGTTACTTTTTACTTTTACATATTAATGTTGCATGATTGATTTAAGTAATGGACTTTTTCATATTAGAACAATTTTTTAAAATGGAGAAGGAGGATGAGGGAGAGGAGGAGAAGAAGACGACGACAATGACATTTATGAGGGATGAGGAGGGGGAGGAGGAGCAAAAGTATCAAAGTTTATAATGCGCATAAATGGGCTAATTACAAGCTAAAAATGTTACATTTCATAAAAGATATGAAGTTAAACAATTGTTTATTGTTGTTTTAAAAAAATTTTTTTGGTTTATTTTAGACTTTACACGTTTTAAGTTATTAAGCTAAAGCTAAATAAAGAATCTGGCCTTTATAACTCAATATTACATGTAATAAATGATTAAATAGAACTAGAGATCTGGATTTGGCCATATTGCTGATATGACATTATGTACTTAAATCATGTAACACCTTGAGTTTAAATAAGAATAATAATAATAATGCTGAAAACTTATATAGCGCTATAACTCTGGGACACCAGACTCTAAGCGCTTAAATTACAAATTACTTTGGCTGAAACATACTCATTCACACACACAAGCGTACACACATACACTCACACACAGACACACAACACACAATAGAAATCAGACATACAAATCATCCTTTGTATCGAATTTCATTCTGATGAGAATTGACATGACATGACATTCCCATTTATCTTTATAATCCCGTTCCAACAGGATGTGGAAGTGACAGGAGACAAGGACGACAGCCGCCTTCTCCATGTGGTCGTTCACAAGCCGCAAGCCACTATCCATGCCAAGCCTGTACCCATCCTCTCGGCACGCTTTGTATTCGATGACCACATTCGGTGCATGGCGGCGAAGCAAAGACTGATTAAAGGACGCCAGAGAGCCAGGCAGCAGAAGATGACCACCATTGAAAGGCTTCTGGATATTGCTCAGGATATGGAAAGAGGACACTTCACACGCTCCGGACCAATCCCAGGTAAATTACTTTTCTAGTCATGTTTTGAAAATCTGGTCCAAGAATTCTCTCAATGTGCGGCTATTTGGTCCAGTGGTTTTTTACACTTGCTTTCGGATTGGAAGGTCCTGGGTTCAAGCCTCACTCGGCGCATAGTTGAGTCCTTGGAGAAGACTCTTTACTCACATTCTCTCATCGTACTCAGGTGTAAAATGAGTACCTTGCCGTTAACAGCATTGTCTCTGTCCGAAAAAAATTGTAACATTGCCTAACAGGCGTCATGTCCCATTCTAAATGTTAAATGTCGCTGTTGGCCACGGACCCCTTGTTATGCGCTTTGAGCACATTTAATGGATATTGCACGATATAAAAGCTCAATTAAAAAAAAATTTTAAATGTTGTTTTAAACCAAGACATGTCAATTTGATGATGAGTCAAGGATGGATCGTATACTTTTTCAGAGATCGCTTTTTTTTCTTTTTTTTTTTTCGTTTTGAGGCTTTCGTTTAGAGGCAAAATCTCTTGTAGATGTTTTGACATAGTCTGGGGTAAGCCAAATTTCTTGGTATGATACGAGTTGCTATGAAGTAATCTACAATTTTCTGCAATTAACCTATAGAACATCTCGCACTGTGGGTCCTTTATTTGCTGGTAAGATATACACGTGAGCACATATGGGACACATTGGCAATGTCATGGCTTTGTTAGACAGAACCTTCATAGAATAAAAAAGTAAAGGAAGAATGAAGAACACCTTTCTTTTTTATTCATAAACAAAGAACTAAAAAACCTAACCTTTTCTTAGCTTTTAGTAAATACTTGGATAACTGACAATTTTTTTTTTTCAATTCATGTCCAGGAAGGAGTCACCCAGTGAGAGTAGACACATCAGCCAAGAGTAGTCCCATCAATATCCCACAATCATCATCTGCATCCCAACAGCAGCCCACAACTGCTGCTGCACCCACTACATCAACACTTCTTGCCCATGCCAATGCTGCTGCAGCTGGTTCCAGACCAGCCAGGCGGGTCACACCTGAACAACGTAAGATGCTGCAGGCTAAAGCAGCACAACGTATCAAAAGCAGACAGCAACAACAACAGCAGAGTCAACAAGAGCAACAAAGCATAACTGATGGAGCAACAAAACAAAGCATGAACATCCCTGGAAGTGCCAAGCAAGTTTTAGATATCAAAGACGTAGATGGTAGCAATGTTGTCGTGGAAGCCAACTCTGCATCTGCTGCTTTGACACTGAACAACACCAAATCATCATCATCTGATATTGGCATTGGTGCCATCAGAGGTAATGTTCTTAGATCAGCACAGTTATGGCCAGCAGAATCCTCCTCCTCTTCGTCCAACAGTAACAATTCTTTTGCCATTCCCATGGAAGATTTGTCTCAAAGCAGATTTAGCAGAGGAAGAGCTTATTCCAGTGAAAGAGCTCCCAAACCTTTGAAAATGGTGTCTCAGAGGGAGATGTTCAAATTCCAAAGAAGTCTCTCTCATAGTCCAAGTCGAAGCATAGTAAAAAATCCCGACACCTCTGCTCTTTTATATTCAGAAAAATATGAGGCAACCAGGAGATTATCGGCACCAGGTATGGTTGGAGCATCCCTTAATAGACATATTCCAACCCCAGCATCAGTATCAAAGGTATCCACAGCTACACAAGTTGGTCGTACCTATACAAGTTTTCCAAAAGAACAGCAGAGTTCCATGTGGGCTGAGAAGGTTGATTCATCTAGTCATACCCCTGCTACAATGAGACATCATGTTGTCAGTGCAACAGCGACCCTCATTCCCGATTCTGATCTTTCAATGGAAAGAAGGAAAGACGAAATAAGCAGTCTAGGAGAAGCAACACCAGAAGGCGTATCTCTGTCACAATCTATTGCCATGGGCGGTGCCAGGCCCAAGCAACCTCTGATGGGACCACCTCCACCCCCAGCTCCACCTGTAAAAGCCCAAGCACAACGAGAAGTAGCTGCAGGTGGTGGTGGGAGTGGAACCTTACCACTATCTCGTGGTAATGTACAAGAATTGAGCCTTCAAGGTCTACAGCGAGCTGTCCCTAGCGCAGGTGCTAGTCGAGATAGCGGTGACAGCGGTGCTTCTGCTATCAGTCCAGAAACTCCCTCCAGTGACTCGGCTGTTTCCAGCGATGCCAGTATGATAAGCTTAAGCAGTATGGCTGGAAGCGAAAGTAGCATGGATGTAGACTCGGATAATAATGCCGCAGCCACAGGGTCGGCTATGATTGTTGCCGGTGCCATAGGAGGGGTCGGTATCGGCGGTATGGTCAGGCCAGCAGGATCAGCCTCCCAGCAACTGACTCAGCTTGCCCAGATGGTACAAGAGCATTATCCATACAGCAGCAGTCCTGGTGACTCGGCCAAGAAGCAGCAAAACACTGGTTGATTAAGGTTGAAGTTGCGTTGGAGCAATGGAGCAAAAACTATACTGAGTACTGTGAACAATAATATAATAAGTAGTAGAGGCCGCACCACTTGCTATTCTTGTTCGTGTTAATTGTGAATGAGAGATACATTAACATATTTAAACTACCATATCCACTTCAGGTGATCATTATGTCTTCGTTGTTGTATTTTTTTTTTCTCTCTCAGAGATAGGAATGTATTACTTAAATGTATATAATAATAAACAAAAATGAATATAACGGCTTCGAAAGCCGTCAACCTGTTTTTAAGTAATGTAATTGTTTTCATTGTTCTTTGTTGTTAGCTGAGGAAGGGTTTTGAGCTCGAAAAGTTCCGTGTTTGGTATTTTGTTCTTTTTTTTGAAGCTGTTATACTGGGTGGGGTCTTTTGACCTCCCATGGTGGCAGTAGGTCACTTGCTGTGTCTTCTATCCCCCTATATCTGTTTTCTGAGTTGCTTTGTCTTAATCTTGGAATGGGATAACTTGGTTTTGTCCTGGCCCTTGCCGGAGTCCTTGGCTGAGAAGGAAGCAGTCAAATGTATGTTTTTAGGGAGATGATATTTTTTACTTTGTAGATCATCTCTCTGTTATTTATTGTTAGTTATATATTCTATTTTGGATATATTCTGTAAACATTTGAGTGTATTCCTCTTAGTGAGATCCTGTGTTTATGTCTGAATGAGACTTTTAGGTGATCTCAAAATAAGTACATCGATAGTGTGTTCTTGGAATCTACATCTGTTCCTATTTGAACTAATTCCCTTTTGTCTTACTTTTTCTTGGGTTCTTTAATGGTTTTCTTGGGTTCTTTAATGGTTTTCTTGGGTTCTTTAATGGTAAATCTAGAATTTTTTTACTATTACATTTTCTTCATTTTACTGGTGCTGATATGACCTAAATGTGTTGCAAGCGCAATAAAAACCCTTAAAAACAAATAAAACGAAGCTGTTGTGCACATTTTTGTTTATGGCTATTTACAGTTCACAGCTTCTAGCAGCTTAGTATCACTTTGACTTACTCAAATGTACATCAATCATGAGAATGAAATGAATCATTTTTGTTAAGACCAAGTGTATGACAGTGGAATGGTATGCATAGTTGTATTGGATAACATAAAATGCCTTTTTATTCGCTCTTTACCCTTTCTTGAATTCATAGCTTATGCTCATATTAACTGCTCCAATATCTTGCTCTCGGTTTAGCACAAAGGATTGCTCTTTGGAAAATTATTACACAATTTTGTAGTAAATATAAATTGAAGTCATAGTCTTCAGATTTTTTATATTTAGGAGATTTCTTTTACTGTTAAAACTCATAGAATGGTTACAAAGACATTCATTCATCTCGTCCACCCCTTCTAACTATAATTTGATGCACTATTATAAATCAAAACGTTAGACTGATCTTACATATCTCTCACTCCCATGAATACGATACGACTCTTTCACAAGATGTGTAGTAAGAAGATAAATAAGAACTGTAAAATGTAGACAAAGCAGGAGCCACTCAATGGTTTGGGGAAATCACCTCCTGTTCCCTTTAGAGCAGGCGAATATTGACCCTCTTTGGACCTATGGATTCTTTATTGATTCACAGTCTTGCCGTAACCCCCGATATCATTTGTTCTTTCCATGTTCCTGGGTGGGGTTCCTACCTCCCATAGCGGGCAGGGAGGTACTTGCTGTGACTTCTATCCCTTCTTTTCTGTTTTCCAATTGCTGTCTGTCTTTGTCTTGGAATGAGATTGCTTGGTTTTGTCCTGACCTTGGTTGGAGTCCTTGGCTGAGAGGGAAACAGTCAAATATATAGTTATAGTTTTGGGAGATGATATTTTTTTCCTTGTAAATCATCTCTCTGTTATGCATTTTATTATGTTTAATTTACATATTATATTATATGATTGGTAAACATTTGAGTGTATTCCTCTTAGTTGGGACCTGTGCTTGTGTCTGGATGAGACTTTTAGGTGATCTCAAACTAAGTACTTTGACAGTGTGCTCTTGGAATCTACATCTGTTCCCTATTTGAACCAATTCCTCTTTGTCTTACCTTTTCTTTTGTGCTTCAATTGTAATTCTAGAACTTTTTACTATCCCATTTTCTTCCTTTTTACTGGCGCTGATATAAGTTATTAACCTAAATGTGTTGCAAGCGCCGTAAAACCCTTAAAAACAAAACAAAAAACAAACTTTTCATGTTCTTGTTATGGACTATGGATAATTGTATTTTGCCCTACCTCGAGTCTTTTGCTGCAAGAGAAAACGACGGATGTATTATCTTTTTGTGAGAGATGATAATTTTATCTATTGAATCACCTCTCCCTATATGTTGTCATTAGGTTTCTGATATAACCCATGCTTTGTAATCATCTGATTGTATCCCTTTTGGCAGAAATCCTCTAGCCATGTCACTTTAAGGTGAAATTTGACAAGCTACAAAAAGTTGTTGCCTTGGATCTACTTCTGATCCCCGTTTAACTTTTAAACAAATTCCTACAGAAATGTGATTGCTAGCTTGATCTAAATCTTTTGACTATTTCATCTTTCTTTTTGGTGGTGATGAAATGACCTTAAAGTGTTGCGCTAAGTAGTAATTAAAAAAACCCAAAAACAACAAAGAAATAACAGTCACCTCCTGCTCTACCCCCCCCCCCCCTCTCTCTCTCTCTCTCTCTCTCTCTCTCTCTCTCTCTCTCTCTCTCTCTCTCTCTCTCTCTCTCTCCCTCTCTCTCTCATATTTTATTTCCGGATAATATCTCTATCTGTTATGGTTTTCTGTCCTTTTTTAGAATTTTGCCTAGGCCTTGTCTGGGATCATTGCCAAAGGGGAATTAACCAACTAAATTTATCTATTGGAGATCGTTTTTTTTTGGTCATGTATAATACTTTAGTTCTGAGTGTCAGACTAGTTCCCTAGATCTCACATTTTCTTGGGCATGTGTTTACTCAAATTGACGAGATTGACGATTTTAAGTAATTTAACTATCCCATCATATCCCTTTTTATGGTGCTGATATGACTATATAGTGGTGCTTGTAGTATTGATAAGCTCCTAACAACAAATATCTGTCAACGATTTGGGATGGCAAGAGAATACAATGATAGCTATTGGCATCCCAGTAGTTTTAGTCTTTACCACTACTTGGTTCCCTTTTTCATATTTAATGAAAGCAGAACAGTTTGTATGTATTTGTATTTGTATTTGTATTTGCCTTGTTGTGAAATAAATTTAATAATTTGTTGGATGAGCATTGTCGAGATGGGTGTGTTGTTTTATTATTAAATCACTACTAAATCAGTGTTGACACATAAGAGCAGTTGTCTGCACGCTTTGCTTATCATTGAAATTCTATGTATTGGTGTTGATATTATTTAAAATCATTGCATTTTTTGCTTTTATCAAAACACAGATTGTGTTTGAAATAAACACATAAACATTTGAGTTAGAGCACGCATTTATGATTGGATTCTTAATGATGAAACTATAATATCTGTTCTACAAATTAGAAAGAATCTGAAGACCCCTCCCATGAAATTGAGAGCGTTTCAATTTAATTTGAAACGTTCCAGGGACTTTCACTCTTTAGTTTTGTTCTATTCGTTTTTGTATCTTTTCCCCTTTTCATATGTTTAAAATCCATACAGAAACAAATCTGTTTGAAGTTTCTCAGAATGTAGGCAGGGCTATTATTGTCTATCTTGTTCACAAAGATTTATACACTTCAGAGTACTGTGTGTACATATGTGTGTGTGTGTGTGTGCATGCGCGCATGTGTGTGTGCATGCACGCATGTGTGTGTTGTTATTAGCAGACAATAGATCGGAAAAAAATATCTTATAAAAACCAAAGTTTTTGGATGGTAGTCTCATTTTACATCAAGAGGAGTGCTTCAATGTCGAAGTGGACATGGAATCCATTCACGGTCATAGATACATAGTCAGTAAAGACCATAACATATAATACTGGAACAGCTTAGCAAAAAAGATAAACTATCAAACCATATTCTAATGTAAATTCCGACTTAATGATGCTGTTACATGCTATTTTTGAAATAGGTTTGAGCTGATTCAGACAACTGAGTCCTGAATGTTTTACATCATTTGAATGGAGTTGCGTGAAATTCAATGTTGTCTCGATTCCATGCCCATTTTGTTTTATATATACTCTGAATCTGAACTCACAGAAGACGAATGAGGCAAATTGTTTTGTTTTTTTTTGTCTTTCACACACACAAATTAAAAAACAAAACAAAAACAACACTGTCGGTGTGACTCGGAGAGACTGAGTTGAGTAAATTGCCAATTGCTTTCCTAATTATGTTGAACACCTTTTTCTTTCAGCTCGATATACATGTATACAAAATATGAACTCATTTAGCAAAATTTTGCCCTTTTTTGTTTGTTTGTTGAACATTGGTTTATATATATAATTTATTATTGAGTAAAATACAGATTAAAGAGATAAAATTATGAATTTTTATCATAAGGCGTTGAATTGAATCTTGAAAGTTCTTGATTTATTTATGAAAACTAAAACATATATGTTATGTACATACGATATACAGATCATTCTCTGTTAACTGTATAGTTTGTTAATAAGTCTCATAGTGCAATAAAATGTAGCAAAAAATGAAGGAGATGTAGTGAAGTGAATAGTTGTAATTTTGATTATTATTTTTGTCATCTGTAACCATTTTCGTTTCTTGTAATGTAACTTTTACATTTATGATTCACCAATACTCAATTATTTTTTTTTAAAGGGTTAATGGCTATCATAAAGGTTGTCAATTAATGCTATTTAGTCATTATTATCTGGTGGAGGTAATTTTTTAAAATTCCCCAGTTTATTGTGATATACCGTGAAAAGCAAAAGGAAAACCCTCTTATAGGCTATTTTTAAAGGTAAGAATCGAATTGTGATATTAACCTCAGTGATTTTTTTTGTTAATTATGTGAAATAAAATGCAAATTTAATGCAAAGGCCAGTCACATCTTACTCTTTATATTACTAAAGCATACGATAACCCAACTTCGTCCAGTGCAACCCGAAAGAGTTGTCAAGTCACAAAGTTGTTTATTTTTTAACTCACTCAACCCTAACACCGACTATATCCGTAGTTTACCCGGGTTACTTTTACCCCATGCCTATTTATTACATTTTTCTGAGACAAATTATAGGCGTAGTATCAATGCTAATATTTTTAGTTTTTGCATATTAATGATAGTTAAATAAAACTTATCTTATGTACATGATCATTTTTAATACATTTTTCCAAAATTGAAAGTGGCAAAAATCTCTAGGATTGAGTGAGTTAATCCAGTATTTAAAACAATTGTTTTACCATTATCTTGCTTTTTCTTTGGAGGTTTTAACCTCATAGTTGCCACTTTTCTTCCATCATCTTCCTTTTTACTAGCGGTGAAATGACTTTATAGTGTCACAAGCATTGTAAAACCCCTAAAAACAAAACAAAATAAATGTATAGTTCTTTTTGTGAGAGATGATATTCTATTCCTTGTAAATCATCTCTTTGTTATATATACTATTATCTGGGTGGGGTTCCTGACCTCCCATAGTGGGCAGGGAGGTACTTACTCTGTCTTCTATCCCCCTATGTATGTTTTCCAATTTGTTTTCTGTCGTCTGGGGATGAGATTACTTGGTTTTGTCCTGGCCCTGGCCGGATATCCTGGCTGGGAGGGAAACAGTCAAATGTATAGTTCGTTTTGGGAGATGATATTGTTTTCCTTGTAAATCATCTCTCTGTTATGTACTGTATTATGTTTAGTAAACATTTGAATGTGTTCCTCTTTGTCTTAGTGGGGACCTGTGCTTAATTTCAGGATGAGACATTTTGGTGATCTCAAACCAAGTACTTTGATATCTACATCTGTTCCCTATTTGAACCAATTCCCCTTTGTCTTACCGTTTCTTGGGTGCTTTAATTGTAATTCTAGAACTTTTTACTGTTCCATTTTCTTCCTTTTTACTGGCGCTGATATGACCTTACTGTGTTGCAAGCGCCGTAAAATTCTTAAAAACAAAACATACTATTATAGTTTCAGTTTTCAACATATTGCACTTTTAAGCATTTGAACATTTTCTTCATAGCGGGATTCTTTACTTGTAATTGGATTGGGCTTGTAGATAATATCAAAATAAATACATTGGCGAATTGCTCAGATCATCAGATCTAGTACCCTTTGTCTTACATTTACTTTAACTAAATGCTTTTCACTTCAAATCGGCAACTTTTTACTGCACTGTAATGATGTCAAAGTGTCTGAAGCGTCGTTAAACCCTAAAAGTACCACCCCCCCCCCCCCCAAGAAAAAAAAAAAAGCCCAAAACTTTTCATCTATCATCCATATTTTTACTAGCGTTGATATGACCTAAAAGCGTTGCAAGTGCAGCAAAACCCCTAAACTTAAAACAAACAAAAACAATCTTATGATTTCAATAGCATTCCAAATGCAGCCAATTATTTATTTTGAGTTTTGTATTTTTTATTTTTCATGAAACAGAAAGAGGGGGAGGGGGGAGAGGGGAAGAGAGAGAGAGAGAGAGAGAGAGAGAGAGAGAGAGAGAGAGAGAGAGAGAGAGAGAGAGAGAGAGAGAGAGAGAGAGAGAGAGAGATTGGTGGTGGTGGAAGGTGGGGGGTGTTAAGGGCTGTGTCATTTTATTCATATTTTGAGCATTATTTGTTTTTATTTATATATGTAATTGTCTTATTTATGGGTCCTTGTTATGATACATGTCTGTAGATGTCAGATAATAAACATAATATTTCGTGTTGGAGCAGAAGGATTAATGATGGTGTTTGCTTCTTCACCCAATCATGTAATGCAATAGAGTGTCAGTCTCAGGCCTGGTGGGTGGAATTTTCCCAATGAACATCAGCCCTTTCTGGGTGGGGTTCCTGACCTCCCATAGTGGGCAGGGAGGTACTTACTGTGTCTCCCCCATTATGTTTTCCAACTTGCTTTCTGTCTTTGTCTTGGAATGAGATTACTTGGTTTTGTCCTGGTCCTGGCCGGATGCCCTGGCTGGGAGGGAAACAGTCGAATGTATAGTTAGTTTTGGGAGATATTTTTTTTTCCTTGTAAATCATCTCCCTGTTATGCACTGTATTATTTCTTTATATTATATATGATTTGTAAAACATTTGAGTGTAGTCCTCTGGGTGGGGATCCTGACCTCCCATAGCGGGCAGGGAGGTACATACTGCGTCTTCTATCCCCTTATATCTGTTTTCCAACATGCTTTCTGTCTTTGTCTTGGAGTGAGATTGCTTGGTTTTGTCCTAACCTTGGTCGGAGTCCTTGGCTGAGAGGGAAACAGTCGAATGTATAGTTATTGCTTTGGGAGATGATATTTTTTTCCTTGTAAATCATCTCTCTGTTATGTACTGTATTATGTTTTATTTACATGTTATATTTGATTTGTTAACATTTGAGTGTATTCCTCTTAGTGGGGACCTGTGCTTGTGTCTGGATGAGACTTTTAGGTGATCTTAAACTAAGTACTTTGATAGTGTGCTCTTGTAATCTACATCTGTTCCCTATTTGAACAAATTCCCCTTTGTCTTACCTTTTCTTGGGTGCTTTAATTGAATTCTATAACTTTTTACTATCCCATTTCTTCCTTTTTACTGGCGCTGATATGACCTTAATGTGTTGCAAGTGCCGTAAAACCCTTAAAAACAAAAACAAAACAAACATCAGCCCTTTCTCGGTTGGTGGATTCATTTCTGGTCCCTGGCCTCCCATAGTGGGCAGGGAGGCACTTACTGAGTGTGTTCCTCTTCTTAGTGGGGACCAGTGCTTTTTTCATGATGAGACAGGTGATCTCAAAACTTAGTACACTGATAGTGTGCTCTTGGATTCTAGACATGTTCCCTATTTGAAATAATTCCCCTTTGTCGTCCTTTTTCTTGGGTACTTTTAATTATAATTCTAGAACTTTTTTACTATCCTATTTACTTCCTTTTTACTGGCGCTGATATGACCTAAATGTGTTGCAAGCGCCGTAAAACCCTTAAAAACAAACAAAACCAATTACTTCCTTTTTACTGGCGCTGATATGACCTAAATGTGTTGCAAGCGCCGTAAAACCCTTAAAAACAAACAAAACCAATTATTTCCTTTTTACTGGCGCTGATATGACCTAAATGTGTTGCAAGCACCGTAAAACCCTTAAACAAAGAATCATCTCTGGTCCACAGCGTTGCTATATCTTCTATTTTCCTGTATCATTTGTCCTGACCCTTTGCTGAGAAATTAAACCATTTTGTTTAACTCGAGCCTTGCTCAGTCTTTTATTGTGCGTGGTGGAAACAGATGGATTTCGTTTTTGTGAATGATGATATTTTTTCCCACCTGAAAATCATCTCACCATTATATATGTTATCACTGTTCATCATCATCCATCATGGCTTGTGCTCTTGAGCACGTTGCCGGTCAGCTGTCTCCACGAATCACGATCCTCTGCAGTGCGCATGAAATCTGCCTCTGCGGTGCGCATGAAATCTGTGTTGCTTATACTTTTAAAATCACATTTGGCCATTCTTAGGTTATTTAAATAAGTCATTCTTTATCTTCCTCTAGCCCTCTTTCCTTCGATCATCCGGGATGTTACCAACTTTTCTATTCCGTCTCTTCTCCACACATGTCCCAGAAACCATAACTGCCTCTTTCTGATGGTATCGATCAATATTCTTCCTTTTCTCCCCTTCTCCAACACTTTCTCGTTTGTATACCTGTCTGTCCATGATAGCCTCAACATTCTTCTATACACCCACATCTCAAATACCTCTAACCTATATGTTGTCACTATTAGGTTCTTTACAGTTCGTATATAATAACATTTTAGTGTATCCATTTTGGCGGAGATCCTGTGGCGGTCTCAGTGTGGGACTTTAAAACGGTTTCAGACTAGCAATAAGGATACAGTGCTCTTGGATCTACTTTTAATCCCTCTTAAACTTTTTATCCCATTTGTCCTACTTTATAAAAAAAGGTGCTTGTTATCTTGGTTTCTGGGTGGGATCCTTTGACTTCCCATGATTGGCACGTCACTTGCTGTGTCTTCTGTCCCTCTATATCTGTTTTCTGAGTTGCTTTCGGTCTTTGTCTTGAAATGGGATAGTTTTGTCATGGCCCTTTCTAGAGTCTTTGGCTGAGGGAAACAGTCAAATGTGTTGTTTTAGTTTTGGGAGGTGATATTTTTTTTCTTGTAAATACTTCTCTGCTATGTACTGTTAGTCTGGATAAGACTTGTAGGTAATCTTTAAATACATTGATGGTATGCTCTTGGAATCTACATCTGTTCCCTTTTTGAACCAATTACCCGTTGTCTCACCATTCTTGGGTATTTAAATTGTAATTCTAGAATTTTTTGACTATCCCATTTTCTTCCTTTTTATTTTTTACTGGCGCTGACATGATGACCAAAATGTGTTCCAAGCGCAGTAAAACCCTTAAAAACAAACAAAACATCATCTTGGTTTCTATCTTTTATTTCCATGGGTGGGGTTCCTGACCTCCCTTAGTGGGCAGGGAGGTACTTACTGTATCTGTTTTCCAACATGCTTTCTGTCTTTGTCTTGGGATAAGATTACTTGGTTTTATCCTGGCCCTGGCGGATACCCCAGCTGGGAGGGAAACAGTCAAATGAAACGATGAAGGAATTGTAAAACACAATTTATGTAAGGCCAAATGTTAATCACATTAAGCACATTTTTCTTGCCAGCTTGAATTTTGCAATAAGAAATTAACTTTTAAAACATTGTAAAACCACTATGGGTCAGAGACTTGGCAAACAACCTTGACCACTTCAGCCAAGATACAAACTTTTGTCAATCGCTGTCTTCGACAAATCCTCTAGTTGCAATGGTTTGACAAAGTGCCAAATGCTGACCTTTGGACAAGAACAAACCAAGAGCAAATGGATGTCCAGGTCAGCTGCAGAAAGTGGTGATGGATTGGCCACACCCTGTGGAAAGAGCCCTGTAATATAACCAAGCAGGCTCTCGAATGGAACCCTCAGGGCAAGAGGAAATGGGGTCATCCAAAACAAGACTTGGAAGAGAAGCCTTCACCAAGATTTGTGCGTTTCCACTCTTACTTGGAGTGAGGCAAAGGTCTGTGCCAAGGACAGAAGAAGATGGAAGAGTGCTGTTGAGGCCCCATGCTTCGCTAGGAGCCAAGGGGCATAAGTCAAGTAAGTCAAAACCATTAAAAACAGAAGTGAGGAAGAGGTCTGATCACGGGTTCGACAGTAAGAATGTTTGTTTTGTTTTTAAGGGTTTTACGGCGCTTGCAACACATTTAGGTTATATCAGCGCCAGTAAAAAGGAAGAAAATGGGTTAGTAAAAAGTTATAGAATTACAATTAAAGCACCCAAAAGTAAGACAAAGGGGAATTGAGAACAAATAGGGATCAGATGTAGATTCCAAGAGCATACCACCAATGTACTTAGTTTGAAATCACCTACAAGTCTCATCCAGACACAAGCACAAAATCCAACAAAGAAGAACACACTCAAATGCTTACATTATACATTCAAAATAAAAATAATAATACATAACAGAGAGATGATTTACAAGGAAAAAAATATCATCTCCCAAAACAATAACTATGCATTTAACTGTTTTCCTCCCAGCTAGGATTCCGGCCAGTGCCAGGACAAAACCAAGTAATCTTATTCCGAGACAAAGACAGAAAGCATGTTGGATAACAGATATAAGGGGATGGAAGACACAGTATGTACCTCCCTGCCCGCTATGGGAGGTCAGGATCCCCACCCAGGACAGTAAGAAATGATTCAGAAATATGTTCCGTGGGGTGCAAGCATTAAGGTCCGTTTTGTGTTTTCTATTATTTCTCTCCCATTATTTATATCTATTTTCCCTTTCCGTCTTGCTCTCTTTCCTTGCTGTGAGATAAAATTACTTTAATTTATCCTTGGCCTGATTTGAATCCATATGAAAAAGGAAATATATATATTGAATTTTTTGCTCAGAAAATTGTCAGTCAATCTCTTTACAAAGAAGGAATTGTAAAACGTGACTATGTGGTATGGCACTCTCTT
Organism: Berghia stephanieae; assembly: GCF_034508935.2. Taxonomy (NCBI): domain Eukaryota; kingdom Metazoa; phylum Mollusca; class Gastropoda; order Nudibranchia; family Aeolidiidae; genus Berghia; species Berghia stephanieae. The sequence goes on along the minus strand of NC_088364.1, from coordinate 82,076,335 downwards.
TCAGATCGGACGGCCCTGGGTTCGAGCCTCGCTCGGTTCATTGTTGAGTCCTTGGAAAAGACTTAACCCACATTCTCTCACTGTACTGAGGTGTAAAATGAGTACCTGGCTGTTTATAGCTTTGTCTCTGTCTGAAAAAATTGTAATATCGCCTTACAGGCGTCTTATCACGTCCTGCATGTTAAGGGTTGCTGTAGGCCAGGGATCCCTTGTAAAGCGTGTTGAGCACGTTCAGTGGATATTGCGCTGTATAAAAGCTCAAAGCTAAAAAAAAAAAACACACTACAATTTCTGTAAGGCCGAACATTAATCTTCCAACCTTCATTGAAAGAACTACTCGGGCTTAGTCGTGTGAAGAACGTCAAAGAAAAGGATAAAACATCATAATAGTGTTGTCATGAAAATATTTATTAAAATATCACAGAAATTTTCTAATTCAAACAATGCACTCGCTGTAACCTGTAGCCTATGATGTTGGAGTTTTATTTTAAAAGGCTTAAAAGTGGAATCCACATTGAGACAAAACTCTTAAAAGTCAACTTATGCTTAAAGTCAATACTTCTGGTTGGTCCCAAATTTTCTGTTCTTTATCTAAGTCCTAAGTGTGTTTCATTGATAATGGATAAAGTCAACTAATCTTTCTGATCAGGTGGTGTTGGCTTTATCATGATTCCACTGTATATATACAACATTGCTACATTCATATAGAATAAAGTTGACGTCACTCAGGTCTATGTTATTGTTTTTTACCATCCACGTTTATGAGTCATTCTCACTAAACTTGTTTTAATCAGACTATAAACGTTCATGGTTACACATATTTTTGTGTGTTGGTTCGTTATAATTCTGGATGGTAATGTTGTGAGCTTCTTAGTCAAGCACATACTATCTTTAAACAGGATCACCTGACAATCTGGGTTGATAACATATGCAACGAATTGTCTCAAAAGGTGAACCTGATGTTTGAAATTGAATTTTAAAATTAACTCTTAAAGTTTGAGTTAAAATAAATACCTTCAGTGCGGGAGAGTGATTTATTTCTGCAACTCCAGAACACTTTAAAATTTCCCAATTCTGGTCATTTAGACGTGAAACTGAATACTCTTAAAACTAGTTCATTCCAATATAATACCAGATTGAAACAGCTGGTCACATATGAACAAGATTGTCAATGTCGTTAACGTAATCAGATCTGTTTGAGACAATAAGACTGGAGGAAAAAAAAAGTTTTTTTTTTAGCCCACCTGCACATTAAACTCACTCAATCCTAGAGATTTTTGCTACTTTCCAAAATTGGAAAAAAATGTATTAAAAAGTTAGCATGTACATAGATAGTTTTATCCAACTACCATTAACATGTAAAAACTAAAAACATTAGCTTTGATAGTACGCCTATAATTTGTCTCAGAAATTTGTAATAAATAGGCATGGGGTAAAAGAAACCCGGGTATATAACGGATATTGTCGGTGTTAGGGTTGAGTGAATTAAAAAACAAAACAAAACTGTAGGTATAATGTTTTTAAACATTTAGAAACAAACTCTTAAAAAGAAAACTCTAGACAATTAGACAGCTATTCTGTCTTTCTCTCAATATCCACCCAATGGTTTAGCTTGTCACGTCAGAGTCAGACTCACGTTTCCTGTTTTACTTTGAATGTGATAATAATAATAATAATAATAATAATAATAATAATAATAATAATAATAATAATAATAATAATAATAATAATGAAATAATATTATTATTAATAATGCTACTGCTGGTGGTGGTGATGATGATGATAACGATTATGAAAATGATGATGATGGTGATGATGATATAATGATTATTATTAGTATTATTTTTATTATCATCATATCATCATCATCATTATTATTATTATTATTATTATTATTATTATTATTATTATTATTATTATTATTATTATTATTATTATTATTATTATCATCACATTCAAAGTAAAACAGGAAACGTGAGTCTGATGTGGCAAGCTAAACAATGGGGTGGATCTGGAGAGAAAGAAGGAATACCTGCCTACTATGTCTACTACATTATTCATTGTTATTCTTATTATCATCATTATTACTATTGATCTAGATGTAAACATTCATTAGTTACATTAAGAAATGCAGCTTAACCCTTTCTCATGTCCCAACAAGTAAACCTGCTAAAACTGTTTTTTTTTAATCCCTAAAAAAAAACCTACATTTTCTCATTGACAAACTTTATCCATTTTTGGTAAGTAATTTCCCTAAATTCGAAAACTAATTATAAAGAAAGTTTATAAAAGTAATTTATATCATATCGTGTACTAAAATAAAAAAAGACGAAGTGATGCTATGTTAACGAGCTGAAAAGTTCAACTCTCTCTTCGTATAATTTATGGAATTCATTTGCGAGGTAGAAAAAGGCTGTGTCCACGTTCTGCATTTCTTTCTGTTGAATAGAAGAAAAAAAAAAGAAAAAGAATAATATAAATTGTGTAAATGTTGTCAGATTGTGTATCACAGTTCATATCATATTCCTTCTAATTTAAACTAAGTACTTTGATAGTATGCTCTTGGAATCTACATTTGTCCCTATTTGATCCAGTTCCCCTTTGTCTGACCTTTTCTAGGGTAGTTTAATTGTAATTCTAGAACTTATTACTGTCCCATTTTCTTTCTTTTTGCTGGCGCTGATATAACCTTAATGTGTTGCAAAAGCCGTAAAACCCTAAAAAACAAAAACAAACAAAAGTCTGGTTTAAATCATTTCTGGGGGCCCTGACAGCTCAGGTTTGACTGGGATCAATCTCGTGTGAAGTCGATATTTTTTTCTGACCTCCACTAGTGATTGGGTAGCTGAGTCTGTTAGATCTGGCAGAAATTACTTTGTGATAGACTAGCCTTCAATCAGTTGCAGTTGCGATTGCCCGTTTCACGCTATAGAAACTGGAATAAACTCCGGCTCCATGGGCCTAGTGGCTCTGATGGACTACTTCCTCTTTTCAGATAGTCCTGATACTGATAGCTCATTTGGTAGGGCACTCACTTCACATGCAATGGGACCAGGATCGATCCCAGATGAAATAGAATTTTTTTTCCTGAGCACTCTTGTCAATCCAGCAGTGATTGGATGGATGGTCTAGTTAGATCTGACAGAAAGTACTTTGCGAAAGAGAAGTGTCCTATTAAAAGGATAGCAAGCAATTACTATTGTCTGTTCAACACCATAGAAACTTTGGATTAAAGTCCAGTTTCACGAGTCTCTATGTCTCTGAAAGACTACTTTATTTGGTTTTAGATTTGATTTCATATGTGTAAGTCACTGGTATTTTAAGATTACATGTCATTACTATAAATACATAAAAAATGCAAGGAATCAATATTTTCTTCCACATTGAGTTGAAAACATTATGTCATGAGTAAATATTTTTTTAAATTTCCTAGCTACCGTATAGTTTTTACAAGCCAATAGATTTTGTGATTTTTATTGATGGATAGAGGTCATGAGATTCAATGGCAAACAATTATTTATACCTGAATGAAGACAACATAAAAATGGCTTGCATTTTTATGTTGAAGTTTTGTTTTACATGTCTTTTTTTTACGACTATCTGTAGCGTTTCAATAAATAAATCAATGAAAATGAAATTCAAAAGATGTAAATAAATAATAACATAAACCATCGGCCACTTACTGCTGAACATTCAAAATATTCAAGTTTGTTGGCTTGGGCCAATTCTCTTCCAATTTTTGGGCTGATAAGTCTTCTTTGATCGAGATCTGTTTTATTGGCCACTAACACCCCTGGGAAGTAAAACAAAAAAAGCGGCTATGTGGTTTTGTGCTATGACACTCGTTTTCGGATTGGAAGGTCCTGGGTTTGAACCTTGCTCGGCGCATAGTTGAGTCCTCGGAGAAGGCTCTTTACTCACATTCTCTCTCCGCACTCGGGTGTAAAATGAGTACCTGGCCGTTAACAGCGTTGTCTCTGTCCGAAAAAATTATAACATCGCCTAACAGGCATCATGTCCCGTCCTAAATGTTAAATGTTGCGGTTGGCCAGGGACCCATTGTAAAGCAGTTTGAGCACATTTAGTGGATATTGCGCTATATAAAAGCTCAATTAAAAAAAAAAAAAACACAGAACAAAAAAAAAAATTCTTGTTGAGATTTGAAACAATTGTTTGAATTGATATCGACGACATATTCAAGCCCTTGACTTCAATTTTTTCATTGAGAGAGGGAACAGATGTAAGTTTATGGTTAAAACTTTTTAGAAATGCATATCTAGTTCCCTTTCTAACAAGTAAATGATACAAATTATGTAGCAGAGAGATAGTATAAGTTAACTCACTCAATCCTAGAGCTTTTCGGTACTTTTCAAAATTCGAAAAAAAAATGTATTAAAAATGAGCATATACATAGATAGTTTTATTCAACTATTATTAACATGCAAAATCTAAAAACATTAGCTTTGATACTACGCCTATAATTTGTCTCATAAAAATGTAATAAATAGGCATGGGGTAAAAGTAACTCGGGTAAACTACGGATAAAGTCGGTGTTAGGGTTGAGTGAGTTAGTCATATCTATTGAAAAAAAAAAAAAATAAAACCTGCCATTGACAGCAGAAGTCTAAATACCAGAAGACTATAATTTCCCTTTGATGCATTCGTATGTAAATTGCAGTAACTTAGTTTCACTCAGGCAATAAAGGAAATGATTAAACGATGTCAGCTATTGTAGTCGGAAAACGCTTCAACAGTCGTAACGTCACTTCCCTCGTAATGACGCATGGTAACTTAGTAACTGGCTCTAAACTATCGGAACAATGGCAGATGCCCTTATGAAATATTTCTCAAACGAGCATAAAAGCGTATCCAGAGGAAAAAAACCCATTATAAATCTGATCATGTTTTGACTTTTACACATTCTGATCACAAGACATATGAAAAGTTCTAGCCAGCATGAAGAATAAAAAGTACTGATTTTCTTTGTTTAGAACCACGATGGTCACCGTTGCTGGGCGATGTGACATCAGACTATTGAATCCAATTACATGGCGAATTTTATTTATTTATTTTATCAATCTATAAATAAATATTCGTGTGATTCTACTTGACTAGATGAACAATGGAATTTTTTTTTCTCTCTTTTTTTTAGTAAACAAAATATATTTCAATCCATTGTTAGGTGGGGAAAAATGAAACTTAAACAAAGAGATAAAACACCTGGAATCTGCACATCGGGACTTTGTGCCCGAACTCTTTCCAGCCATTTGACACAACTAGAGAAAGACGTTTCACTGGTACAGTCGTATATCACCATGACCACTGATGGGTGATCCCACTGAAACACGAAATGGAACCAAAATAATGAAACGCATTCAATGTTATTATTGAAGAAAAGGACCATTTAAAAATTAAAAATAAATAAATTTGATGATGTAATGATGATGATGCTGATAATAATAATAATAATAATAATAATAATAATAATAATAATAATAATAATAATAATAATAATAATAATAATAGTGATAATGATAAAAATAATAATAATAATAATAATAATAATAATAATAAAAATAATAATAATAATAATAATAATAATAATAATAATAATAATAATAATAATAATAATAATAATAATAATAATAATAATAATAATAATAATAGTACAGTAGAACATGAAAGTAACGTACTCGGAAATAGCGAGTAAAATCTGAATCCCCGTTTTTTTCCCTTATTTGAGTCAATAAAATTAGCATGAAAGTAGCGAGTATGAAAAAGAGGTCAACTCGGAAATAACGAGCATTTCCTGCCCCAGCCTAGGACTGCGCACGAAGTAAAGCAAAACAAGAGACAATGGCAATTTAAATATTTTAGCCTAGCCTCTTTTCTTTCTTATTTTTCGTTACGAGTAATATTACATAGTAACCTAGTCTGTAGTAGTACATAATAGGCGAAACAAATTTGGGTGGGGGTTGGGTTTGTGTGCGTGTGTGTGTATTGGGGGTGGGGGTCAATTATTCACCTAATGTGGTGCCACGCGACGCGCGAGGTAAGCACATGTCAACATGCCTCACTTCGCAGCATCGGTCAGCGAGTAGCATCGTTAACGAATGACACGATCAGCGAGAGAGGGGAGTGTGGAACCATTATTTCAATAGGTCAGTGATTGAGTGATGCGGTTCCTTACCTCATCAAACATGCCGAGTGCATACAAACACTCGCGCGCACATGCACACACACACACACACACACACACACACACATACACACACTTCTATGTTCTTGTTTTTTTTCTAGTCATGATATTACTTGAAAATAAAAACAAAAAACAACAAAAAACCAAGCATTCTGCCACTTCTGTCAAGAAATTGAAATAGGGGCGACAGCTTTTACTCGAATTACACACTGAGGGGAATAACCAGCAATATTATTATAACCTTTCCTGGCAACTCGGGAATAGCGAGAACTCGGAAATAGCGAGTAATCAGGAGTGGACCCGTCGAACTCGCTATTTCCGAGTTCTACTGTAATAATAATAATAATAATAATAATGATAATAATAATAATAATAATAATAATAATAATAATAATAATAATAATAATAATAATAATAATAATAATAATAATAATAATAATAATAATAATAATAATAATCTTTATTGTCCAAACAAATGTCAATTCATATGAGGCAAAAACTGATGAAACAATTAGGGTTACGACATGAAAAAAATATTCACATTTTACATAAACAGAAACATCGTACACAGGCATTCCCACATAACATACTTGCAAAACCTCTATGATGATAATGACTATGATGATGATAAAGATGCTGGTGATTTTTGGTTAGTATTAATTATTTTGGCATGGTTCCTAACTCAAAACAACTCCAACCCTTTATCAACAACACAACTGATGTCATAATACTAAATTGGAGCTTATTTCACGAAATGATCATTTTGTGGTTAACTATAAATACGGTGATGATGATGTTGCTGCTGCTGATGATAAAGATGATGATAACATTCCAACCTAATTATTTCATACCCTTCAGGATAGTCGTATAATTCAGTGGCATAACAATTTGCCAATATTTAAATTTGAAGTTTGACATCAATAGAATGTATGCATCACCTTCACCTAATGCCATTTGGTGCACACCAGAGATACCAAATGCGAAATGCTACTTCCCTTTCAACTTGATGTGATTCATGTTCATAGCTTAGTGTCAGTTCATTTATTTTTGGTCTTCTGTGTGTTTGTAACAAACAAGTGCTCCCTTTTGACTCAACTTTCTATGCGCATGGTGCCCTTAATAAGGATATTAGTGTAGATAAATAACATGTTGCATATATTACTCATGACAATACTTACAAAACGTTTTACTAGGTCCGAATATATTTCTTTTCCAGCTGAGTCATAAATGTAAATTTCCTGTAAATACAAAAGATAAATAAATATCAGTAAAACATCATATCTCATTTGCTTTCTTTTCTCCATGAACTATTACAATACTACAAAGTACTACATGACTATCCCACTCTCTGTCATAAGTTAACTAATTATATGTTATATCTTCTGATTATCTCCTCCCCCCCCCCCCCCCCCCCCTTTTTTTTTTTGGTCATCATCTACCAGAAGTTTAGAGTAAATAATAATAATAATAATAATAATAATAATAATAATAATAATAATAATAATAATAATAATAATAATAATAATAATAATAATAATAATAAAAATAATAATAATAATAATAATAATAATAATAATAATAATAATAATAATAATTTGTTTAAAAAATAGTTATAATAGTACATAGTAATAATAGCAACAATACTGATAATAACAATTATAATACAAATAATGATACTAATATTACTACTATCTTAATTTCCTTTTTTTACTTACCACACTGTCTGCTGACTCAGGAATATTTACTGATTTAACCAACATCTCGACACCTTGAGTCTGTCATTTTAAAAAACAAACCAACAAATCATCAATTCTAAAACAAAATATAACAAGTGAAATAAACACGTAAGAGAGAAAACTTGCCTGGGTCACATTGATTTAAAAGCCAAAAAGACTTGATCTTCCCATCAGGATTAACTGACACCAAAAATGGCCTGAACTGATGTAACGACGATTCATTAATCAATCCAATGTATTGTGTATGGTGGTGTGTACATATTTGCAGGTCTGATAACCGGATGCAATTATGGGCTCGATTTAACATATTGTAGTTATGGACGATACTTTGCGTTGGTTTGACAGTATTTCCACTGCAGTAATGAGCCCTTACCAATTTGGGTTATCGGGCCTGCAAATAAGTACACATTGACTGAATGTTTACCAAGAAAATTTAAACTCTGTCATAATTTTTAGTTCAGTTCTTTTCATTCTTCAATGTTCCTCGAATGAAATCAGAAAATAGTGTCCACTTATAATTATTATGTGAATTAATGAAGAAATAACAGTAAAATATAAATTTATATCGATTTTGATATCTTCCTTTACAATGTTTATTGGTCAATAGACTGGATTTATAAGTAGATACCATAGCAAGTCACCAATTAATACATTATGCTACATCGCTTGCTCAATTTATTGTAATTGAGGGATAACCCCCAAGGCAACTAGAGCTGATAATTAACAAAAAAAAAAAAAACGAGGGTTTATTTTAAATTCCTCATTTTATCCACTTTCCTGCCTTTGTTGAGTGATGTGATGTGTCATTAATCATGAGACAGGGCTCAATATTGGACAGATCACGTCATTGTCTTGAGCCATAATGAATGAATCAATAACAAATGGACTCAATAAGAAAGTGGGTGCAACATAGTTTGGTGCAAAATACCAGGCCCACCTTCTTTTCCATCAGAATAAAAAATCACATCTATTTCTGCTGGAGTCATTAATCTTATTATTAGTTGTGGTCTCCTTAAACGAATGTCACAACTTACAAAAGTCATAACTTACGAATGTCAAAACTTACGATTGTTACAACTTACGATTGTCACAACTTACGATTGTCACAACTTACGATTGTCACAACTTATGATTGTCACAACTTACGAATGTCACAACTTACGATTGTCACAACTTACAAAAGTCATAACTTACGAATGTCAAAACTTACGATTGTCACAACTTACCATAACATAATTTTTTGGAAAGTGTGAACTGTCACTGTGAAACACTTGAGTAATAGAGCTTTTCCCAACACCTGCATCACCTGCGAAAACAAAATAAATAGATAAATAGGGCAGGGGGGCAGCATGGATTAGCGGTACAGTCTTTGCTTCATACCCGAAAGGTACAGAGTTTGATCACCAGCCGCTGCGCTGTGTGGCCTTGAGCAAGTCACCTTGCCTTATCTCAAATTGCGGCCCTGCACTGCGGCTCACGCCTGGGTTATTCCAGTCTTCCCTTGGAATAGACCCTAGAGACAAATTTCCCCCAAGGTATGAAAAAAAGGGAACTTTATTTTATTTTACTTTTTACTTTATTTTTAACAAATGAATAACTAAATATAAAAATAAAGAGATAAATAAATAAAAACACTGCAGTCTGGAAGAAATCAACTCGTTTGAAATCAACCCCCAAAGACTGTCCAGATTTTTTTCTTCTTTAATTTACACAGAGAAAACTACTTGAAGTCAACTCAGTGCAACTGACTGACACTGTGAAAGGGGAAGAATTATATCATAGCATGAGTGAAAAAGAGGGAGAATAACTGTGTTAGGTTTAAGTGAGCTCTCTGCCTGAGGGGTCAATGACCTATCGCCGATCGCACAGCCCACATACCATAAGACAATCATTGGCTCAATTGGTTAAATACAAATTGACAGATACGATGATGTTTAAGTCAAGCACAATGGATATGTTGATGGTCAAGTTAGGATTGTGGATCACACAATTGAATGCAGATGCCCGTTTAACATATGTCTGGGTTTGTTATTCATGAAGCACATATGGATTAAACAAGATATCAGTACCATACATTTCAGACACAAAGGCTTGGTCTTACTGAGTTTTATGTGTATTTTTTCCATCTTAAGGTTTGGAAGAGGTTAAGTTTAGCATCCGCTCTAGGTCATTAGTTTCCTCCAACAAAATTGCCACAGTCATAGGTAAACAGCATGACCAAACAAACAAACTTAAACAAAGTCCATTTCATTGCATACGCCATATTCTCTTTTCTCCAGCTTCTTACAGACATTACAGAGATGTGAGTTTTCTGTACTTTGTTGGGAAATGTTGCTATGGAGTAAATATAAGTAATTTTTTGGGGGGAAAAATTACGAACTCAAGAACAAATCAAATGAAACAAGTCCTAAAAGGATAATATCGCACCACACATAATCGCTCAAATATATAAGAAAATATCATGACCGGCAAATTTTGAATACCTACTGAATGAATGGTTTAGGGAGCGTTCACATATTACGTCATCAAAAATTTGCCCTTTTTAGACCCCCCCCCTCCCCCAAGTCATCACTTGTCATCATTGACCTGACCCCCCCCCCCCCCCAACAGATGATGACGTCATCTAATTTGATAAAAACTAAAAGATAACTTTAATTTCACAATATTTATTATTCGTTTTTCAAACCATAAACATTGATTATCAACGTTTGATAAAACACATTCAGACATTTTATTAATTTCAGAAACTGTTGATAATTTATGTTTTACGATACAATGGGGACATAAAATTTAAATTTGCAAAGATAAAATCTAACAAACATTATTTAAATTAGGCTACTTGGTGCAGGTGCTATTAAAAAAATTCAGAAAGTGTCATTTAAAATAGTATAGGAGGCAAATTATTTTATAGCATATTAGTCTTTTAGTGGAATGAATTTCTGTTTCAATTTCCAAACATAAAATTAATTGATTCAAAAATGTTTCTGCCTTGGACCTCTGGCAATGTACTATAAATAGTATCATCAATTTCATCTTCATCATTTTCTCCCATTTGCTGTTCTTCATGTATGCCGCATTTTCGTGAATGGTCTTTCATTGCTGTGATCGAGGAGTGATACAATGAACATTTAGGGCAAGTTCGCCTTTTGAGAAGTGATACCCCTTTCCCATTTTGTTTCTTGAGAGATGGGCAATACTCATCATAGCAATTTATCTTTAGCTGTTGTGAAAGGAACAAACTTTGAAATAGGCTTAATTTGCCTATGTTTTGATGACATCATCTTGGGTCTGACCCCCCCCCCCCCATGTCAACACATGTCAACATTTTGTAGACCCCCCCTCCCCCACTAGCTGATGACGTAATATGTGAACGCTCCCTTATTCAACAGACAAAAAAAAAAAAAATAAATAAACAAAAAAAAAATAAAATAAATAAATAAATAAATAAAAAAAAAAATTAGATAAACTTCTGGCAACATTTAAAGGGATAATCACAAGAATGTCGAATTTAGACGAATGTCTAGAAATAAAAGGATAATTTAGAAATACTACTATTTTGTACAGAGCCTATAGTACTAAGAGTAGAGACGGAGGGCAAGACAAGAACTGTGTATATTAGTGTAGAGTAAGTGTGTAGTGTAAGTGTAAGAAAACACGCTTACCAACAATGACGCATTTGCATCGTAATATTGTCGGCATACTGTATTTTCGAATGAAGTTATATGTACAATAATAAAAATGATTAATACTTATGAAACTTAAGTTTAAAGTGTTGGACTTCGACAAAAGTTAATATTTCAGCTCTGTTACCAAGTTCAACAAAGCTATGCGCGAAAAGCGGAAGTTAGGAAATGTTTTGATAGGATCACAGAGAATGAAAATAGACGAAGTTCATTGGCTAAATTTGTCTTTTTATTTCACTTCATCTGTTTACTATCCCCCGACATCTTTGTTATGATTTGGTTACGATAGATATAATTCTCTGAATTTTGATGTTCATATTAGGTGAGAAACATTGGCATACAGTCAAGTAAGTGACAAGACAAACTTAATGCAAAGTACTTTTGATTTTCTTCAAATCACGATCTCTTGACTGTCGTTATTAGGTATCAATTTGATGTAAATATTTGCCATGAATCGGGATGTTTCAATTTCCAACAATAACCATAGCAGACAACTTGATCCATTTATCATTTACGCTGTGATTATCCCCAGACACCTGTCTGGGGATAACGAATTTTCATTATCCCCAGACGCATATTTGAAACTCCGCTCTTTTAAACAATTATCCACATTCCAGAATATGGAATGTTTCCAGATGCACATAGAAATAAGGAAAGTTAATAAAATATCTATAAAAACATAAAATTAACCAACATTAAAATCAGTTGTTACTACATATACACAATATGCGTCGACTTCGAAGTGGGTGTCATGGCCGAATGGTTTAGTCGTCTGCCCTGGTAGTTTGACCATAATCGACGTTGTGGGTTCGAATCCTGGTAACGTCACTTTTTTTATTTTTTTAAAATTCCGTCTTCTTTTTACAGAACGTTGAAAGGGATAAATGTCCCATCCATCCTCCCCCCCCCCCACCTTTTTTTTTATACTAAACTCTCTCTCTCTCTCTCTCTCTCTCTCTCTCTCTCTCTCTCTCTCTCTCTCTCTCTCTCTCTCTCTCTCTCTCTCTCTCTCTCTCTCTCTCTCTCTCTTTTTTTTTCTAGTTTCTAGCAAATATATTCGTCCCCACTCCGATCTCAAATAGTGTCTAAAAAGAATAAATAATTAAAAAGCAAACAAACAGAAATATTCAGAGAGCGACCAAATGGTAAGATAGAGGAGAAAAAAAAACAATAATTGTTTTAAAAATAAAAACAATAATTGTTTTAGAAATAAAAACAATAATTGTTTTAGAAATAAAAACAATTTAAGAAATTCATGCTCAGAAACGGAACATTTACATAAAGGTTTAGCAAACAAAAAACTCTAAGGTTTAGGTCAAAATATTAAAAAAAAAAGAAAAAGAGAGATTTCCCTCGGAGCAGGGAATAGTGTTAACAATAATAATAATAATAATAATAATAATAATAATAATAATAATAATAATAGTAATAGTAATAGTATGATAATAAGAGTATTAATAATAAAAATAATACTATTATTGATAATAATATAATAATGATTATGATGGTAATAGTAATAATAATAACAAATATTACAATTATTAATATTATTATTATTATTATTATTATTATTATTATTATTATTATTATTATTATTATTATTATCATTGACCAAAACAAAAAAAAACAATAATAGATCTAGTGCAAATTAAATAATGAAATAATATTATCGGAGAAATAAAAAATTCAACTGATTAAAAAAAAACTCTTGCTCAGAACTCGGAACAAAAGTGAAAACAATGAAAATCAATCGACTGGGTCGAATCTGTGCAGCTAAAAGGAGTAAAACGAAAGGTGGCCTTACCCACTGAGCTGCCTATCCACACCGCTATCGGAATATTTAAAATTCATATATGAGCTAAACATATTTCCACCATTTTTGCTTCCTTGTTTTGGTAGTTATTTTCATCTCTGATTCGAATAAAAACATGTTGGTGGATCTAGTTTGGTGGACGTGTGATACTAAATTGTATTGTCTTGTGCGAAGCAGACAGGAAAATAACAGGTGTGGGTATTGGGCTTTGGGGCGAACAACACCATGGCCTAGGAATTCGTCCGCGACATAAAAATTATTCCCGGTCGTCCCCAAAATTGTGGCCAGAATGAGCAAATTATAGAAACAAGAGATGATCAATAAAGTTAACAGGTAGGTAGGTAATGAAAATTTAAATGGTTGGTGGACTATGAACAGATTTGATGATTAACAACTTTCTTCCTGGTTGAAAATAAAAAGTCGAATTGCCAGTTTGACGTTTTCAGATCAAAGTAACAAAAGAAATTTCATTGATCCATTTGCTTTAAAATATTTTTTTTAAAAGAGCTGGATTTGACATTTGATCACTATTTACTTTCATCTTGTGTTAAATATCACTTGATATATTAACTGTTTTGGGACACAACCACTAGTATTTTTTCCAGAATATTTGGTAGTTTTCACGCCTAGTTTGGCATTTTGCATAAAATCTATCTGCCCACTTGCTACATGCGTCTGGGGATAGTATCCCCAGACAGGTGTCTGGGGATAACAAAAATTGGTTATCCTGTCTGGGGATAACGAATTTTTATTATCCCCAGACAGGCGTCTGGGAATAATGACAGCCTATCATTTATCAGTTTATCATTCTCATCCACCAAAAGTCGAGTTAACGTCGCAAATGAACCCTTTTTATAGACCGAAGCAGGTGAAGCAATTTGATTTCCATGAGATGTTGGTGCAAAGGACGTAATTGCTGCAATATTATAAGTTTAAGTGAAGAAAAAGATGCATTTTTAATAAAGGACATGAGAATGGAATAAAATTAAAAAGCAGAAACGACAAAAATGTCAATGAATGATGAATGGGCATCGAACAGCTCCATGATTGATGACATGTCTTCTTTTGATTAATAAACTGCAATGCTTTCCCTAGACTAATCCATGTTTTATAGTATAGTGTACTAAAAAATGTAATAAAATTTTTGAGAATAAAAATGAATCGATTAAGTGACTAAGACTAAACGCCCTAAAAGAGTTTTAAAAAAGGCAATACGTTTAAATCTAGACTAGAGAAGAGAGTAGAAGTAGAAGTTTTCTATCTAGCAGCTTCGGCTCCATGAATTTACCAGAATCAGGCTACCAATTTTTTTTTAGCTCACGTCTACTACTGTCAATAATTTGCACAGTGATAATTTGAAAATTGAAAGAAAGGACTTAAACAAGTCCATTAAGGATTAAACAATAAAAATCTTTTGATTAGACTGAAATATATACAGATGTGTATTCCTGACTGTTATTTGAAAGACTGGTCACACACAGATCACACGTGTATTTGCTTCTTTGATTTTAATGATGATATTACACTTGTTCTGCTCCAGGGTCCATATGAGTATGAGTGTCCGTTTCTCATGCCACATTCACTCAGGGATCAGTAGTCAATTAAAGAATTTAGAAATTGAAATACGTAGTAAAGGTTAATTCTTGCATTGCACTGGATTCTAAATCTGGTTACAGCCCAAATGTTCGATAATGCGTGATAAGTGTCAAGAAAATAACAGTTTTGCCAAGTAATTTCAAAATAAGACTTTTCAATTTCAGCTGTTGTTTATTTGTAAGAGTAAGATTCAATCTATCTGTTATTATTGTTTTGTCCAAACATGACTTGTTACATTTGATGATATTTGATATAATAGATGCAGCAATCATATTTTGTATGTCATTTTGACAGACATCGTTAAAAATTTTATTTTAAGTTATTGTTATTGTATTCAAACTTAATTTGTTGTCCCTTTCTTTTTTTCACCCAGATATTAAAAGATGAAGGGCTAGTACTTTCATCGACTGCAAAAATTGCAATGGATCATGGAATGTTGGCAGTGGACAAACATTCCGTCCCTTTAATTCTCTCTCCTGCCAACTACCCAGTAGACATGGGTCATGTTGACATTGCCAACAAAGGAAGTCCAACAAGGACCATAGAGTGTCGTCAAATTCCCCAATCTACGACTTTTGAGACATCTAATCGATATGTCCAGTCTTTCCTTTGCTATGAACTCTTTGCTGCTATTGAAATTGGATCTTTGACCAGGGTACGCAATGTTTTGCTCTCTTACCCTGATTTGGATTTCAATTTTCATATCAAAGATGTCACACCCTTGTCCCTTACACTATATCGCAGGCGATTTGAAATTTTTCACTTATTCTTGAGGCATCACGAAAAAATGGGAAATGTGAATCTGAACATGATGAGCAAAGACAGTCTGGGTCGTGTAGAACCTCCGATTATTACTGCATGTCGATTACATTTCTTAGAAGGAGTTGTAACTCTTATCAACAAAGGTGCAGATATTGACATTACTGACTCTCAAGGTCACACAGCATTATGGGTAGCGTCAAGACAGCAGATGCCAGATTTGGTAGATTATCTCATCACCAATGGTGCTAGTGTGAGTAGGGTAGATAAGTACGGATGCACTCCACTCCTCACAGCCTTAATGTATCGTGTTAGTTCAATGATCATCCGGACATTGATCATTCATGGAAGTCCTCTCTCATCCCCTTATAGGTGGGCATCAGCTGAGCAATCTCCTCTCTTTTGGGCTACCAAAAATGGCAATTTGGACATTGTCAGATTAGTTTTGCAAGCAGGAGTTAATTTGTGGGAAGTCAGATCTGTGAGAATGGCTTTAAGTAATAGTGACGTTGATGCTGAAATTCTGGAAATCCTGGATGAACAAGCTCAGTCTCCTCCTTCCTTACAGCACCAGTGTAAGTTAGTGCTCAGGTCATGTACCAGTTCATTTAACCAAGGAAAGGATTTTGTGAGGAGCATCCAGGGACTACCCCTCCCATCTCGAGTCAAACAGTTTCTTCTGCTGGCAAGATGATATTGCCAAAGCCTAAATTTCAAATTAAAAAGAATATTGTATTCCTCAAATAGAAATTAGCAATTTATTAATTTTCTATTGTCATGTGCTCTTCAGATCTAAAAATAATATGTGATGTTTGCTTTTGTAAGTGAGATCATTGTTGAAATCCATGTGTCATGAAGCTAAGAATTTTAAACAATAATGAATGATATTTAATGAGCTGTTGAAGTTTCATTGGAAAACTCCCTCCTCTCTGTTCCCTCTCATAAATTTTGCTACCAAAATCATAATTAACTTTGGGGAAGCGATTAGTAAAGATTGTGAAAATCATCATATTTTAACATGATAGTGGCGAGACTGAAACTATTCAAATCATGTTTTCTTCCATCACGCATCTGGTTATAACAACAGATCTAATTGTTTTTACCAAGAGAATGGTAATGCTCATGTCAGTCAGTTTTATTGCAGTTACTTCTCTCCTGGTGAAAATGATAAGACACGATGTCAGAGTGAAATTGGAACTTTGTTGTCCTTTGAAATGGAGGTGACAACAATTTTGATGTTAGAAATTACTGTGAAACGTTTTTACAATTAATTGCTTCAAATGATGGTAAATATTGATAATTGGTTTTAACTGAATTAATGAGTTGAGTTCAAGTTAGCATGGAGGAACAATTTTTTTCAACTGCAAATTGCCCCAAAAAATCGCAATATTAGTATTAACGTTAAGTGGCAGGAAAACTGACAACTCAGGAGTTGAAGGTGTTCGTCCAGGGAGTTATTGACAGGTTTCAGTATTTTATTCAGAATCCTAATTTATGATAGTGTAATTAAAAAGATAGAAGGATGAAGTATGGCTGCTTCCATTGGAAATTGAACAGCTCATTACAATTGTCTGATGTCACAAGAGAAAAAAGCAGTTTTTTTTAAATGTATGAATTTTCTAATTTGATAAATTAATCAAATATGATTATATTTTGAATTTTCAGTATTTATGTGCTTTTCATTTTTTTACCAGAAAAAATGAACTGATCTTTAATTGTCTTGAATTCAACATTCCTACCTTTACTGAATTCATGTAATATTTCTGTCTAACCATATATGAATGGGAAACAATTGTAAATGCTTTCGTTTTGAAGTATATGACTTAATACGTATTGTAAATCGAGACATTTATATGTTTATTGACCCATTTCTTATATTACAGAGATAATCCCTTTTGGTGACTTGTACATTTTCATCATTGTAAAAAATTATGGAGGAATGAAAATAATAAAATTATGATTTAAGGGACCAAGATCAGGGTGTGTTTGAGTTGCAAGATGTTGTAAGTGAGTTGCTGACGTTCGTTTTGTATTAAAATCTCTTAAATTCATCAATTTGAAATTTGATATCGGGTGTACACTTCTTGTTTGCTCAATGTCTCAATAAATCTAAGTGGTATGTGCTTAGTGTGCTATGGTTGCATTGTATTCTTTAAAATTTTTAGATATATTTTTGTAATCCGGAGTAATCATTCTCGCGGGTGGTTGGATGGGAGCATCACCCTTGAATCATATACCTATGATGTCCGCATGGGTGTACGATCCGATAGTGATGTCGTTTCTTCTTCTCTTTACTAGCCTATCCTGCTTCTTTGGTTTGTGATTGTATTTTTGACAGGGGATATTTTTTTCCTGTAAATCTTCTACCTGTTTGTTCTTGGTTATTTATAATTTAGCTTATGATATCTTTAGGTTATGATTTTGATTGACATTTGTACTATTTTTGTTAGATTGCTTGTTTTTTGTTTCAGCGGTCTCTCATACAACCTCAATTGTGTTGGAAGAGACCTAAAGCAACAAACAAACAAAAAAAAGTAATCATTCTCTTTCATGATTTTTGGTGAAATTGGTTCAGTGATGTTTTTTCCTTAATTATGATCCTACTACGTGAATTTACCATTACGGAAAATACATCACAGTTACAATGTTGGCTAAGAGAAAGCGGTGAAGAAAAAGTGTTTTTTTTTATTTGTGTCTTTCTTTGTATAATTGTTTGTGCATGTATTTGTTTAAATTTGTCTGTGTGTGTGTGTGTGTGTGTGTGTGTGTGTGTATGTGTGTGTGTGTGTGTGTCAGGAGGAGCAGTGTAACGTGTGAGGTTTTAAAGAGCAACTAAAACAGATTTAGGCCTTGTGGCAAAGTTCAAAGGTTACATGTGTGATATGGTCACAATGATTCGTTTCCGCGATGGTGTCCAAAATCTCATATTTATCAAGCCCACCCCTTCTATAATTAATTAATTAATTAATTCCCTTTATTCATCCCTAAGGGGACATTTTTCTTTAGGGTCTATTCCAAGCGAAGACTGGAATAACCCAGGCGTCAGCCGCAGTGCAGCGCCGCAAAGTGAGCTAAGGCTAGGTGACTTGCTCAAGGCCACACAACGCGGTGGGTAGTCAAACTCGGTACCTTTCGGGTACGAAGCAAAGACCATACCATACCGCTGAGCCACGCTCCCATCTATTCGATATTGATTTATAACCTTGAGTCACAGATATGTCACCAAGGTAGAAATTAATTCTTTGCGTCATTTTTTTTTTTTTTTACTCAGTATTTATTTCTCTTATAATGTTGGTTATAGATTTATATTCTAGTAAAGCCAAAGTTGTTGTATAAAGCAATTTATGTGCATTTGAAAAAGCATTTTCTGCAAAGGTATTGTCCATTTCATTATGACTTTATATATATATAAATATATGGAAATAATGTTTTTAAAAAATATATATAATACATGATTATGGAAACATAATATAATATTTTATCATTATTGTCACAATCATCATGTATTTCTTGGTATTTTTATCATGAGATTAAAAGGCTGTGCTTGATTTTAATGCTTACAACCATAACAAAAAGCAATGACGTATTATTATGTATAATTGTATGAAAAACTTACCGTATTCTCCATTTCAATATCACCGAGTCATTTATATAGAGAATTATGGATTTATGGCCAGTTAATTTCTTCAAGGGTCAGCTGAAAGGAAGCAAGAAAATGGGATAACTTTAAATTCAAAGATTTTTTTTTTTTCAATGAATTATGTATGGTAAAGAATCTTCAGAAAACCAATTATCTGCCCTCTAGTGGAGTTTCAGACATGGGGTTAAGTACAGTTTTTGGGGAACCAGGTCTGTGTGTTGTTGAAAGCCATTTATTCACAAAAGGATGAATTTCCTCTGAAGAATACAATGAAATAATCAAATTTTAAAAATGAGAATGCTCTTTCTAAGTCTTAAATCTATCAGGGAGGTTCCTGATTGAAAGAAGGCCATAGAAAACTAAAAGCTGATCTAAAGTCTGGTTGCCAAAAAAGAAAAGAATACGAAGTCCAGAATTGTGTAATTTAGCAATCAAGTGGTAGGTAGCTACTTTCCATGGAATTGAAAGTATTATTCTTTTTGACATCTTTTCTTACAAAAAAATGTTTTAATGTCTGTTACTGCCTTGGTAAGAAATGCTGTTTACAGTAAAGCCCTGGCATTATATGTGATGGTGTTGAGTTCAGACAATGTGACATTGTTTTCCAACATGCTTTCTGTCTTTGTCTTGGAATGAGATTACTTGGTTTTGTCCTGGCCCTGGCCGGATACCTTGGCTGGGAGGGAAAAAGTCAAATGTTTAGAGTTTTGGGAGATGATATTTTTTTCCTTGTCAATCATCTGTCTGTTATGCACTGTATTTTTTTGTTTACATGTTATATATGATTTGTACGCATTTGAGTGTATCTCTCTTAGTTGGGGCCTGTGCTTGTGTCTGGATGAGACTTTTAGGTGATTCAAGCTAAGTACTTTGATAGTGTGCTCTTGGAATCTATATCTGTTTCCTATTTGGACAAATTCGCCTTTGTCTTACCTTTTCTTGGGTGCTTTAATTGTAATTCTAGAACTTTCTACTATCCCATTTTCTTCCTTTTTACTGGTGCTGATATGACCTTAATGTGTTGCAAGCGCCGTAAAACCTTCAAAAACAAAACAAAACAGACCTTCTGATTACTGGTCAAACGTGCTACCATTACACCACATAGGCTCTCGACAGTTGGGATAATTTTTAATACTTATATTCTTCACAAGGGTACACGTTGCGTTTTACGCTGTGAACCCTTGCTTGTTGATTGTATCTACTGCCTTCATGATGAAAATGGTAGACGATGGTGTAGGGCTAATAAGTTAACGATCTATATTCAACAAGCCCTGTTGATTAGATGCGTATGCCCCACTAAATGATTCATTTTAACAAAATGAGCTTGCTGTTTCTTTATTTCAATCCATTTTCCAGTTCATTTTCTGCAAAATGAAGTTTTGAATTTTGTGTGCCCTAATAAAAGAGATTTTTACTTTTTTTTGTAAGTTGCTAAGTCTAAAACAGATGAAGGGGTCTGATCTAGTATGAAGATATCTCTATGTCCAGTCAAGAGGGTGCAATATTAGTTTTCATCCATTCACACATTTCCGGCGTTTACATGGTCAAAAGTGACAGGAGTATGTGTGTGTGTATCATTGAGTGCATTATTCTTTCCATGTAATCATAAATAGTTCTCTTGTACCAATTGATTCGTTTTGAGGACTACTCTAACTTTGGTCCATCACATGAATTAAAAAAAAATAAAATTGTCAATCTTATTTACTTGATTTGCCAGATTTATTTGATAATTCTAATTGAATAATGCCACATTCAAATTTTAATGACATCATTACACGTCAACCATGGCTAGTTTTCTAAATTGTGTAGGTTGTGGGTGATGATGGAAGGCACCGTAGTCTCTTCTAACCCCTCTAACAATGCCTTACAAATGTGTCTTTCCCTGCTGAATTTGGAGGTCCCTCCGTGGGAGGGGAGGGGGTATTTACATTGGTCCTTGTTTTCTTTCTTCTATCCCTCTTTATTCCCTTAGGGCAGGGGAATGTTGGACCCTCCAGGTTGATGGATTCTTCATCTGTCCATATCCTCGATGTTCTCATTTGTTCCAAATCATCTCCTTCAGTGTGGCTTCGTGTCCTTGTTTTTGTATTCGACCACAGTTTCAGCTGGGTCTAGTTTTGCCGAGGGGGAAACAGTCTGATTGATTTATTTGAGAGATTTCTTTTCTTCCCTCCTAAGTCATCTCTCCATTACAGATGACGCAATCGTTAGATTTTTAATACTATGATATTGTAACCATCTGAGATGTCGTTACAGTGTCATGGGGAGTGGGGGGTCTTTTGACCTCTTATGGTGGGCGGAGTAATTTCTCTTGCTGTGTCTTCCATTCCCCTTTATGTTTTCCTTTTCCAGGTTGCTTTCTGTCCTTGTCTTGAAATGAGATTATTTGCTTTTGTCCTGGCCCAGGGCATAGTTCGTAGCTGAGAAGAAGACAGTTAAACGCATAATGTTAATTTTGAATTGTTTATTTGTGACAATAAATCATCTCTCTGCTATGTACTTCTACTTCTATTTTTTTATTTTTTCTGAATATATAATTTTGTAAGAATTTGAGTATATTCTTCTTACCAGGATCCTGTGCTTATGTCTGGATGGGACTTTCAGGTGATTTCAAACTAAGCACATTGATTGCTCGCTCTTGGAATGTACTTCTGTTTCCTATCTTTTTTTTCTCGGATACTTTTAATTGTAAATCAAGAATTTTTTGTCTGGCATTGATATTACCTAGAAATGTGATGAGCACTGGAAACACTTAAAAACAGTAAGCAGTGTCCTATGTGTTAAATTTTGGACGATCTCATGCTATGAGACTTTATGTGATCTCAAACTGAGTACTTCGATAGTGTGCTCTTGGAATCTGCATCTGTCTCTTATTTGAACCAATTCCCCTTTGTCTTACCTTTTCTTGGGTGCTTTAATTGTAATTCTAGAACTTTTTACTATTCCATTTTCTTCCTTTTTACTGGCGCTGATATGACCTTAATGTGTTGGAAGCGCTGTAAAACCCTTAAAAATAAAAACAAATAGGCAGTGATAAACCATATTTGTAACTATTCTGTGTTGTGTGCCATCTTTCTTATTTATTAGGCATGTTGGTTGTGCAGATGCTTCAGAATAACAAAGTCTTGATTGCTCCCAGAATTTATACTGGTCCCTTTCAGAGTGAGTGCTCTACCAAGTGAGCTATCAGGACACCCGTTTTTGTTTTGACAGTCGAGAGAAAAAAAAAGAATGATATTTTAAACTATGTTTGAATTTTTTGAATCTTAGTAGTTAATTTGTCACATTTCATGTTTTGGTGCTATTTTTTAAATAATTATTTCAATTAGACTTGTCTATATTGAAGTTAAACATATTTTTTATATACTGGATATTAATGATCATAAAATGTTAGCATTTTTTAATATTTTTTTTGTGCATGTATGTTTCTTTGTTGCGCATTATTGTAAGACTTCATTGATACACATAGCTTGTTGTTTGCTTGGAAATTTTGTTATTACAGGAGTTTGAGTGTGAAAAAAAACGTTTTGTTTTACTTTCATTTCTGCCAAACCAAAATATTTAACTTGCTTTTACTTAAATATTTTTAGAAACTGGATAATGATGTCCGTCTGAATGGGGTTCCTGACCTCCCATAGTGGGCAGGGAGGCACTTACTGGATCTTCTATCCTGTATCTGTTTTCCAACACGCATTCTTTGTCTTTGTCTTGGAATGAGATTACTTGGTTTTGTCCTGGCCCTGGCCGGATACCCTAGCTGGGAGGGAAACCGTCAGATGTATGTGATCGTTTTGGGAGATGATATTTTTTGTCTTGTAATTCATCTCTCTGTTATACACTCTATCACTTTTTGGTTTTTACATATATTATGATTTGTGTACATTTGGGTGTGTTCCTCTTAGTGGAGACCTGTGCTAAGCGATCTCAAAACTAAGTACACTGATAGTATGCTTTTGGAATCTACACCTGCTCTATTTGAACCAGTTCCCCTTTTGTCTTACTTTTTCTTTGGTGCTTTAATTGTAATTCTAGAACTTTTTGACTATCCCATTTTCTTCCTTTTTACTGGCACTGATATGACCTAAATTGTTGCAAGCGCCGTAAAACCCTTAAAAACAAAAACACCTCCCCCCCCCCCCCCCCCCCCCCCCCCCCCCCCCCCAATAATATGTGTATGATATAATTATTTACCATTTGCCTGCAAGAGATTTTTAATGACCATTAGTGGTGCTATATATTCCAAGTGTCATGTTGTTTTCTCTTATTTGAAAGAATAGAATATGTAGAACATTGTTCTGAGTTCGGTTGTGTTGGATACAAAATTACTTTCATTTGTATCAGATACCATGCCATACTAAACACCATAGATCTTTTATATTGTGACAACAGTATTCATTGTAAAGTTCAGGTTGTTTTTCTTTTTCATTTTAGATTACGGTCGATCTTAAAATCCAGTATGGTGGGAAGGAGGTCATTTCGGTGTCTTCTACCCTCATGTATCTGTTATCCGAGTTGCTTTCTGTCTTTGTCTTGAAATGGGATTGCTTGGTTTAGTCCTGGTCCTTTGTTGAGAGGGAAAGAGTCAAATGTTTGGGACTAGTTTTGGGTGATTATTTTTTCCCCCTTGTAAATCATCTCTCTGTTATGGTGTGTTAGTTATGTTTTCGGTTTTTGATATATTCTGTAAACATGTGAGTGTATTCCTCTTAGTGGAAATCTATGCTGTTGTCAAGATGAGACTTTTAGTGATCTCAAACTAAGTACATTGATGGTATGCTCTTGAAATCTACATCTGTTCCTTATTCGAACTAATTCCTCTTTGACTTACTTTTTCTTAGGTTCTTTAATTGTAATTCTAGGATTTTTTAAGTATCACATTTTCTTCCTTTTTACTGGTGCTGATATGACCTTAATGTGTTGCAAGCGCATTAAAACCTTTAAAAACTAATAAACAAAATCCAGTCCAATCTGCTAACTTGTAAAATTGTCTTACTACAAATATTTAACAAATCAGTGTAAGTTATTTAATGAGTTATTCTGCTTTTCTGGTACATGTTAATCAAAAAGACAATCAGCTGATCCCTAACACTGTTCAAGAGATTCTCATGTGTGTATATTTGAATGATTCATATTTTAAACAATGGTAACCTCTTAACAGTTTATCTGATGGGAATGTGATATCTTATTAAAATTTGACTGAATTGAAAGATTGGATTTAATGGAAAATTACTCGGTATGAAAGTAGGTGGGTGGAATGGCCTTTTAGACAGTGAAAGGTAATGTTCATGGACTATAGAGGTTTGTAAATGGTCTATTTGGCAGTCTTCGTTTTCCCTTGGCGTGTCCATTGCAGAGCCATCCTGCGTCTGTCGCTGTGGTATATTTGAGTGTGCTCAAACTGGACAGTTTGATAGAGTTTGGTAATTATCCTTTGAAATTTGTCCTCTTTGTCTTGGCATTCAGTATTGATGTAGTCTCTTTATTTCATTGTTTTGCTGCCCTTTTTAAAAATTTTCCTCATCTCGGGTGCTGTTGTGTACTCCTCTGTGTCGCAGAGTAAATCATTGTGAATGAACTAATTATAAGATTCTAAATACATCTTTTTTTTTTCACTGTTCATCCTTTTAAGCTTTTCATACTGTATGAATACTGGTCTTAGTCTTAAGAAGTGCTTGCATGTTTGAGGTGGAAATCTATTGTATGTACACTTGTAATATTTTCCTTAATGTTTAATGAAATTTTGACAAGTCTTTCTGATTTAGAAGGTGGATGTGTGTGTTACTACGAATTGTGGATAGTGATAGTATGTGATAATGCTACTACTATTATTATTATTATTATTATTATTATTATTATTGTTATTATTATTATTATTATTATTATTATTATTATTATTATTATTATTATTATCATTATTATTATTAATGATAATTTATTACGTGTACTGTCATCATCATTATCATCAATGGTAATATCTGGTGACGTATTTTGCCTAAAGTTTACATGTCGTAATGTGCTGATTGAAAATTTTAAATAGATTTTTTGTTACAAAGTACATTTTCCTTTTTGATTTTCCTGTGAAATGGTGTATCAATCTCATAACGTGCTCCTAGGAAAATAAACTGATGGGGCTATGCTCCTCTTGTGAATTATATACTATTATCGTTATCTTGTTTTGTTTAAAGTTTAATATATCTATGGTGGGTGGAGATCCTGTGGGGTAAGAGGTCTTTTGACCTCCTATGGTGGGCAGGAGATTACTTGCTGTGTCTTCTGTCTCCCTATCTCTGTTTTTTGAGTTACTGGCTGTGGTTCCTGACCTCCCATAGTGGGCAGGGAGGTACTTACTGTGTCTTCTATCCCCCTATGTCTGTTTTCCAACATGCTTTCTGTGTTTGTCTTGGAATGAGATTACTTGGTTTTGTCCTGGCCATGGCCGGATACGCTGGCTGGGAGGGAAACAGTCAAATGTATAGATAGTTTTGGGAGATTATATTTTTTTCCTTGTAAATCATCTCTCTGTTATGTTGTATTATTATATTTGATATTTTGAATGTATAATGTAAGCATTTGAGTGTATTCCTCTTTGTTGGATTTTGTGCTTGTGTCCGGATGAGACTTATAGGTTATCTCAAACTAAGTACATTGATGGTATGATCTTGGAATCTACATCTGATCCCTATTTGTTCTCAGTTCCCCTATGTTTTACTTTTTCTTGGGTGCTTTAATTGTAATTCTAGAACTTTTTACTATCTCATATTCTTCCTTTTTACTGGCGCTGATATGACCTAAATGTGTTGCAAGCGCCGTAAAAATCTTAAAAACATAAACAATATAACTATGGTGAGTGGAGATCCTGTGGGGTAAGTGTTAGGTCTTTTGACCTCCTATGGTGGGCAGGAGATTACTTGCTGTGTCTTCTGTCTCCCTATCTCTGTTTTCTGAGTTACTTGAAATTGTATTACATTACTTGTTTTTGTCGTGGTCCTTGCCGGGTGTATAGTGTTAGTTTTGGGAGGTAATATTTTTTCCTCTTGTAAATCATCTCTCTGATACTTACTGATCGTTATATTTTTGTTATGAACTTATCGTGTTTACCGTTTTAGTGTGTTCCTCTTTTTTTATTGGTTCCTGTGCTGGTGTCTGGATGAGACTTTTAGGTGATCTCACACTAATTACATTGATGGTATGCCCTTTGAATCTACATCTGTTCTCTATTCAATATCACTTTACCCTACTTTTACTTGGGTGCTTTGTCTTGAAATGAGATTACTCGGTTCTTTCCTGGCCACTGCCTGAGTCCTTGGCTGAGAGGTAAACAGTCAAATGCATAGTGTTAGTTTTGAGAGGTGATCTATTTTTAATTGTAAATCATCTCTCTGTTACATTTTGATCGTAATAGTTTTGTTTTGAACATATCTTGTAAACACCTGAGTGTGTTCCTCTTAGTCAGATCCTGTGCTGGTGTCTGGGTGAGACTTTTAGGTGATCTCAAAATAAGTATATTGATGGTATGCTCTTGAAATTCTAAATCTCCTCCCTATTTGAACTAATCTCTCCCGACGGATTATCACCTTGTTGTGGTGTGAGGGCTTGCGTATCTCGAACCTCGGACCTCTAATAAGAGAAAAAAGGAGAGAGATCAGACGAAGAGTAATCCACCGGCCCTCCAGGAATGGGGGTTGAGCGTAGGGTTAACAACCCACCTCATAAAAAGCAAACTGTTACAGAAACAGAAACTAGACGTAAATCCACAACCGGCGGCAGCAGAGAAGCGGACCAGAATACTGGCTTCATGACGGTAGGAGGTCAAAGCCGAAAGGACGCCCCCGACCAGATTGCAGATCTGTTGTCACCAAAACGCAAGCTCAATGTCTCGTGCTGGAATGTTAGGACCCTATATCAAACAGGAAAACTGGCACAAGCCCAGCGCGAGATGTTGAACTACAAGATCGATTTGCTAGGCATATCAGAGGCAAGATGGACAGGAGCTGGGAAGCGCCAACTCTCAAATGGCGACCTGATCATTTGGTCAGGACGAAAGGATGACCAACACAGAGAAGGTGTTGCCCTCTTGATAGCCAGGCAAAACAACAAGTCACTATTGGAATGGAAACCGATAAGTGAAAGACTTTTATACACAAGACACACCTCAAAATACACCAAGCTATCAATCCTCACATGCTACGCACCTACAGAGGATTCAGATGAAGAAAACAAAGAAGAATTTTACGATATTCTAAGAATGGCCGTTGAAAACATTCCAAGACATGATATGCTCATGATCATCGGAGACCTTAATGCTAGAGTTGGCAATACACAAACAAATCAGTCCGTTGGAAAGGAGGGCATAGGGGTAATGAACAACAATGGAAGCAGACTGGCAGAATTTTGTGAAGAACACAACTTCATTATTGGTGGAACTTTCTTCCCACACAAAAACATCCACAAATTGACATGGAAATCACCAGATGGGAAAACAGAAAGTCAGATAGACCATATAATTATCAACAGAAAATGGAAGAGCAGCGTAAACGATGTCAGAGTCAGACGATTGGCAGACATTGGAAGTGACCTCCATCTTGTCACAGCCAAAATCTCTACTAAATTGATGAAAACAAAAATAGCAAAACAGAAGGAGAAACGTTTCAACACAGATAAATTGAAAATCCCAGATATCCAAAACAATTTCAATATCTCAGTAAGAAACAAATTCAGTGCAATACAAGATATTACAAACATGACAATCCAATATTTCAACCACGTCATGCAGGAAAGTGCCACTGAACACTTAGGACACAATAAATCCAATACAGAGAATTGGATATCAGCAAGGCCATGGGAGCTCATTAACCAAAGAAAATCAATCAAACTAAATCTCCTGAACGCTAAATCCCCCCGACTAAAAGAAAGGCTATCCAGTGAATACTCATTGAAGGATAAAGAAGTGAAAAAATCCACAAGGAAAGACAAAAGAGATTTTGCAGAAAATTTTGCAACTGAAGCAGAAAATGCAGCTGTAAGACAAGACACACAAACACTATACAAAATCACAAAAAAGCTCTCGGGAAACAGAAGTTATGGTCAAGAGAAACCATTAAAATCCCAAGATGATAGTGTCATCACAGACGAAAAGGAGAAAATTGAAAGATGGAGAGAATATTTCGCAAACCTTCTGAACAGACCAGACCCATCTTCTTACACAGATATCCCAGAAGCAGAAATGGACGTAGAGGTTAATCTTGGTCCAATCACTGAGCATGAGGTGCACGAGGCAATACAACAACAAAAAAATGGCAAGGCCCCAGGTATTGACAAAATCACTGCGGAAATGCTTAAAGCGAACTCGCAAGAAATGTCCAAAATTCTCAGTAAATTGTTCACCAACATTTGGGAAAAGGAAGAAATACCAGAGGATTGGCAGAAAGGCATCATCCATAAAATAGCCAAGAAAGGAGACCTAGGAAATTGTGCTAACTGGCGTGGAATCACACTCCTGTCCGTAACGAGCAAAATTTTTAATAGAATCCTTCTTAAAAGAATCTCACCTCACATTGAAAACATTCTTAGAAAAGACCAGGCAGGGTTCAGAAAAGGGAAGTCATGTAGTGACCACATATTTACCCTGAGACAAATCCTGGAGCAAAGCATTGAATGGAACAGCCCCCTCTGCCCTCTACACCATTTTTGTCGATTTTGAAAAAGCCTTTGACAGCTTACACAGAGAGTCCCTGTGGAAAATACTCCGCCATTATGGTATACCGATGAAGATAGTCAACCTAATCAAAGCAATGTACAGCAACTACCAATGCCAAGTGATCTGTGGTAACAATTTAACAGACAGCTTTAATGTAACAACTGGTGTAAAACAAGGCTGCATACTCTCCCCGCTTCTGTTTATCCTGGCTCTAGACTGGCTCATGAAAAATACAATTGATGGTAAGAAGAGAGGCATTCGCTGGACACTGACATCTTTTCTGGAAGATATAGACTACGCAGATGATATCGCGTTAGTTTCCAGTACACACAGAGACGCCTCAGAGAAACTAAACGTACTACACAAGAACGCCTCGAAAATTGGACTGAAAATAAATTTCGATAAGACTGTGTACATTAGGGTGAATCCAAAACATGACAGTGAAATTAGGATAGATGAACATATAATTGAAGAGGTAACAGAGTTCTCCTGCCTCGGATCCAAAATAACAGACGACGGAAATGCAGAACACGATATCAAGCACAGAATTCAAAAGGCAAACCAGGCTTTCGGCATGCTGAAAAACTTTTGGAAATCAAAGCAAATAATGAGAAAGACAAAGCTGAAAATATACAAGAGCAATGCTTTAAGTGTACTGCTTTATGGAAGTGAAAGCTGGAAAATGACATCCTCCTTAATATAGAAACTAGAAGCCTTTCAGAACAAGTGTTTAAAAAGAATTTTTAATTTATTTTGGCCTACAAAAATAAGAACAGTGGATCTATTAAAGAAAGCTGACTGCACTAGCATTGATAGCCAAATAAAAAGAAGAAGATGGCGTTGGCTGGGTCATGTGGCCAGAATGGAAAAAGGGTCACTTTCCAAGACAGCCTTGTACTGGACAGCAGATGGGAAGAGAAAGCGGGGAAGACCCAAAGAAACCTGGCGAAGGACCATGGAGAAAGAATTAAAGGAAGCAGGCCTGTCCTGGAATACAGCCACCGCAAAAGCAGCCGATCGCAAAAAATGGAGATGTCTGGTGGATGCCCTATGTGCCTCAAGGCCCGAAGAGGATTAAGTATTTGAACTAATTCCCCTTTGCTCTACTTTTTCTTGGGTGCTTTAATTGCACTTCTAGCACTTTTTGTCTATCCCATTTAATTTTATTTCTTTCTGCTGGCGCTGATATGACCTAAATGTGTTGCAAGCAAGCGCCTATAAACTCTTAAAAATAAAACGAAATGGTGTATTAATGTCAAAAGTGCTCCAAGGACAATAAATTGAATGGCCAATGCTCCTGTGAATTCTGTACTGTTATCGTCATCCTGTTTTGTTTAATATCTCTCTAGTAGGTGGAGATCCTGTGGGATTAGTGGTTGGGTTTTTTACCCAGCCAACTACATTTTGAACGATAACTTTAGGTTTCTGGAGATGGAAAGGATATTTCTCTAGATGAAACTCCATGCGGTGTCTCACTGGGAGGGGCTCCTGACCTCCCATAGTGGGCAGTTGGGGGGGGGGGGGGGTACATACTGTGTCTTCTATCCCCTTATATCTGTATCGGGGGTGGTTGTGCGTTTGAGTTATTTGTAAAGCGCTGCAGAGCACTTAAGTGGATGCATAGGCGCTATAGAAATATATTGTTTTTATTATTATTATTATTATTATTATTATTATTATTATTATTATTATTATTATTATTATTATTATTATTAGTAGTAGTAGTAGTAGTAGTAGTAGTAGTAGTAGTAATATGATGATGATGGTGATGATGATGATGATGACGACGACGACGATGATGATGATGATGATGATGATGATGATGATGATGATGATGATGATGATGATGATGATGGTATGTTATTATCTGTTGGTGAAAGTCTTTCATTGCTTAAATTTTAATTTTAATTGTCCTCCCCCTCTCCCCTCAACAGTGTATGCAATATGTTAGATTGTTGTATATTTTAATTCAGAAAAGTGAGTGGAGCAGGCACTTATGTTGGTAACAACAAGATATGAAGTGAGTAGAAAAGTGCCAGAAGACAATAGAGAATAAAAATTTTTTGCGGCGGTGGTGGGGTTTGAACCTGCGACCTTATTGGTACGACAACTCCGCCTGGCAGGTGAGAGCGTGGCTCTACCGTGTGAGCTATCCACGAACACAAAAATATTCGTTTCAAACCCAAGTCATTTCTAGATCCCTCTCTCACCCACTTCTGGGACCGCCGATTCGTTCGCCCACCACCATCGCGAAGTATTTTGACCAGCAGTTAAGCTTAATAGCCAATATTCTCAACACAAACATATAACATAGAAACGATTGAGACATTGAGTATGCTCCGGTGTATGGGGTGAATTTTTAATTCAGAAAAGTGAGTGGAGCAGGCACTTATGTTGGTAACAACAAGATATGAAGTGAGTAGAAAAGTGCCAGAAGACAATAGAGAATAAAAATTTTTCGCGGCGGTGGTGGGGTTTGAACCTGCGACCTTATTGGTACGACAACTCCGCCTGGCAAGTGAGAGCGTGGCTCTACCGTGTGAGCTATCCACGAACACAAAAATATTCGTTTCAAACCCAAGTCATTTCTAGATCCCTCTCTCACCCACTTCTGGACCGCCGATTCGTTCGCCCACCACCATCGCGAAGTATTTTGACCAGCAGTTAAGCTTAATAGCCAATATTCTCAACACAAACATATAACATAGAAACGATTGAGACATTGAGTATGCTCCGGTGTATGGGGTGAATTTTTAATTCAGAAAAGTGAGTGGAGCAGGCACTTATGTTGGTAACAACAAGATATGAAGTGAGTAGAAAAGTGCCAGAAGACAATAGAGAATAAAAATATATGTTTGTGTTGAGAATATTGGCTATTAAGCTTAACTGCTGGTCAAAATACTTCGCGATGGTGGTGGGCGAACGAATCGGCGGTCCCAGAAGTGGGTGAGAGAGGGATCTAGAAATGACTTGGGTTTGAAACGAATATTTTTGTGTTCGTGGATAGCTCACACGGTAGAGCCACGCTCTCACCTGCCAGGCGGAGTTGTCGTACCAATAAGGTCGCAGGTTCAAACCCCACCACCGCCGCGAAAAATTTTTATTCTCTATTGTCTTCTGGCACTTTTCTACTCACTTCATATCTTGTTGTTACCAACATAAGTGCCTGCTCCACTCACTTTTCTGAATTAAAAATTCACCCCATACACCGGAGCATACTCAATGTCTCAATCGTTTCTATGTTATATGTTTGTGTTGAGAATATTGGCTATTAAGCTTAACTGCTGGTCAAAATACTTCGCGATGGTGGTGGGCGAACGAATCGGCGGTCCCAGAAGTGGGTGAGAGAGGGATCTAGAAATGACTTGGGTTTGAAACGAATATTTTTGTGTTCGTGGATAGCTCACACGGTAGAGCCACGCTCTCACCTGCCAGGCGGAGTTGTCGTACCAATAAGGTCGCAGGTTCAAACCCCACCACCGCCGCGAAAAATTTTTATTCTCTATTGTCTTCTGGCACTTTTCTACTCACTTCATATCTAGATTGTTGTATAGTAAGCTACCCACCATATAGAATATGCTCAGCAACAACAAAAAGTGCTAATCAACCGAGAAAACGAAAGTACAATACGAAACGAAATAATCACCGGCAACGACTCCAGTCGCCAGCCAGCCCGTGTTGTCTGCTAGAAGACATGACGTGGATTTTATTTTTGACGTTAACCCTGCTGCCGACAATCGTATTTGTTGTATTTGCTCATGAAAACAACGATGACAGGTTGCACAAATATATTGATGACGGTGGATGGTAGGTCATGAATTGGAGCAAAAGTGGAAACGAACCAGATTTCCCCGTTCTCAAGCGTTTCACGTGATTTAATTAACGCAGACACTTACTCAATTTACTGAACTTACATGACTCTGACTTGGCACTATACCAAACGATATAGAAAATATTTTTCACTTTGAAACAACATTAGGTTCTTTTCAGGGTCTGATCAACTACTTTATGACAAATGAAGAAAGTGTAAAATATAAGAAACAATGACGGAAAAGTCTCCACCGAAGTGGGTGTTCTCCATATCCGCAGAGTTCATATTAATATTATGGGCGGTTAAAAATGCCATGCATCATATATCTAATCCATGCATCTTGGCTTCACGCGAATAGTCCGGGTAGTTCGGAAATAAAAACAAAGTCAACACTTGACTATCTAATTATAAATCAACAATCCATTATGAATATCGTAGACGTAGTATTGCAAAGAGAGAAGGGAAGATGGTTTCATACCCATAGTGACGTCTCAAACTCACAGGAAGAAATAATACACAACAGTGAATGGAACTCAAAGGGACCCTCAAACATGAAAACAACTCACAACAACTCAATCGTCAAACAACAACAAACTGGAGCACAACGATAAATACGTTCCCACATTCCTCCCCATTCTAAAATGCTTTCCCTCCTGAAGTTATACCTCAAATAAATGAATAGTGGAAAGATATCACGTTTGCATGAGTTTATCAGGTCCCAAAACGTTACTGAAAATATCCATATCAGAACGTAATACTTATATGTATATATATATATATATAATCTTTTCTTTAACTCACTCAATCCTAGATATTTTTGCTCCTTTTCAAAATTGGTAAAATAAAATGTATTAAAAATGAACATACATAGATAATTTTATTCAACTACCATTAACATGCAAAAACTAAAAACATTAGCTATCTACGCCTAAATTTTGTCTCATAAAAGTGTAATGTAAAATTAACCCGGGTAAACTACGGATATGGTCGGTGTTAGGGTTGAGTGAGTTAAAACAATGCTGAACATTTTGCGCTTATTTAGTATATTTATAAGTTTTGCTAGCAGGACAGGGAAACTCATTAGTAATTAACTGACAAGATGACAATTGTCACAGTAAAGGTTGTTCACAATTATCTTATTAAATTTTATTTTATTAAGAACTGAATTCATCTCACTCCAGTTATATTTCGGTAGGCTTAGATAAACTTTACCTTCTAATATTAGATCGTCTTTCCTTTTATAGCCTTCCCTCGAATTAATTTCTAATTAGTGAATACTTTTCGTTCTACATTCTGTCACGTAGCCACTTATTATAAAAGCTGATAGGTCTAACATTCGACACTCACTTTCTCTCCACAATCTATGCCGGACGGCCAGTCGCTCTATTCCTATATATATACTGGAAGATTTTTATCTTTTGGGACTTTGTAGATATTATATCTACACCATTAAGACGCCGGAGCTTTTAACTTTGATTGTATAATCTTCAAGGATCAAACCCGAGCCCGCTGTCAAAGGACTACACAATAACCTCTTACCAATTGCCTGGAAGTGGAATTTTACGAGTCCGATCCTGTTATCAGAGGAATAGATCATCCAAGCCCATCAACTGCCTGGAAACGTAAACTTATGAACCTGACATATTATCATAAGTTACGTAAAATATTCATATCTCTATTTGTAACTGCCACGATCACTGTTTATCTCTTTTAATTAAATTTCATCATTATTTTTATTTCATTGTAAACAAATCGTTAATTGTTTTTCATTTATAGTAACTAGTAAATTCTGGGGCCTCATTCTACATATATCTTTATGCATAGTCGAGTAGCTCTTTACTCACTTGAGACCATGACAACAATGACCAGGGAAAATGTCAGAAATAAAACAAGCATAGTTGGAACGATGTCAGTTACCAAATCATGTTGATGTCTATAATACAGGTCCTGCCACAAGATGATATCCATCATCTTCATTTGAAATCTTATGCTTCTGACTCACCTGATTGAGGTAGTTGAAATACCTTCTGATAGTGGATCCATAATTCCCTCCTTCGCTTTCTTGAGGTGGTTACCCATGTGTTCATGTTATCGGTTCATTAGGGGTACTGGGTTTCCTGGCCCCCATGGACGTTATGATACCCTCTTGGGTTCATTCTCTTATCTTGGCTTTTTCTGGTTCCATCGGGTTGGATCAGATTCTTAAGCCATTATTGGATGGGCCCTTTGGGTAGCTCTCTTTCTTCCCCGCCTGTGATTTTGAAGGGTTCCAACCCTGGTATCATCAGATCTCTGGATTTAGGGTGCTTTTTCCAGCTGTCACCAAGCCTGTGATCCCTAGGGGTCAGCCGAGTATCATTAGGCTGAGCTTCTCTGGTATTTTCTTTGGGATCTTCAGAGATGGAAAATGTTGATTTGAACCCCTTCATCACTGTTTGTCTGTGCCATGTTGACAGTGATGGCATGGACTCGTTTGTCGATCTGCTAGGTAATCAGAAGGTGTGAGGCTCGATCCCCAGTCGAGGTAGACTAATTTTTTTGGGATGGTTTTTTTCTTGTATTTTTATTTCTTGCTTTGTCTGGCACTTTCATACACACTTGTTCAGATCTTTAATGTTAAAAAGGTAATTAATCATTTATGTGGTTTCGTTATTTATAGTTTAGCAGGCTTTCACTGTAAAATGAGCAATACAATTTAATGATATTAATATACATATTCTCATTAGGTTTACAGCAGAAGAAGAACTTTTAGCCTTTCCAGGACCATGCAATATCGACGTGAGAGAAGCAAACGGGTTATCACAGGATGAATTTTTGGAAAGGTCAGCTACTTACCATCTTACCATATCACTTCAAAACGGTCTTGTCTCAGGGTTATTTAGTTGTTGAAATTTGAACTTAGAAGTATAAATTGTGAAAAATTTGATTGATTTTTATATTTAATTGAAAAGATTGATTGGGAAATCAAAATGCTTGCTTTAAGCTCATACCATCTAGGTGCTGGGTGGGGATCCTGACCTCCCATAGCGGGCAGGTTGGTACATACTGTGTCTTCTATCTCCTTATATCTGTTTTCCAACATGCTTTCTGTCTTTGTCTTGGAATGAGATTACTTGGGTTTTGTCCTGGACCTGGTCAGAGTCCTGGCTGGGAGGGAAACAGTCAAATGCATAGTTATTGATTTGGGAGATGATATTTTTTTCCTTGTACTGTTATGTATTATTATATTTTTTATTTTCAATGTAGAATGTAAGCATTTGAGTGTATTCCTCTTTGTTGGATTTTGTGCTTGTGTCTGGATGAGACTTATAGGTGATCTCAAACTAAGTACATTGGTGGTATGCTCTTGGAATCTACATCTGATCCCTATTTGTTACCAGTTCCCCTATGTCTTACTTTTTCTTGGGTGCTCTAATTGTAATTCTAGAACTTTTTACTATCCCATTTTCTTCCTTTTTACTGGCGCTGATATAACCTAAATGTGTTGCAAGCACCGTAAAACCCTTAAAACAAAAACATACCATCTAGGTGCCAATTTATGGCTTGAACTCGCAGACCTAATTGATCTTGTGTTGTGAGTCAAAGACTGTATTGCTTCACCATATAAGTGACACATTTGCATGATTCACTGTCCTACTCTCCCTTGAATTTATCTTAACAACATTTGCAACATTTGGATTCATCTTTTCATTTACTTTAGGGATACTTGGAATTATTAGTAGTTTTGATATAAATTTGAATTTGGCCTTTTCTCTTTATTAATAAAAAGTGAAATAATGTAATTTCTTTTGTAGGTATGCCTTTAAAAGACCTGTTGTGATACGAGGTGCTACTGACAACACGGTAAGCAAAGTAAATCTCATAGTTCAATAGCTGATTAAGAACACAATGCCAATGCAATCAAATTATTATCTCATGGATTGATCTATTCACAAATCTAGCAGACGTGTAAATATTAGTTGACATAGGATGAAAGGAAATTCAAAGATTCTTTTCATTGTCCACCAAATTACTCGCGGGTGGTTGGATGGGAGCATCACCCTTGAATCACATACCTATGATGTTCACATGGGTGTACGATCCGATAGTGATGTCGTTTCTTCTTCTCTTTACTAGCCTATCCTGCTTCTTTGGTTTGTGATTGTATTTTTGACAGGGGATATTTTTTTTTCTGTAAATCTTCTGCCTGTTTGTTCTTGGTTATTTATAATTTAGCTTATGATATCTTTAGGTTATGGTTTTGATTTACATTTGTACTATTTTTGTTAGATTGCTTGTTTTTTTGTTTCAGCGGTCTCTCATATAACCTCAATTGTGTTGGAAGAGACCTAAAGCAACAACAAACAAACAAAAAACCAAATTACTCTTCCAAATTTCCACTGATCTTTTGGGAACTTTATGTTTAAAAAAAAATATTTAAGTTAAAATTATTCATACTTAACGTTTTCCTCTTCAAATTCCTTAGGAATAATCTCTGATGGTAAACAGCAGTGGATTGAATAAAAAGTCAAATTAATTATAGACTACAACTAGATAACTGTGAAACAAATGAAATAGTGATTAAAAAGCTAATTGTATGTTTTCTTTTTCTTAATGTGATAGGTATTCCAGGATGAGTGTCGAAAGGATAAGATGTTGGCTCAACACCATGACAAAAAGATTAGACTTAGTACAGCTAACAGAAATTCTTATGACAAGAGTAAGTATGTCTATATTTTCTTCTGGTTTGTTGAATGGGATAATTGTTGAAATGAGGTTCTGATAGAACTATCTTGGTGAAAGTGATGATGGCTGAGCTAGTAACATGTCTTGTTTATTTTGTTGTTGTTGTTGTTGTTGTTTTGTTTTGTTCTTTGTTTTTAAGTCAGGCAACATTGAGTGCTGTTAGTGACTTGTTGGTGACAATGATTATAACGTCTGGCCCAGGCATAGTGTCCTTACATATTACCTTTCCACATACTACCTCACTTAACTCTGATGTGAGCGATTAGCTGGATATAGATGGTGACTAGTATTGTAATAATACAGGTACAAAATGTTTGCTTCGGATATAATTGGAAACATATGGAAACATATAGCATTCTTAGAATTAATTATGAATTTTTAAGCTTATTGAACATAAAAATGTCCTCTGTAAATGTAATTTTTTTTTTCGTTTTATAGTGATGTACATGGCTGGAAGAAAGAGTCTCATTAGTATTAGAATTATTGCAAAGTGCATATGTGTGTGCGTATGTGTGTGTGTGTGTATGTATGTATGTGAGTGTGTATGCACTCGTGTATACATTTAGTTAATTGTGTGTGTATGTGTGTGTATATATGTTATATGCATGTATGTATATTTAGTGTGTACGTGTATATGATGTGTTTGTGCATGTATGATTGTGTGTTTGTGTGTGAGTTATATATTTATGTACAGTGCGTATATGGATGTGTGTGTTTGTGTGTGTGTGAGTGTGTGTGTGTGTATAATTGGACGCGTGTGAGCTTTTGTTCATATGGCCGAATCTGCAGTGTGTAATGTTTTTTACTGATGGTCAATGTGAAGCGCTTTATTATTTTTTGTTAGTAGTAGACAATAAATCCAGTAATTATCTATTTATGACAAGGAAATGTTGCACAATAGCTGGCAAACATGCATAATTATATAAGGCTTCTAAGAAGTTGCTTATGATACAAAATTTTCTCTGAAGTATGCACACACGATGAAAACCACTGCATTACTACTAGCACTAGCAGAGCCCAATTATGATTTTGGTGTTGGGTAGAAATTAATTGATTGTTCAATAATCGAATACCACAGCATGTACTATAGGGTACCAATCTAAGTTGTGTTTCCTTTGTATTCCATTAAGAATTTTTTTTTTTTCTGTTGGTATAAAAAATCTCTCGACTCACAATGACACTGGTCAATGAAAATCTAAAACCGAAAATGTCTCTTAGGCATTTAGAATAATGCCCATGCACTCTTTAAAAAATATCCACAACTATTTCAAAACTCGGTAGATTTTTTGCAAGACCTGTAAAATATCTTTTTACTGTTGTAGATTTGTGGTCATATGAGTTTAACTCGATTAGTATATAGATTATTAGAATAAAAATTGTATTTACTTTATAGTAAAATGGCTCTATGTGGGTTAGAGTTAATTTCCAACAAACCTCTTATTCCAGAGGATGTCAGTCTAAGGACATACGTAGAAAAGTATTTGAAGCCACAGACATTGGATATGCTTGGAAATGGTAAGATTAAAATAATCATGCTTTAGAAAAATACAATAGCCATAATGTTATAGGATCACACATAGATTAGCATTCATTCTCAAGTTGGTATTCTAAAGTGTTACAAGAAAAAAAAAATCCTGAAAATGTTGCTTTCTAATTTTGACTTCATCTACAGATGATTAAAGAACTTGTATTTGGGAGATTTATAGAGTTAACTTTTTCATAGCGTTTTGGATGATAAATCTAAATTTGTAACATTTGATGCATTAGAAGGGAATTTAGTACAATTCTAGCCTTTATTGATTTTCTCATTTAAGATTGCTGTTATACAATTTAACAAATGATGTAAATCATTTAATGAATTATCTCTTTTAATTTTAAAAATGTATTCATTGTATTTTAACTAATCACAGTCTCGTGTAGTATTCTAGTTCAAACTGGTGCACTCTAAAGATATAATTCTCATGAGTTCAGAATTGTCATTTAATGGCATTTCCCCTATTTATACTGCATATCTGTATGATACGATAATGATATTGATGTAAGTAACTTTTTATTAAATCTTAACAAATCTCAACATAGTACATGCCATTGTACCACACATTGTTAACTAGATCTTAATGTCCAGTAATTCCAATATGAGTGAATCTACTGTGTATGTGCATATTTGGTGTCATTTAGTAATTTTAAAACTGATTCAGTGTTACAGATACTGGGTGGGGTTCCGGACCTCCCATAGTGGGCAGGGAGGTACATACTGTGTCTTCTATCCCCCTATGTCTGTTTTCCAACATGCTTTCTGTCTTTGTCTTGGAATGAGATTACTTGGTTTTGTCTTGGCCCTGGCTGGATACCCTGTCTGGGAGGGAAACAGTCAAATGTATAGTTAGTTTTGAGAGATAATATTTTTTCCCTTGTATATCATCTCTCTGTTATGCACTGTATTATGTTTTGTTAATGTGTTATATATGATTTTTAAACATTTGAGTGTATTCCTCTTAGTAAGGACATGTGCTTGTGTCTGGATGAGACTTTTAGGTAATCTCAAATTAAGTACACTGATAGTGTGCTCCTGGAATCTACATCTGTTCCCTATTTGAACCATTTCCCCTTTGTCTTACTTTTTCCTCAAGTCCTTTTAATTGCACATCTAGAATGTTTTTACCGTCCAATTTTCATCCTATTTACTGGCGCTGATATGACCTTAATGTGTTGCAAGCGCTGTCAAACCCTTAAAAAAAAAAGACAGTGTTACAGATAAATACTCTCGCACAAGAAGGGTCCCTGTCCACATACTACTACAGACAGGCATTCTAGCAAATCTAACTTGGCTAATTTAAATTTAAATATTTGTGACATTTGTTGCAAATCTGATGCTCCTAGTCACTGATGCTGCTAGTCGAACAACTGACGTACTAAACATTTCATCCTGTTGTCAAGTAGAAAACGGTAGGGGCTGCCTGAAGCTGGTGATTGTGAAAATGCTAACGAAAGAGTGAAAATGGAGAGGCTTCGTATGGGAACAAAACAGACAATGGACGTTTCAGGTACAAACCCTTCGTCAGCACAACAATACACAAATTAACATGGAAAACAAATAAAATAAAATGCAAAATAACTTGTATTGTCTGTACAGAAATGTTACAGATGTAACAGACGATACAATTATTTTGCATTTCATTTTATTTGTTTTCCACGTTAATTTGTGTATTGTTGTGGTGACGAAGAGTTTGTACCCGAAACGTCCATTGTCTATTTTGTTCCCATACAGATCCTCTCCATTTTCACTCTTTCATCATGTTGTCAGCAATAACAAACTACTCGATATGGCTGAGGACTGTACTGAGAGCTTTTATTATTTAATTCTTTCAGTGCAGTTGGCCTCACTGTGCGACCAGAACAGAATCTGATCTACTGGTCAACGGTCGCACAATGCGGCCGGTCTTGAAAGGCAAAAATAATAATGTAAAACAGTCCTACATTCTACAAAAGTACTATAAATTGAACCAATGGTATAATTTCTTTCATCAGAATATTCAATTTGCCCTATGGGGATATTTTAATTGAAATTTTGCGCCGAATTCGAATGTCGCTTTGTTTTAGTTTGCCATTCTCTTGCTGCCTCAATCAGGTGTCAGCCATTTTGTGATGGAAATGCGAATATAGTCTCAGTGCTGAAAGAGTTAATCAGTTAAAGTTTGTATACTGTGGATTCCCTTATATTACTTTCTCATTATTGCTTATTTTTCTTCTTCAGAAACCTATTATTGGTTTGGGGACAACAATTTCACAGAATGGAAATCATTAATAGATTTATATAAGCCTCCTCCATATTATCTACCAAAGATGACGGGAGCATATAGCTTTGGACTCGCTGGTGTGTTTGGATTTAATCGATTTTAATTTATGTCGTACATACTTAACTGTAGTTAAATAGGAATCCTGTATTCTGCATGTCTATATTACATCGTTTCATTTTGGTTTGGTTTTTGTCATAATAGATTACTTTTCAGATTTTAGAATGGGCAATGCCATTTAAGATTTTTTATATGAGTAACATTCCAAGTTTTCCAAGTTATGAAATAAAATGTGATTCATCGATTATGTGTGGTTGAAAAAAAAAAACAAGAAATAAAAACAACAAAAAAAACAACAAAAAAACCCCCACAACAAAACAAAACAAAAAAAAAAACACCAAAAAACCCACCAAAAAAAATCCAAATCAAACATCTCAGTGGCCAACAGTTCAACTCAAAGAATATTGCAGTTTTCTAATTTTAGATCAAGATCACTATTCTACTCATGATGCGTGCTTTATTTTGACATTTGATGAAATCGTTAATGTCAATTAGACCATTTTATTGTTGGCTGCATAGTTCAGTTTTCCTTAGTTGAACTGTTTGTAATGTAATTGGTTACAATTTTGCGTTATTATTCCAAATTAACATGATTTAATAATAAACACATCCCCCACCCCCTCAGTGCATTTACTTTTACCTTGTAAAACATCAAAACTTTATATTTTGAGTTTAAGAAAAATTCTAAATTGTATAAAATTCGATTTTTAACTCAAAAAATGCGTGGTTTTCAAATTTTAGCCCACAATCACTCATCTACCAATGACTCATCATGTTTATAGATATTGGGTAAACCTCTTGGACAAAATGTTTTATTCTGACATGTTGTGAAACTGTTCGTGTCCCCGATCTAAGTCTACTGGACCTTTTTTTAAATCGTTGGTAGTTTTAAGCATATGCTGCATAGTTTGGTTTTCTTGAGGTGAACTGTTTGTAATTGAGGGCATTAAATTGCATGCTACCCTTTGGATAGGATACTAGTCTTCTGCAAAGCACTTTCTGCTACATTCAATGGATCCAACTACGCAGTCACTGTAGGATGAACAACGGAAAGTGCGTGCCAAATGTCTTTCCTAAAGGTATCTGTCAAATTACATAGTTGCTGATTCAAACCCACAGACCTGATTTATGTCCAAGACCATAAGGCTGCACCACTTTTCCTCTACAAAATCGTCACTTAATCTACCCAATTTCTTTTCCTTAGGCGCTGGCACGGGTGTTCCATTTCATTTTCATGGTCCAGGGTTTGGAGAAGTTGTTTTTGGAAGGAAGGTGTGTATTGGGTAACTGGTGCCTCTTCTACTTTGTTATTGCATGCACTTAAAGAAAAATTTAATCAATTCATTTTAACATGATACTATATCTTGGGTTTGATTGTTATGAGAAGTAGATTTTGCTTACATAGTTCAGTAACCAAAGCACATCATCCAAGGTAACCGGAAGGGACTTGTTTAAGCCACCTTTAATTGTTTAAATTTGTTAAAGCATCACAGAGGAAGACAATATTTTATCTAGAATAGAAATCAATAAACTAAATACTAATTTGAAACTGTTTTTTTTTCTTCTTAGTCAGACATCAGAAAGAGCACAAATTATATATCAATCTGTCAGAGAATTAGAAATGCCAGAAAGCAATTTATAAAATTTAAATTGACAATGTTTTAAAAGGAGTGTTTCCTCTAACAACCAAATTTTTGATTACGTAGTAGATCACTGGTGTAATGTGTGTTTTCCATGTTAATTTGTGTATTGTTGTGCTGATGAAGGGTTTGTACCTGAAACGTCCATTGTATGTTTTGTTCCCATACGAAGCCTCTCCATTTTCACTCTTTCGTTAGTATTTTCACAATCAGGCAGCCCCTACCGTTTTCCACTTGACAACACGATGAAAGGTTTAGTACGTTATATGCCTACGACCGAATTTTAAAGTATTTAATTTCGTATTTATTTTCAGTATTACATGAAGTATATACCAGTCCTAAGATTCATTTGTGAGTGCTTTGTATTTAGTTGAAGCTGAAATGACATTTTTTATTTTTTATTATTTTTCACAGAGATGGTTCCTGTATCCACCGGACAAAGAGATAAACTATCACCCTAACAAAACCACCCTTCAGTGGCTGTACGAGGACTATCCTCATCTAACTGAGATGCCATTAGAATGTACCATGAAGAAGGGAGAGGTAAGCAACAAAAAAAAATCTTTAGTAGATATATTATCCATACCTTCTGTATCTATGTGATATTTAAAAAAAAAAAACATTTTAGAATCACTTTACTCTCATTTCTGTCAACAGCTGTATTGGATTCTATCGGCGTGTTCATTTATTACTATTTCTACTTCCACTCTATTCCGTGTATTATTTCCTTGCTTCATATTTTTGACTTTTAATTTGACATTCTGCATCATGGTCTTGTCAATATAATAACAGCTTAAAGGCGTTGAATCACATTTATGATGATTATGATTAGGATGGGGGAGCTTGTTCACCCCCCCCCCCCCCCCCTTTCCTTCAGACTGCCCTTGGTAATAAAAATGAAACCTACTCTGTTTATATTATGTGAGTGGATATATGAAAATGCAATTATATTTATTATATCACACATTTATTAACCACCTAACCGCATTTGGTTCTTGGTGTGAGAAGCATTGAAGAGTGATGGTGATACTGATATTAATGATGAAGGTGATGATAAGGATGATGTTGATGGTGATGATAATGGTGCCAACAATTTGGCAATGATATTAAACCGACTTGGTTGTTTCCAATATCTTCAGCTCATCTACTTTCCTGACCGCTGGTGGCATGGGACCCTCAACATTGATACCAGTGTCTTCATATCGACATTCCTTGCCTCTTGACATCCCAGTCTACTATGCCTTGTCATATTTGGACACATTCTGTCAAGATCTGATCCAGTAATTATGCGTTTAGCATGCAACATTAATAAGAGACAATTTTATTTTTATTATTCAGTTTTAATTAATTGTCCAGAACTTGCTCCAATTTTTAAAAACATTGTGAAACTTTAGCTGAATGGTTTTTACCTTATCCATTCATTAGTTTTGTATTGAATTTCTTGTTTTTGAGTAAAACTTATTAGAAGAGTTAAGATGTTTTAATATTTATAAGTTTAAATACGAAAAAATTATTTTCCCATAAGTGACTCTGATTTACATCCTTTTAATGGGATATTCAAATTTATGTAATTTCATTTTTTCCTTCATACCGTCAGCTGGATTTATTTGAATTTTGTAGATAGTATGCGCTTGGCTAAGAAGCTCATAACATTGCCATCCGGAAGTATAACGGACCAACACACAAAACTGTGTGTATCCATGAACGTTTATAGTCG
Organism: Berghia stephanieae; assembly: GCF_034508935.2. NCBI lineage: Eukaryota > Metazoa > Mollusca > Gastropoda > Nudibranchia > Aeolidiidae > Berghia > Berghia stephanieae. The sequence goes on along the minus strand of NC_088364.1, from coordinate 82,031,465 downwards.
GGTTAATACAGTTCAGTGAGCATTACTCATAAACGCGGATGGCAAAAAACAATAACAAAGACCTGAGTGACGTCATCTTCTAACTATCTATAAGCAATTGAGTGTATTCTTCTAGTGGGATCCTTTATTTCTGTCTGGTTGGGGGGGTTTCTGGTGATCTAAAACTAAACACATTGATAGTTTGCTCTTGGAATCTACTTTTGTCCATATTTGAACTTGATTCTTTTGTCATGCTTTTACTCGGATGCTTTTAATCTAGAATTGTTAAACAAGTGTCTAAAACCCTTTAAAAACTAAACAAACAATATTTATTGCATGTTCAGACTCTATAATTCCAGATTGTCGTATTTTCCCAAAATGGTCCCTAATGGTTGTCTTGAGAAGCAAGATAGGTGTCTGGTTTGTGTTGTGTGTGTGCTTGTTTGTGTGAATGAGTATGTTTCAACCAAAGTAATTTGTATTTTCAGCGCTTAGAGTCTGGTGTCTTAGAGTTATGGCGCTATATAAGTTTTAAGGATTACTATTATCATTATTAATATTATTATTATTATCATTATTATTATTATTATCATTATTAATATTATTATTATTATTATTATTATTATTATTATTATTATTATTATTATTATTGTTATTATTATTATTATTATTATTATTATTATTATTATTATTATTATTATTATTATTATTATTATTATTATTATTATTATTATTATTATTAATAGTGTGTTTTTCTTTTAATTCTACTTTAAATATAATTTTATAATTGTATTATCTGACTTGATTGTATTGTTCTAATAATTCCTTATTGCGATTGCTTTAGACAGGATATTACTAACAACTCACTAGTAAAATGATTTACTTGCCATATGTTAAAAATCCGTCATATTCAATGTGCTTTTTAGCGTTATTTTGTATTGTGATAAAATGTTCTTGAGTAGAAAAATGTGTCTTTTTTTTTTTTAATTTGTAAACGATGTAAATGCTCTCTATTGAAAACATCCTGGTTGTTATCGCTTTACAGCAAAAAATAATTTTGAATCTGTTTTTCCTCTACTAAAAAATAGTTTCTTTCAAATAAATTTATTGTAATGAAATGCAAAATTTGAAACTGGAAAATTAAGACATTCGCGATGTTTTATAGTATCGTATCGTTTAAGAGATAATAGGTTCTAAAAATCTTTTAATGCCCTGAAATGGCTGGAAAAGAGCGCTTTCTACTTTCTATGTCAGTGTCAACGGGTCGATGAAAAATAAAACGGTTTAGAGCAGTGTTCCGATTGATTGATTATTGTGTCAACTCCATCTATAAGGGATGGATGTGACCCAGTTATCTAGTGAATCTGACACAGATGTGTATTATGGATGTGTTGACCTGCAATAAGAAGATTTGGTCTCTCAAATAAGAATAATAGTCGTTCTGCTTTCTCAAATAAGAATAATTGTCATTCTGTTTTCTCAAATAAGAAGAATAGTCATTCTGCTTTCTCAAATAAGAATAATAGTCATTCTGTTTTCTCAAATAAGAAGAATAGTCATTCTGCTTCCTCAAATAAGAAGAAGTTCTGCTTTCTCAAATAAGAAGAATAGTCGTTCTGCTTTCTCAAATAAGAAGAATAGTCGTTCTGCTTTCTCAAATAAGAAGAATAGTCGTTCTGCTTTCTCAAATAAGAAGAATAGTCGTTCTGCTTTCTCAAATAAGAAGAATAGTCGTTCTGCTTCCTCAAATAAGAAGTTCTGCTTTCTCAAATAAGAAGAATAGTCATTCTGCTTTCTCAAATAAGAAGAATAGTCGTTCTACTTTCTCAAATAAGAAGAAGAGTCGTTCTGCTTTCTCAAATAAGAAGAATAGTCGTTCTGCTTCCTCAAATAAGAATACTGCATTTAATTTTTCTTTAATGAAATTTGGAAGCAAACTTAATTGGAACCGAATTAAAATGGGGAGAAAGAACACTTTCTACGTATTTGCTAAACTTTATTTAATTTTTACCATTATGAAACATCAACAGTGAACTCGAAACATGAATCCAGTTCTGAATCTGAAGCCACAACAGATTTAAAAGGGCTTGCCTCATAATGCTTTAAAACTTGGGAACTTTTGGTGATCCTTGCCATATTTAATTAGTGCAAAGAGAAAAGGTCCATGTCTTAATAATTCCTTACAGATTTAGTTTTAACTATTCTCAATAAATCTACTGGTCCAATATTTGTTTAATCATTTCTCATAAACACATGTTAATTCAGTAAAATAATTATTTTTTTTTTTTGTGTTGGACTGTCCAATTTGAGTTGTAATAAAATATAATCACAATTAATGTTTCAGGCATAAAATACTTATTTCTATGATCACAATTGTGATTTTTTTACCAACTTTTGATATTGATGTTTTGCTTTTGAAATTGGTAATGATTGCTAACTAAAAGTCATATTCACTGAAGTGGGTTGATATGAGAATAATAATGCTTTAAAAAAAAAAAGAAGAAAATTATAACTTATAAAAGGCTTTTAACGAAATATCTGATGTAACCTGATATAGGCCACAGTGTTATTGAGTACCACTGTATTCATAACTATATTCTCAGCACAATTTGTCGCTGATTTCATGTGACATTTGGTCACTATAATGATGTATAAAATTTAAATTTATATGATATAGTTTGTGTTTTGTACAAAACAACCAGAAATAACTTTTGGTATTGGGATAAATCATGATTTTACTGGGTGGGGTTCCTGACCTCCCATAGTGGGCAGGGAGGTACTTTCCGTGTCTTCTATCCTCCTGTATCTGTTTTCCAATTGCTTTCGGTCTTTGTCTTGGCATGAGATTACATAGTTATGTCTTGACCCTGGCTGGAATCCTTGGCTGGGAGGGAAACAGTTTAATGTATCGTTATAGTTTTGGGAGATGATATTTTTTCCTTGTAAATCATCTCTCTGTTAAGTACTGTTATTTTTTTTATTTTAAACATATGATTTGTAAACATTTGAATGTATTCCTCTTAGTGGGATCTTGTACTGGTGTCTGGGTGAGACTTTTGGCGATCCAAACTACGTACTTTGATAGTGTGCTCTTGGAATCTACATCTGTTTCCTATTTGAACCAATTCCCCATTGTCTTCCCGTTTCTTGAGTGCTTTAATTGTAATTCTAGAACTTTTTACTTTCCCATTTTCTTCCTTTTTTACTGGCGCTGATATGACCTTAATGCGTTGCAACTGGATGGGGTTCCTGACCTCCCAATAGTGGGCAGGGATGCACATACTGTGACTTCTATTCCCCTATGTCTGTTTTCCAACATGCTTTCTGTCTTTGTCTTGGAATGAGATTACTTGGTTTTGTCCTGGCCCTGGCTGGATACCCTGGCTGAGAGGGGAAACAGCAAACGTATAGTTAGTTTTGGGAAATGATATTTTTTTTCTTGTAAATCATCTCTCTGTCATGCACTGTATTATGTTTTGGTTATGTATTATATATGATTTGTAAACATTTGAGTGTATTCCTCTCAGTAGGGTCCTGTGCTTGTTTCTGAATGAGGTTTGGGTGATCTCAAACTAAGTACAATGACAGTGTGCTCTTGGAATCTACATCTGTTCCCTATTGAACCAATTCCCCTTTGTCTGCCTTATTCTTGGATGCTTTAATTGTAATTCTAGAACTTTTTACTATCCCATTTTCTTCCTTTTTACTGGCGCCGATATGACCTTAAAGTGTTGCAAGTGCCATAAAACCCTTAAAAGCAATAATAAAAACAAAAATACGAATGACACGAATGAGTTCCTTAACTGATAAATATATCATCTCAATGTGCTAATCTGATTATCCAGTGAGTTGTTTAATATCTTCCTTTTTGCAGTTGCTGATATGATCTTAAAGTGCACACAGATAATATGTTACTGCATGTAAAATACCCAATACCAACTCCGCCATACTTCGATTAAATTCCTTTTTAGATTTTGGCCAATAAACTTTTACTTCATTTTTTGATGGATTAAAATGTCCCGTAACATGTCTAAATAATTCTTGATTCCAAGACATCTTTATTACAGGGGGCTATAGCTATGATACGAAAATCTCTCCAGACATCTTTGACTTTTTTTACTTTCCCATTTTCTTCCTTTTTTACTGGCGCTGATATGACCTTAATGTATTGCAACTGGGTGGGGTTCCTGACCTCCCATAGTGGGCAGGAAGGTACATACTGTGACTTCTATCCCCCGATGTCTGTTTTGCAACATGCTTTTTGTCTTTGTCTTGGAATGAGATTACTTGGTTTTGTCCTGGCCCTGGCCGGATATCCTGGCTGAGAGGGAAACAGTCAAATGTATAGTTAGTTTTGGGTATTTTAGTATTATAGACTACCGAATTAAAGAATTTTTGATAAATTGGGGATCTGAATGATATTGATAAACAAATTAAACGTTTGCCAGTTAAAATTTAAAAAGGCGTTTTGTCATTGTAAAGCTGAGCTCCTGTGATCACAAAATAATAAGTCATGTTCATTGTTATTGAAATACTTGTGTGTGGCTATGAATGACATGTAATGACATTTCTTCACTGTATTGTCATATATTTTTATTTTCATGAAAAACATCGCTGCTGTCTGTTATGTGTTTCTTGAAAGAAAGAATGCGAATTATCCATTTTATGGTTGTATGGAGGCTATGATCGTTCTAGTCTTCATTTATTTTTGTAATTGCATACTATCTATGTGATCTTTGGATTATTTTCATTTATGTAGTTGTTTTCCTCATTCCAGCACGGAGCTAACTAAGCGTTCAGGTTGATGAATAAAAAGGAAATGGGCAGTTGTCATACGAATATAGTATTTTGTAACGACGCGCAATACAGTGCTCTGTTTAAGAAAGAAAATTATATGTATAAAAAAAAAAGAGAAAAAAAAGAGAGACAGAAAGAAAGAGAGAGAGAGAGAGAGAGAGAGAGAGCGAGAGAGAGAGAAGAGAGAGGAGAGAGAGAGAGAGAGAGAGAGAGAGAGAGAGAGAGAGAGAGAGAGAGAGAGAGAGAGAGAGAAGGAGAGAGAGAGAGAGAGAGAGAGAGAGAGGAGAGAGAGAGAGAGAGAGAGAGAGAGAGAGAGAGAGAGAGAGAGAGAGAGAGAGAGAGAGAGAGAGAGAGAGAGAGAGAGAGAAGAGAGAGAGAGAGAGAGAGAGAGAGAGAGAGAAGAGAGAGAGAGAGAGAAGAGGAGAGAGAGGAGAGAGAGAGAGAGAGAGGGAGAGAGAGAGAGAGAGAGAGAGAGAGAGAAGAGAGAGAGAGAGAGAGAGAGAGAGAGAGAGAGAGAGAGAGAGGAGAGAGAGGAGGAGGAGAGAGAGAGAGAGAGAGAGAGAGAGAGAGAGAGAAAAGGGAGAGAGAGAGAGAGAGAGAGAGAGAGAGAGAGAGAGAGAGAGAGAGAGAGAGAGAGAGAGAGAGAGAGTGTGTGTGTGAGTGTGAGTGAGTGAGTTAATCTTTTAAATAAAAATCAAGTACAAAGTGATACTGCCTTTTCAATTTATTCTTTTGTTTGAGTTCTATTTTTTCTTTCTTTTAAATTCCCAGCTCATTATTGTGTATTTTCCAAAGCGCATAGTGCGGGTGGTTGGATGGGAGCATCACCCTTGAATCATATACCTATGATGTTCGCATGGGTGTACGATCCGATAGTGCGGGTGGTTGGATGGGAGCATCACCCTTGAATCATATACCTATGATGTTCGCATGGGTGTACGATCCGATAGTGCGGGTGGTTGGATGGGAGCATCACCCTTGAATCATATACCTATGATGTTCGCATGGGTGTACGATCCGATAGTGCGGGTGGTTGGATGGGAGCATCACCCTTGAATCATATACCTATGATGTTCGCATGGGTGTACGATCCGATAGTGCGGGTGGTTGGATGGGAGCATCACCCTTGAATCATATACCTATGATGTTCGCATGGGTGTACGATCCGATAGTGGCGGGTGGTTGGATGGGAGCATCACCCTTGAATCATATACCTATGATGTTCGCATGGGTGTACGATCCGATAGTGCGGGTGGTTGGATGGGAGCATCACCCTTGAATCATATACCTATGATGTTCGCATGGGTGTACGATCCGATAGTGATGTCGTTTCTTCTTCTCTTTACTAGCCTATCCTGCTTCTTTGGTTTGTGATTGTATTTTTGACAGGAGATATTTTTTTCCCTGTAAATCCTCTGCCTGTTTGTTCTTGGTTATTTATAATTTAGCTTATGATATCTTTAGGTTATGATTTTGATTGACATTTTTACTATTTTTGTTAGATTGCTTGTTTTTTTTTGTTTCAGCGGTCTCTCATATAACCTCAATTGTGTTGGAAGAGACCTAAAGCAACAAACAAACAAACAAAAAAGCGCACAGTATAACAATATTTTGATAAAGACAGTAGTAGAAAGCAGATGGTTCTGCAGTTCAGTGCAGAAATGTGGTCTAATGGTATGATACTCGCTTTCGGATCTGAGGGTCCTGTGTTCGAGCCTCATTTGGCGCATGGTTGCGTCCTTGGAAATAAGGCTTTTTACTCACATTCTCAGGTGTAAAATTAGTACTTGGCTGAAGACAACGTTGTTTCTGTCTGAAAATTTTTTTTTGTAATATCGCCTAACAGGCGTCATGTCCCGTCCTACATGTTAAGTGTTGCTGTTGGCCCGGGACCCCTTGTAAAGCGCACCTCTCTGACTAGGTTAGAAAAAGAAGAGGGTAGGGAGGAGGAGGAGGAGGAAGAAGGAAGAGGAGGATAAGAATAAGAGTAAGAAGGAAGATTAGGAGAATGAGGGGGGAAAGGAATAAAAAAAGAATGAAAAGGAGGAGGGGCGGGTTGATGAAACGGAAAAGAAAAGGGAGGAGGAGAAAGATGGTCATAGAACGTTACTTTTTGCCATCTCCCCGATTAGAGCTGTAATGATCATTTTGTTATGAATTGAAGATTTCGTGACAGCTTATTGTGACCGATCGTCTCAAAACAGTATTATGTCGGGGTTGAACCAGATGCTAAAAAGTCAAATTAGAGCTAAACAGGTCAAAATTCTGAATTATTGCTATTCAGCACACTAAGATATGATATCTATTCTCCCCAATAACACATAAAAACTCTACCCAAGTTTAAATTTCTGGCTATAAATTAAATATTCAGGGGGCTGATTCATGGAGCGGGACTATGGTAGTCTCAGACTATAGCAAAGTCTGAGACTTTGTAGTCTAAGACTTTGGGAAGTCAGAGACTACGGAAAGTAAGCTATTCATGGAGTCAGACTTCGTCCCTGACTTTCAAGTCTCTGACTACGCTTGCGAAGTCTCAGACTACAGAGGTCAATCTATTTTTAACTGGGGATTCCTCGGAAACGTATCACAAAACGTCATAGAAATGTGTTACTTTTCTAGCTGCGCATGCGTCATACGGAGTGGCACAGAAATCATATTTATTTCTTCTTCGTGTTTGTTTTGATCGTTTTTTTTTTTGTTTGTTTTGTTGTTGTTTTTTCCCCACAAATAAAACTAGTGCGAGACAAGTTTAGGGGTGTAAAAATTGTTTGAGAATGTGTGTGTGTAATGTTTTTTGTAAATATAAATAACGATGGCACTTAAATGATTCTTATCCACGGTGTAGAATTGTTCTAAGTAGAGAGCGGTGGGCGCTGCCTGAAGCATGGGGTCCCGAAAATACTAACGAAAGAGTGATGATGGAGAGGAATCGGTGGAAACAATACAGACAATGGGCGTTTCGGGCACAAACCCTTCGTCGGCACAACAATAAACTAATAAACGTTGAAAACAAATAAGATGATATGCAGTATAAATTGCATCGTCTGTACTCAACGATGGTTGGAGTGTGAACGAATCGTTAGCGCGGTGTGATAGAAATGATAAGGCCAGTGAGAGACGTGACATTTCTAGAAAATAATGGACGATAAAAGACATAAAAGAAATGTAATAGTAGTCGTAGTAGTAGTAGTAGTAGTAGTAGTAGTAGTATTTAGTAGTAGTAGTAGTAGTAGTGTAGTAGTAGTAGTAGTAGTAGTAATGGTAGTAGTTGTAATAGTAGTTGTAGTAGTAGTATAGTAGTAGTAGAAGTAGTAAAGTAGTATAGTAGTAGTAGTAGTAGTAGTAGTAGTAGTAGTAGTAGTAGTAGTAGTAGTAGTAGTAGTAGTAGTAGTAGTAGTAGTAATGGTAGTAGTTGTAATAGTAGTATTAGTAGTAGTAGTAATAGTAGTAGTAGTAGCAGCAGTAGTAGTAGTAGTAGTAGTAGTAGTAGTAGTAGTAGTAGTAGTAGTAGTAGTAGTAGTAGTAGTAGTAGTAGTAGTACTACTAGTAGTAGTAGTAGTAGTACTAGTAGTAGTAGTAGTAGTAGTAGTAGTAGTAGTAGTAGTAGTAGTAGCAGTAGTAGTAGTAGTTGTTGTTGTTGTTGTTGTTGTTGTTGTTGTTGTAGAAGTTGTAGTAGTAGTAGCAGCAGTAGTAGTGGTAGTAGTTGTAGTCGTAGTAGGAGTAATGATAATAGTGAAAGTAGCAGCAGCAGCAGCAGCAGCAGTAGTAGTAGTAGTAGTAGTAGTAGTAGTAGTAGTAGTAGTAGTAGTAGTAGTAGTAGTAGGAGGAGGAGGAGGAGGAGGAGGAGGAAGTTACTATGAAACTGTGTGTTGGGGGAGGGGGGGGGGGGGGGGGGAGGAGGAGTCCCTGCAGAGTGTTTTGAATGGGCAAGGTGAGGAGTGTATGTGTGATTGTCGAATCTTCGAAAAAAAGTAAAGAAATTAAAATAAACAAAACCAAAAAATAAATAAATAAAAATAAATATAAAATCAAAAACTGTCGGGTATTCTTGTTCTAATCGCTGTACAATTACTTCCCCCAGCGTAGAGGACATATGATCTTGAAATTTAGTCCCAGACTACGATATTTACGCCTGCTAAATCGCGGGTGTAAATTTCACCCGTTTAGTCCCTCGTTTAGTCTAAGACTTCGCGTAGTCCGGCTTCATGAATATCTTACAACGCCTTTTAGTCTGAGACAACGGATTTAGTCTAGGACTATCGTCGTAGTCCCGCTCCATGAATCAGACCCCAGCATTTTAATCATCCTGACATAATACCGTTTTGAGACGAGGGGTCACATTTATGGTTTACACGGCGAAAACAGATTCTTTGTTAACAAATAAATCTAATTTAAGGCTTTATCAAACAACAGATGTTTTCTGAACGACGGGACACCGAGGCAGTGACGACACGGTGCAGATGTTACCTGATCTGCTTTAGACAGGCATTTTATTATTGCCAAGATTTGATAATTCCTTTTTTCAAAGTTACAGAAACTCAAAACAATTTAACCGTTGATATGAACTGGAAATCCTAATCACCATCACTATCATCCCCAATTCCATAAAATAAAATAAAATAAAATAAAATTCCCTTTAGTCATCCCCACGGGGAAATTTGTCTTTAGGGTCTTTTCCAAGGGAATAACCCAGGCGTCAGCCGCAGAACAGCACCGCAAACTGAGCTAGGGTGAGGTGACTTACTCAAGGCCACACAACGCAGCGGCGGGTGATTGAACTCGGTACCTTTCGGGTAGGAAGCAAAGACCATACCATGAGCCACGCTGTCCCTAATAATATAATATTAATATTAATAATGTTATATAAAACCGGTATTTTAAGGTACCCATTTGCGGCTATGTGGTCTTGTCGTATGACACTCGCTTTCGGATCAGAAGGTCCTGGGTTCGAGCCTCGCGCTCGGCGCATAGTTGAGTCCTTTGAAAAGGCTCTTTACTCACATTCTCTCATCGTACTCAGGTGTAAAATGAGTACCTGGCCGTTAACAGCGTTGTCTTTGTCCGAAAATTGTAATATCGCCTAACAGGCGTCATGTCCCGTCCTAAATGTTAAATTTTGCTGTTGACCAGGGATCCCTTGTAAATCGCTTTGAGCACATTTAGTGGATATTGCGCTATATAAAGCTCAAAAGCTCAATATAACAGACCTATCACTTATAATAATTTATTCGGTGCAGTTCTCGACACATTTTGGATCACCAACTTGAGCTTCATGTTTTTAAAAAATATTTTCACATTTAGATTATTCTAGTTACATTTTGATTGGATAAGTGGTCAAAATAATATTGTTATTTTACTCAGAGATAAGGGTGTGTTAATAGGCTTCAACAGTCGTGACGTCACTTCCCTCGTAATGACGCGTAGTAACTTAGTAACTGGTTCTAAACTATCGGATCAATGGCGGATGCCCTTATGAAATATTACTCTGACGAGCATAAAAGTGTACCCAGAGGAGAAATATATTATAAATCTGATCATGTTTTGACTTTTATACATTCTGATCACATGGCATGTGAAAAAGTTCTAACCAGCATGAAGAATATAAAGTACCGATTTTCTTTGTTTAGAACCAAGATGCTCGTTGCTGGGCGGACGTGACATCAGACTATTGAATCCAATTAATAAATTTCACTCCATTGCTTTTATTCTAAATCAGACTTGCTTTGTACTACGAAAAATCAGTAGTATTACGACATTTTGGCTCCAATTTCGAAACTTCATGAACATGAACATCATGTGCGGCTATGTGGTCTTGTGGTATGACACTCGCTTTCGGATCGGAAGGTCCCGGGTTCGAGCCTCGCGCTCGGCGCATAGTTGAGTCCTTGGAAAAGGCTCTTTACTCACATTCTCTCACCGTACTCAGGTGTAAAATGAGTACCTGGCCGTTAACAGCGTTGTCTTTGTCCGAAAAATTGTAATATCGCCTAACATGTTAAATGTTGCTGTTGGCCAGGGACCCATTGTAAAGCGCATTGAGCACATTTAGTGGATATTGCGCTATAGATAGTATGCTGATGACGTCACGCAATGACCTACTTTAGTTCCGGATGGCAAAAGAACTTGGCTGGCTTGTAAACATTGATGTGAAACAAGCTCTAGTCCAATTTTTAAAACGTGAAACGTGCCAAATAACTGCATAATCATCGGATGCACTAGAAGACAGGGTCGAGATGGAGTCAAAATGTTCAGGTTACCATCCATTAGGAAGACGAAGGACCCAAAAATAATAAATTTAACCCAGCGGAGACAGTTGCAGCGATCAGAAGAAAGGGATTTGGCGATGGCTCAAATCTAACTTGCAGCCACCGAGTTTGCAATGATCATTTTGTTAAAGGTAAGAATTGATGGATTAATTAAAATCTTAAATATTATATATACGATATGAATTAATTTTAATTATTGTGAACAAAGCAAGTTTACTTCGCTCCAACACCATCATGTAGCCATTGTGGGCCATGGCCATAGCATGTCACGGAGTTGGCGGCAACCGACCAAGGTCCTTGCCTTAATTTCTGACGTTGCAAGTTTATGATTTAGTAAATATGTGTTTTATTCTTTTTCATGGAAGAGAAATCAAATCAAAAATTTTCAAACTCAGTGGTCTAACAAAATCTACGGAGAGATTTTTCACCGATGTGACTTTTCTATGCGAAACTCCGAAGTTGGAGAAATCATCTGACTCATCTCAGACTCAGATGTAATCTGTAGTCTGTAGTCGGTCTAGAAGGAATCATTTTAATTTTATGGTCCGGATGGATGATCTTTTATTTGTTGTGTTTAGTTATCAGATAGGACCATGAATATTTCATGCATTTCTCGTGCAACATACTCTAAATCAAAACCAAATGCCTCATTACCGATAGTGATAGGGTTACTTTCGTTTTCAAGCTTTGGCTTTTATGAGATTAGGAAGTCTTTCACTGTTGTTCTGATCATTCATTTTAGAATTATAATGTTCCAGTTTATAACTTATGCTTTGTCAAGATTATTTTATTGTGCATTTTAAAAACATGTTCTCCATTTGAAGAAATATTAAAAGTAAGGTTGCGTTTTTCTTAAGTTTTTTTTTCCGTTCCTCCGTTGGTGGTGTATTGTAAAGTAACACGAACAAACTGCTTTTCTACACCGCTGTTGGACATGTAAATGCTAGTTTTTGACAGAAGTTTAACACGCTGCTTAGTGATTGCCAGTGTCAGTTTATAATGATAGTAATGGTTATTTTTTTACTGACAAAATTAATATAATAATTATTATTTTAAATTTTAATCCAAAGAAAGAAACAATCGACCTCTATCAATCCACTAAAATGACTTTTCATAATTTTCATAGTTAGAAACTAATTTTAACTCAAGGTGAGGATTAGTTATAATGTTTCGTATAGTCATTGAATTAGGGCCTTCATGTGGAATTTTTCCCAAATATGACAATAATAATAATAAAAAAATTTCAATTAAAAAAAATTGTCCTTTGGGATCCCGATACTTTAATTGCAGCTATGTGGTATAGGTATCACCGTCATTTTGGAAGGATTAGGGTTCCAGACCCGTTCTGAGCAGTTGAGTCATTGGGAAAGGAACGTTATTCACATTCTCTCACCATACTCAGGCATAAATTGGGTAACTGGCTTTTAACATAGGCCTGTAAATTTGCCGGCATTTCTGGCAATTTCGCTCTGCCGGAACAAAAAATTAATTAAAATACTTTTTCATTTTGTTTAACAGCTATTGAATTGGTAAAATTCTAAGAAAATATTCTGGGAAATGGGGATTTTTGCTCATGTTATTGAAAAAGCTTCAGCTCGAGGATTTTCAGGCAAGTTTTTCAGGGGGCAGATGCAGGCCTGTTAAACAGCATTGTCTCTTTCCGGAAAAAATGTAATATCGCCTAACAAGCATCATGTCTCGACCTGCATGTAAAGTCTTGCTGTTGATAATAATAATAATGGTATAGATTTATAGTGCGCCAAACATCCCTTCATCAGGAGGGCTCTGGGCGCAAAACATAGATTAACTTAATCATGAAGCCCTAACACAGTACACGAACAACGCTAATTATACACATAATCAAAAGAAAGCCTGTCGGAATAAGAATGTCTTCAATCGACGCTTGAATTCATCTAGTGAAGAAGTGTTGGCTATAAACCCTTGCAAAGCGCTTTGAACAAATTTTCATTTCATGGAAATTGCACTATATAATTGTTCTACCTTTGTTCTAATTTGACAAAGCTTGATGTAAATTTAACGGAAAGCTTAAGCATTGTAAAAAAAAAATAATTTAAAAATTGAGCTTTATATTATAGCGCAATATCCACTAAATGTGCTCAAAGCGCTTTACAAGGGGTCCCTGGTCAACAGCAACATTTAACATGTAGAGCATGTTTTTAGGCGACACTACAATTTTTCGGACAAAGAAAACGCTGTAAACGGCCAGGTATTCATTTTACACCTGAGTACGGTGAGAGAATGTGAATAAAGAGCCTTTTCCAAGGACTCAACTATGCGTCGAGCGCGAGGCTCGAACCCATGACCTTCCGATCCAAAATCGAGTGTCATACCACTAGACCACATAGCCACACAAGGACCAGGACCAGATTGTAATAGGCAAGAAATGACGTAATATATTTCAAAAATCAATATTTTTGCCTTTACAGGAAGGCCAGCATCACTGCTTGATGAAACTGATCCTGATTGGGTTCCAACGTTAAAGCTTGGACATGGGGCAGAGAAAAAAACAGACCATTACTCATGTCTTAAAGATAGGAACAAACGCAATGACTGCAGGCAGCAACGGCTCTAGTTGAACAATCAACAATTGGAGAAACTAGCTCAATCATTGACCATGTAAATGTAAGTGTATTGATTGTATCTGTTTAAAACAATATTTATGTAGGCATGATATCTCTTCCTACATGTTAATGTTAATGTTTCTGTTGGCTTGGGACATCTTGTTAGAGTGCTTTGGGTGGATATTGCATGCGCTATATAAAAATAAAAGCAGATCTCACTCTCAGGAAATTTAATAGGTCCAAATCAAGCAATTTTTGGGGGTAAAAAGTGAGATTAGCAACGTTTGTGCCGTTCATTACACTTTAAGGTCATTGCATTGCCAGTTGAAAGGAAGTTGAATAGAGAGTGAAAAGATTGTAGATCTATGCACATAACAATAGACAAAGGGCACAAAATCATATTTCATATTGCAAAGTTAAGACACAAATCTATGACTATGAGGAATGTAATAAGACAAAGGGGAATAGAGCACATATCAAGTGACTTCATTTGCTCATAAGGTATGTAAGGAATGCCTGTCTGGTGAGCCAGTAATGAAGTCAAAAGTTTGTCCAAATTGTTGGTGCAAGAACTGACATCAAGAGAAGTTTTTTTTCAAATAACCAGACTGTACAAAAGCTTACATGGTTGAGTTTTAAGACTTTTAACTTCAGAGATAATAAATAACTGAACAAAAACCATCACTTCATTTGAATCAAAAGCTTTGTCTTTATTATGTTGATTAATTTTGTTTTATTGAATGAATGGGCAATGACAATTAATAAAAGAGGAAGATCCATTAAATTTGAGGGAAATGAAATGAATACTATTGTGAGCATGTCCTTCTATGCTATGGATAGGTTGCCTTTTAGGATAGTTCATACAAAATTAGAAAATCCTGAAGGTTTTTGTCTTTGACTATAGCGTTACAAATTTTAAAAATATAGATTCTCTTTATTCACCTCTAGGGAAAATTTGTCTTTGGAGTCTATTCTAAAGGGACACTGAAATAACCCAGCCATTGCCGCAACACAGCGCCACAAACTGAGCTAGGGCTGAGGTGACTTGATCAAGGCCACACAACGTAGTGACAAAGTGTTCTTATGATGAGATAGATAGAATTAAATGAGTTCACCCATATTGATTTATTCCTCAATTATTAAGATCTGGGAGGAAATGTTTTATTAACCTTAGCTAAATGAATATATTAATATTATAGTCTACATGTTATTTTTACAAGCCAATTGTCATTTCATTGTGGTAAAAGGCAATCTGCACAAATCAGCAGAATGACCAATCAAACGTTTTTTTACAGAAGCATGTACCTATTCCCTATGTATGTACAAAATACACACGCTGGCAACAAATTAAATTAAAAAATTAATAAATTATATGGCATAAAAGAAAAAATCAAACATTCCCAGAAATGTAAAATATTATGGGCTAAGTTTGTCCATTTTATTGGTTATAGCTAGCGGTATCTACAAGAAGTTGATGGTTAGGTGCAGCGCTTGTTACACTCAATGGAATTTCCCGTGTAGAGAAAACATATATGTGTGTTTTTTGTATACTGGTGTAGGAAATACAGTTCTTATTTTTTTTCTTTTTTTTTGGCGAAGGCCAATAATTGCCCGAACATTACAGTACAGCAGATTTTCTGAGCATACATAGTTTGATTCCACAGGTGATAGAATTACATTTAGTTTTTAAAATATTTGCGTGTTACTTGAAGAGTTTGTAAATAAATAGTTTTAGAATTTTTAGGTTTGCCAGTAATTTTGTGCTCGATGATAAATATTTAACATTTGCTGTACGGAGCAATGGTGATCCACAACTCTATTTTTTTAAAAGAATAGATTTCCTCATAAATATACCAAACCATTTTGGAATTTATCATTAGGTTCAGGCACTATTGGCATTTGAAGTTGAAGTCAAAGAAAAACTTTAAAAAAAAATTATTTTGACCTGTAAAATGAATGACTTGCATATTTGAGGAAATGGGGCTTAAGTTTTCTTTGTTTTCAAACATATTAAGATATTAAAATTAAAATTCCCAGTGACACGATAGACGCCAGAGGTGGTAGGTCAATAATGTACTATTTGCTCTATGTATTAACTTAATCTTGGTATTTCTTTTACAGGATTGTGAAGACAGACATTTCAGGTTCCCATCTTGATGCTGAGCAGAAAGCACTTGTCGACACACGGAGTCCACTATAACCCAATTTTTGGGAATGGCGAACCTGAAACGAAAAGAAAGCAGTCAGACATTTTATTCATTCTTTTCCAATAATGCTTGATTTTATATACCTTTGTAATCCTTTTCATTCTTTTCATTAGACTAATACATGTGTTAAACATTTTTACTTTTGCCCGAAATGTTTGTGAAAAAATTGTACTAGTTGTTGTATTACTTCTGTTACCATTATTATATAGCAATGACTATGAAAAATGTTTTTTTTCTCTTTTTAAAGAAAATTTTTGTCTAAAATCCAAGCCCTTTCTCCACTGAGTAAAAATGTTTTTGAATTTTGAAAATCCATTCATAAATAAACAAGTTATACAGTTTTAAAGGTGTCATTTACCTGGATGACCCGCAAAGAGGAAAAAAACGCGAAAATATGGGATGCTTTTTCGGCATTTTTTTTTTTCGACCTTTGGTTGTATCTTGCGTAATAAGTGGATTAAAAGATTGAAACTTGAAGAGCAAATTAGGATGGTGTTTTGTCAAATATGGGAAAAGTACTCGTCATATTCATATGAAATTTTACAACCAAAAAGAAGAAATGTTCATGTATTACCTTGTCAGCGACAAAAACTCCACGCCCGGTAGTTTTAGAAATATTTTACTCCAAAGAGAAAAATCTATTTTTAACGGTCTTCTGGTAATCGCACGAGTTTTGTCGCTTGACATAATCTAAAATGACCTTTTTTCTAACAGTGTGCCAACTTTCAGTCATATTCATAGATAAACAGCGTCGAAATTAATTTTTTTAAATAGCATATACGAAACGGCTTCATCCCATATTTTGACGCGAATTCGGGCACTTCGTGAGCGAAAAAGAGGCCCAAAGATTTGTGCGGGATAGTCATTGCTATATTATATGTTCTGCAATAATATTCAAAACCTAATAATATTTTTGAATTGGCAAATAAATAGAAATCCATTGTATATTTAAACATGAAGTTGGAGCACAATAAAGAAAATAAAGTACTGTAATGACTTTTTTTAAAATTTGTTTTATCCGTTGCTTTTGTAATTTGATGGTGAATGCTTGATTGAGTTCTCATTTTTCTACCCTGGGTGTGGGGTCATTGACCTTCCATTGTGGGCAAGGTCATTATTGCTTTCTTCACCCCCTATGTCTGTATTCCTTTTTCAGGTAGCTTTCTATCTTTGTTTTGGAATAAGATTACATGCTTTTTTTCCCTGTCCTTAGATGAGAGAGTGACAAATGGATGTAAATTTATTTTGTAAATTTATAATCAACATTTTATAAACAATAGACTGGGTGGGGTCTTTGACTTCCCATGGTGGCAAGAGGTCATGCTGTGTCCTCTATCCCTTATATTGTTTTCCAAGTTTCTTTATGTCCTTGTCTTGGAATGAGATTACTTGGTTTTGTCCTTTCTCTTGCTGAGAGAGAAACAGTCAAATGAATATTGTTGGTTTTGGGAAAAAAAAAATTTTTTGTCTTGTAAATCAGTTCGCGTAAAATTTTATTATATTATATATATGTGTGTATATATAATATGGGGGGCGAAGTGGCCGAGTGGTTAAGGCAGTGCACTGTGATCCGGATGACCCAGGTTCGAGCCCCGCTTCAGGCACTTTCGTTTTTTTTCCTTGAGCAAGATTATTAACCCCCAATTTGCTCACTTGGACAACATGGGTGATTCCTGTTGACATCAGACATCTTGTTTGATGAGTTATCTATATTCCTTCGTGGAATGCCTAGGCGACGATATCTTATGATATCGCTGCGCAAAAGGCATAACGTAACTTAATATAATATAATAAAAAAATAATACGTGAACGTTTGAGTGTATTCCTCTTAGGGGGGACCTGTGCTTGTGTCAGGATGAGACTTTTGGGTGTTATCAGACTTAGTACACTGATAGCATTCTCTTGGAATCTACATTTGTTCCTCTTTGTCTTACTTTTCTTGTGTGCTTTTAATTGTAAATCTGGAAATTTTTACAATCCCATTTTATTCCTTTTTACTGGTGCTGAAATGTGTCGCAAGTGCAGTAAAACCCTTAAATCAAACATAAACATTTGAGTGTATTCCGTCTCTGGATGGAACTGTTAGGCGATCTCAAAACTAAGCACATTAATAACTTTGATCTACTTCTGCTCTGTATTTGATCCAAGCCCATTTTTCTTACTACGTATTTCGCAACAGCTTTTAATTGTGCTGAAAATGACCTAATAGTGTCGCAAGCACCAAAAGTTGTCCATCAGAACCATTAGGTCTATAGAGCCAGATTTCATCCCAGTTTCTATAGTGTGAAAATAATAACTTGTTACCCTTCGAATAGGGCGCTTTTCTATTGCCAAATTACTGCTGGGTGTACAAAAATAAAAGAAAGGGGAGGGGGTGGGGTCTTAACTTCATCTAGAATATATCTCGGTCTCTTTGATTGTGAAATGGGTGCTCTATCGAGTTAACGGGACTGCCATGAGTCGCAAAACCATTTAAATGTTTATGTCCGAACACACTGACTGAGCAAATGTGAGTAAAGAGGCTTTTCCAAGGACTCGACTGAGTCTCCCATAGTAGAACTTGAACCTATTAAAGAAGTTTCTTATTTCTTTTTTTTTTTTTTAAGTTATTCATATTCTAGTTCAAGAAAATTCATTGTAATGAATATAGCCATGTGATAAAAACCTCTATATCGTATTATCAATCCTGCATGGAGTAATATAAATAAATGTAGAAATCAAAATAATAATATGTAATAACAGTAATAATAATCATAGAAGTGAGATGAAAAGGGGGGGGGGGGGGGGGGGGGGGGGGGGGGGGGGGGGTTACCTTAGCAGCTAGTACCACTTTCCCACAGCTAGGAGGCTTAAACCATTTTACATCCGTCACCCATCCATTGTAGGCCTGATTATAAGTAGTCAGTCCCCTGTAAGCCTGAAAAAAAAAATTGTGGCAATGGTGGTAATATTATTAATTGAAACTAGAGGATAAAAACTGTTGTTATCACACTTAGTTAACAACAGTGAATTAAATTTGCTGTGAAATGTGGAGTACTCATCTGAAAGGTTATTAGAATTATTCAGAGAGACACAATTCCATAACTCAACATCAGCCGTGGGGCTAAAAATTATATAGTTGGGGGATTGAGTAAAATATCGAATAAAAAAGTAGTCATTCAATGGAGCCGAAGTTTAACCTGGTTTGAAAAGCGCGAAACGGACCATAGCAATTGCTACCCTTTAGATAGGACTCTAGTCTATGTCAAAGTACTTTCCGCTAGATCTAACAGACTCAGCTACCCAATCACTGCTGGATTGACAAGGGGAGTGGGATTAGAAAAAAAATATTCACTCGGGATCAAGCTCAGTCCCTTGGAATGGGGTGGGGCTTTTAAAACAGTCTTATGGGCATGATGTTTTGTTACTGTATTAATCAGTTTGATTTGGACGCGGGACCACATTGATTTCATAGTCATTGCCTGCCCTGGTGTTTTTAATTTAAATTATTATTTATAATCTTTGGTGAATTCGGAGGAATTCATCACCTTAAAGGCAAAATAGTTTAAATTTGAATGTAACCACAAAGTCTCATTGATCCACTACTTAGACTGACTTAACTTAGACTAAACTTACTAAGACTAAGACTAAGATGATCACGACTCGTGAAGCAGGTCATATCATATTAATATTCCCGTGTCAGGTTCGACATATCTGTCTTCTGTGATTTTTTGAGAATAAATCTTACAATTAGCCGTGAATGGTGTAACATAGTATAGGTATAGCATAGGGAAACGATTAAATAATACACTTACCGTGAAATGTGTAGACCGTGTAGACAGAAACTTGTGGTCGTGACGAGGTAGTTCGCTACATCAAACGATGAGACTGGCTGTAGTTCCTAAAGATTATGGCACCAGTCGTGTTCACAAATGGCATAGGGGTCTACATCATTAACGGGAATTTTTAAAAAAATATATTTATGTCTAGAACCAGAAAAATATGGAAGATTATCGACAGAAACTAATATTTTACTATTCTACGCCATTGTCTTCCATTGCTTTCTGCCAGCCGGAAGTAAACTTCCACTCCGATCAGCTGTTTAACCGCATACTATCTATATAAAAGCTCAATTTTTAAAAAAATTTAAAACATTTCTAAGTCATTAAAACTTATTGAAAATAAAAGTTGATTTCAGATTACATATTTTAAAGGATTTTGAGGTGTTATTTCTAGCCATTAATTGTGAGGCAAATTGCTGATCTGTAAAGTGACTACAATTTGTATCAACTAAAAATTATAATTTTTAAAATTTTCAAGTAGGCAGGTTGCTAAAGCATTTTGAAGTGACAATTTATACAAACGAGGAGAACAATCCTGCTTTCTGGATTTATTAATTTTTTTTCTTCCGGATCGTATTCATATCCGGATACCCCCCCCCCCCCCCCCCCCCCCCCCCCCCAACCAAATATAGACATAAATATTTTAACCGGACTTTCAGCTTCTCGAGTTGGTTGGGGTCTTCTGACCTCACACGGTGGGCAGGAGGTTACTTGGTGTGTTTTTAAAAAATCCCTTATATCTGTTTTCCAAGTTGCCTTCTATCATTGTCCTTGAAGGAGATATCTTGGTTTGTTCCGACCATGACCGGGGTCCTTGTCTGCAAGGGAAACAGTCAAATATAGGTATAGTATTTGTTTTGGGAAATGATCTTTTCTTTCCTTGTAAATCATGTCTCTGTTTGGTACTGTAATATATTTTTTGTTTTGAAAATCATGTTTTGTAAGCATTTGAATTTGAGTGTATTCCTCTTGGTGGGCTCCTGTGCTTATGTCTGGATGAGACTTTCAGGTGACCTCAAACTAAGTACACTGATGGAGGCCCTTGAAACCTAAATCTGTTCCCTTTTTGAACCATTTTCATTTGTCAATTATTGTATGCTTGTAATAAATCTGGGGGCCGAAGTGGCCGAGTAGTTAAGGCATTGCACTGTGACCCGGAAGGTTCCGGGTTCGAGCCCCCACTTCAGGCAGTATTGTTTTCTTTCTCGAGTAAGATTATTAACCCCCCAATTTGCTCATTTGGACAACACGATAGTTGATAGTCAGACATCTTGTTTGATGTATAATAATCCTTATAATCCTTCGTGGAATGTCTAGGCGACGATGTCTTATAATGTCGTGGCGGAAGGGCATAATTAAAAAAAAAAATCTAGACTTTTTGATTAATTCGTTTTCTGCCTTTTGACTGGCGCTGAAATCACCTAAATGTGTCCCATGCGCGGTAAAGCCCTTAAAAAACAAAAAACAAAAAAAAATAACCCCCCCCCCCCCAACAAAAACAAAAACAAAACATCTCGAGGTGTTTTGAACAACTGTGACCAAAGTTAATAGATAGTTCGAAGATGACGTCACTCATGTCTTTGTTATTGTTTTTTGCCATCCGCGTTTATGAGTAATGCTCACTGAACTGTATTAACCTGACTATAAACGTTCATGGATACACACAGTTTTGTGTGTTGGTCCGTTATACTTCCGGATGGCAATGTTATGAGCTTCTTAGCCAAGCGCATACTATCTATACGTGCTTTGTTCACAATCTTTTGTCACTTTGAGAGGCCATACTTACCATTCGCGTGGTGTCAATCTTTCACTTTTTTAAATAAGTTCTTTAAAACTGATTAACATCAGACAGTTTTTTTAGCTATACATTTCTTAATATTAATCTTTTTTTTTATGTGGAAGGTTTACAAAGAGGTACGAACATTCCCGATGGTACACCACATTCAAAGAAGTCTAAAATGAGCGAGCTCGGATTCAACAAAATACCCATGACCAAAAATTCATTTTGAGTAAAAAGTAATAATGAAGAAAGATGCACACCAGCATAATATTTGTGTGTGTGTGTGTGTGTGTGTGTGTGTGTGTGTGTGTGTGTGTGTGTGCGCGTGTGTGTAGGGGGGGGGGGGAAGCTCAGTGGTATCAGCATCGGTCCTGGGTGCAGTCAGTATTTTTATCTACCCCCACCCCTCCCTCAATCTTTCCAGCAGTGGTTGGGTCGCTCATTATTGTCGACGGATACGTATAGTACTTTGCGAAAGGCAAGCGCCCTCTCCAAGATGTAGCAATTGCTATTGTTCATTCCATGTTAAAGATACCGGGATAAGCTCCGGTTTCATTAGTCGTATGACTCCGAGGGATTACTTCCTATAAGTCGTTTGCCGTTAACAAATGGATGAATCAGAACAGTCTGTCAGTGTTGTTACCTATGGTTACTGAGGATGAATATCTACTACACACATAGAGCAAGAAAATAGTTTCAACATCTCATGACCTTAGAGAGCGGTTGTTACAATTAACGTTTGTGTCATTTTAGTGGGTTAAAAAAAAACAAACTTTGTTTATTTTTTGTTTTCTTTTTTATTTGTTTTTGTTTCTTTTTTTTTTTTTTTTTTTTTTTGGTTGTTTTCTTTTGCTCTGTTTTCGTCATTTTATATCTTCTACAGATTACATATTTTAATGGATATTGACGTGTTATCTAGCCATGCATTAAAATATATTTTTTGGGATTATCTAGATAATAGGGAATGAGATTAGCGGAAGAGTAGTGTCCCTTGATTGGACGTCACCCATAGTCTGTGACGTCACCGGCGGAAAAGTTATTAGAGAGAGAACGTCATGTTGGTTGTGTGCATGGGGACGAGAGACGCATGCTCACAACCAACATGCCGTTCTCTCTCTAATAACTTTTCCGCCGGTGACGTCACATACTATGGGTGACGTCCAATCAAGGGACGCTACTCTTCCGCTAATCTCATTCCCTATAGAATTAACGGTGAATGGGAATACTTTGGCTAACTTCCCGTAAGCATCACTGTCTGTGACATGAATAATATAGTCCATAAAATAATTTTCGATAGGACTTTTTTAACCCTCTCCTTACCACCTACAACAAAATCGTCACATTTGTTACGATACAATATACATTTTTCTTATTCAGATTTATTTTTTTCATCACAAACTTTGAAGAATGATCTTTGTTTAATTAATAAGAACATGAAGTTGTTTTGTAGAGAGATTGTTTGAGTTTTAAAAATTAATTTTTCTGCTAGGTAAGCCTGCCATTTTGGGAAAATACTGAAAATGGTCGGTAAGGAGAGAGAGAGAGAGAGAGTTAAAATCGTAAAATTTGAAGCTAAAGAAGAAAAAAACAAAACAAAACAGTCCAGAACAAAAAAAAAACAAACAAAAAAACTAAACAAACAAAAAAACACCCCCCCAAAAAAAACCCAAACAAACAAACAATAATAACTAAAAATTAATTAACATTAAAAATCAAGCAACAAAACAAAACGTGAACGCTTATCGCGCGTTACAAGGGGTGCCACGAGGACAGAAACACTCAACAGAATTATTGGAATTTTTTTCTCACAGAAATAACCTCTGTTACCAACCAGGTACTCAGTTTACACCTGAGTATGATGAGAAATTTATGTGAGTTAAAAGCATTTTTCAAGGACTCAACTTGACGTCGTCCACACCAGAACTCGAAACCGGACTTGTATATATATCACAACCTTAGAGTTTAATAATGGGCCATTAGCCACAAACGTTTAAAAAAAATCAAGATGATTGCAATTCTTGATTTATTTTTTAAAGCATGTTAACATAATATTTGTTCATGAAGAAGCTTCGTATAGGAACAAAACAGACAATGGACGTTTCGGGTACAAACCCTTCGTCAGCTTACAATAATACACAAATTAACGTGGAAAACAAATACAATAAAATGCAAAACAACTTGTATCGTCTGTACTCAATGGTGATTACAGTATGAATGAAACGTTAGCGTGGCCTGGGTTGTGGCTAGGGTGCCCCAGGTGAGTGATTCAACTGTTATTGTTTTGGTCCCATAGGAAGCCTCTCCATTTTCACTCTTTCATTAGTATTTTCATGACCACCGGCTTCAGGCAGCCCCTACTGTTTTCTACTTTTCCATGATATTTGTTCCACTAATGTCAACTTGTTTTTGTTGTTGCTTATTTTTTAATTACAAGGAAATTAGAATTTTAAAAGATCACACTAGATATATTACATTTATAAAGTTTTGGTTCAAATGTCTGTGACAGAAGCTGCCTCCCATAGTCTTCTATCCCCTTATATCTGTCTTCCAACTCACTCTCTGTCTTTGTCTTGGAATGAGATTACTTGGTTTTGTCCTGGCCCTGGTCGGATACTTTAGCTGAGAGGGAAACAGTCAAATGTATAGTTAGTTTTGAGAGATGATATTTTTTCCTTGTAAATCATCTCTCTGTTATGCATTGTATTATGTTTTCTTTATGTAATAAAGTCAGACAACCGGGTAGCTGATGCCGGCGAGTGCGATAGAGACAACCGGGTAGTTGATGCCGGCGAGTGTGATACTGATAGAGACAACCGGGTAGTTGATGCCGGCGAGTGTGATACTGATGGAGACAACCGGGTAGTTGATGCCGGCGAGTGGTAGTAGTAGTATTGGCAGAGTGTAGAGGCCGTGGGAGTGGATGGATTCGGTCCCGGGGTCGACTCAAGAGTTCCAGACTGTAACTGCGGCGGTGGTGCTCAAGTGGGGAAGATAGATCGAGACAATGAAGTGACAGTTTAGTACTACTGTTAGTGATAGTGGCATGACTTCATGTGTCAGAAGTAGAAGTAGGGAGTTGATTTCATGAGCGAAGAGCACACACCACAGTCAAGTCCGGAGACACCATAGTCTACCCGAGTCCTAGCCCATCCACTCCAGGGTAGTGGAGGCGATCAAACAACAAAGGCCAGGATGTATAATGATGAAGTCTTTATTCAGGAACAATGGAACAGATCATTCTTTTGTATCGTATTCAATAGGCGTGTAGCAATGAATGGAGCAATGAATGAATGAAACGAATCAATGGCAGAATAATCTCATAATTAATATTAGCTATAGCAGTTAAAAATAGATTTAGCGCGGACGTCAGGGAAAGCACCTACGTCACTGGTCCAGGTAAAGTGATGCGTAGACTGAAGTGAGTAAACTCGATCGAGTTGTGTGCATCTTCATGATTTAAACAAATTAATGCAAATAACATGGGACATGTATGAAGGAACGAATAAGTCTAAACTAAAGAGTTATGCTACAAAATCAATCATAGTGAATTGCAGAGTTAAAGAGTAAATGTTTAGCTCGTAATTAGTAATCAAAGGCGTTAACGTTATGGCTGTATGAAATATTTAAGTAGCAATTATTAAGTATACAGAAGAACCAAGTAGATTTAGATGACTCAAGGTAGGTGGTTAGAAAGCTATGATTTGCCAGAATTAGTTATATAAATTTGTAAATGATCATAGTTGTTAAAATGAAGTTATAACGATGTGAAGTGATGAAAGAAAGAAAGCACACAAAAATATAGTATCAGGCCAGAAGTCACACCCAGCCGAAGATAAAAATAGTACTACATCGAGAGACTACCTGTGTAAGGGCTTAACACACAACACACAGTGTACTATTGGTCATAGTAACACACACGAGTAAAGGAATGTTGATATCAACCAGAGGCACACATTCTTGCATTACTTGCATACATGTAAATAGTGATGGCAGCGACAAGTAGTAAAGAGTAATAGAGTACAAAATCAAATAACATTAGATAGAATGGTCATTCTATTACACATCCCCCAACTCGAACCGTTCTATGTCCTCATAGAACAAATTATTTAATTATCAATGGTCAACAAGGCAGAGAGGATTCAATGTACGAATTCAACTTGAAAGAAATGCAATCAATGTAAAATTACGTCGCTTCAGCATAGCGGTATAAGTATAAGATGAGAAAAGTGTTAAAACTTGAAATACGAACGTCTCAAATATGAGGAGGCTCATGTCGAATATAGATAGACATGGAAATATTAAGTGGACGTCGATTGTTAGCGGTAAAGGTAGAAAGAACTACACTGTTATACTTATAAGCAATAGTTTTAACATTCCATAATTACATTGTATGTTTCATTATGAATCATGAGCATATTGCAAAATTAATGGGAACTAACGAGATATTGAATCAATATAAACGAGAAACCTACAAAACATGGATTATCTCACCAACGTGGTGGTCAAACTCAGGCAGATCCTTGCATTTGGCGTGATGTCGTCTGGGCAGATGTGTGCAGGCGGGATTCTGTGACGTGGTTTCACTTTCACAGACGCGACTTTTAGGAACACCGGCCACCACTTGACGACGATGCCTTCGGATAAATAAATTTAAACAGTTCAGTAATGTGCTCATAAAGCACCAAAAATTATACAGATTAAAATCATACACAAACGCACTTGTCATTGCTATTTCTTCAAAGAAACGTTCTTAATTAATTGGACAAAATTGAACAATCGTAAAAAAAAAAACACAAAAAAAAAAAACAAACAAACAAACAAAAAAAAAACATTAAAATTGTACATAGATTCAAATATGAAAACATTCTTAGTGTGTTAGAGGGCATTATAATTAACGACAGCACTCACACGATGCACGACGGGTTTTATGTCGCCTGGAACGCCTAGGCAGTTGGGATGTACTGGTCACCACAGGACGATGTCTTCGAGTAGTTGCATGGCCATCAGGGGGACGAGGCTCCATCTGGTTGGGGACACGGGTCATCTCGGGCACATGGACACGGGTCATCTCGGGTCGGACAGGCACATGGTTCGTCTCGGACTCAGGCATACGGGTCACCTCGGGCACATGGACACGGGTCATCTCGGGTCGGACAGGCACATGGTTCGTCTCGGGCACAGGCTTACGGGTCACCTCGGGCACATGGTTCGTCTCGGGCACAGGCATACGGGTCATCTCGGGTCGGACAGGCACATGGTTCGTCTCGGGCACAGGCACATGGGTCAACTCGGGGACATGGACACGGGTCATCTCGGGTCGGACAGGCACATGGTTCGTCTCGGGTTGGTCAGGCACCATTTTAAGCTCTCGGACATGTCTCCTCAACGTGACGTTATCCTTGAGGCGTCGCAAAGCATATACATCTGTATCCGGGTGTAGTCTTTTCAGCACTTTGTGTATCTCTTCGTTGTAAGAGTGCTGCATCTTGTTTCGCCCAGTTCCATGATATTTGACTAGGACAAGGTCTCCTGGCTGGAACGTCAGAGGTTTTGCTCTCTTATCTGTATGTTTTCTTCGTTGGATTTCGGAGTGCAAAGCCTTTTCCCTCGCTCTGGCTGTATCGCGTTCTGTCTGTAGGGCGTTGCCGGCTGGTGACTGAAGGAAGAAATCCACATCCAACCGATTTTCTCTGCCAAACATCAAGCGGTAAGGGGTAAATCCAGTCGTCGAATGTGGCGTAGAGTTATATATCATGACTAGATCGTCAAGGTGATTCGGCCACCTGTGCTGCTCTTCTTTGGCTAGACTTCTCAGTAGCTGGTGCATGGTTCGGTTGAACCTCTCACATTGGCCATTTCCCTGCGGGTGGTAAGGGCTGGTCCGACTCTTCTCCACGTTGTATCGTTTCAGTAGTTCATAAATCACGTCAGCCTCAAAACTTCTTCCTCTGTCACTGTGTACTCTTTCTGGTATGCCGTATCGAGTGAACCAGTGTTTTATGAGAGCGTCTGCAACGGTAGATGCTTTCTGGTTTCTGGTAGGGACCGCTTGTGTGAACTTGGTGAAGACGTCCGTAATTACAAGAACATCTTCTATGCCACTTGACGCCATCTCAAGTTTGGTGAAGTCGATTGCTACAATCTCCATAGGTCGCGTGGCCGATATGTGAGCCGATGGCGTATGGATCGTCTGAGGGCGTGAGATTAGACATCGTTGGCAATTTTTCAAATGGTCTTTGATGTGTTGAGTCATTTGAGGCCAGTATCCCCGTGTTTGGATCAGCTTGAAAGTCCGATCGAAACCTTGGTGCCCCATTCTGTCATGTAGGAGAGATATGGTTTTCTGCTGCAAACTTTTGGGCACAACAAGTTGGTCCACAGGGCCGGCTTCCGTCTGTATTCGTCGTCGCAGTATGCCGTTCTCATCTTTATGTAGTTTTGGGTATTCACGTATCAGTGCTTTTACAGCAGGACAGCATGCTGACTTCGGCGGTTTTTCTGGGAAGGTTAACATCACTGGACCAATGACTTTATCGTTTGTCTGCAAGGTGACCAGATCGTTAGAATTCGGCCACGTCTCAGCATCTGGGGTCGACTGGATGTCACAGGAAGTCTCAGCACACAGAACTGATAGGGTAGCTGGCAGGGGAGACGAATTACACCAAGGAAATTTTTCATCGATAGATGGGAATAACTGGCTGGACGGCGAATCGATGGCAATCTTGACAGTCGCACAGACAGGGTCTCTGGAGAGTGGATCAGCTGGATTTAGTTTTCCGGGAACATACTGAACCTTGAACTTAAATGCCGAAAGCTGCGCCGCCCAACGTTGTTCGATGGCACCAAGTTTTGCGGTCTCATAATACGTCAGTGCATTGTTGTCAGTCAGGACGACGAATTCATTGCTGATCAGGTAGTGTCTGAATTTATCTGCGATCGCCCACTTCATGGCCAGGAACTCCAACTTGTAACTGCTATGATGGCTGTGATAGTAATTCTTCTCAGCAGGACGGAGGCGTCGGCTTGCGAAAGCTATGGGTTTGATAGTACCATCTTCTTGTTTTTGTGACAAAATGGCACCCAAACCCTGTTCACTGGCATCGGTCTGGACCAAAAACGGCTTGTGGAAATCTGCATATCCAAGAGTCGGAGACGAGGTGATGGCATCTTTCAAGGACTGGAACGCTGACTGATGTATTTCATGCCACGAGCGGATGATGGAACCACGACGTCTCCCTTGTTCTTTGTTGTTATCAGTAACGAGATCATGGAGTGGTCCTGCTATTTTGGCAAAGTCTTTGACAAAACGACGGTAGTATGAAGCAAAACCAAGAAAGGATCTGAGTTGAGTAGTGTTTCTTGGAACTGGCCAGTCCTTCACCTTCTGTACTTTATCGGACTCGCAGGCAATACCACTGGGGGAAATTGTGTGCCCTAGGTAGCTGACTTGGGCTGGCAGAAACTGGCATTTTTCTGGGCGTAGTTTGAGACCGGTGGCTTCTATCCGTTGAAACACACGTCGGAGGTGACAGAGGTGGTCTTCAAAGGTTTTGGAGTACACCAGGAGGTCGTCAAGGTACACTAGGAGGTGCTCGAACAGAAAGTCTGACATCACTCGTTGCATCAGGCGCTGGAAAGTTGCGGGTGCAGAAGTCAAACCAAAAGGCATTCTTGTGAACTCGTAAAGACCAAAAGGAGTGGTGAATGCAGTCTTGTGCTGGTCGTCAGGGTGCATTGAAATCTGGTGGTAACCGGAGGCAAGATCAATTGTCGAAAAATATCGGGCACCAGCCAAGGCGTCAAACGACTCCTGAATACGAGGAAGAGGGTAGGCATCCCCAACTGTCTTGGCGTTAAGCCTTCTGTAGTCGACACACAATCTGAGGCTCCCATCTTTCTTCCGAACCAATACAACAGGGGACGCATACGGGCTATGACTTTCGATTATGATGTTGTTGGTCTTGAGCTGTTGAAGATGTTGCCGTACCTCTTGGAGCATAGTGGGGGAGATACGACGGTAAGGCTGTGATACTGGAGTCTGGTCTACTGTTGGGATTCGGTGGGTGGTAACGTTTGTGAACCCAATGTCAGCATCGTCTCTGGCAAAAATATGGTGGTACTCTTTTATGAGGTCGTCAAGCAGTTGTCTCTGCCTGTCGTTTCCGCCAATTTCGACTTGGGAGGTGGGCAGCTGACTTCGAATTGTGGGTTCTAACCTAGTCGCCGTAGAGTGTTGATTTGATGGCTTTTTGTCGACGTGGATCTCGTTGCAGGTGACTGTGAGTTCCAGCGGCTCTTCATTCTCAACGGAATCAGCTATTTCAAGATTGGCAATCGGTGTCTTTGAGTCAATGATAACGTGTTCTGGAGACAAGTTGGCAACGCGTACGAAGAGTTTCTTTCTGGTACATCCCACTGTTGGAACTAGGAGTAGACCTTTAGGCAATGCAGTCGTCAGGGGAGTGGCCAGTAGCAAACATTCTGTGTTGGTCAGGCAGGCAGGATACGAGACTTGTACGGTAGCCATTGAACAGGGCGGTATCTGCTGTCTGGCGATAACTTTGGCTGTAAAGGGGCCGGTTGGCAATCTGAGGTGGCATTTCGTCTGACTCAATATGGCACCGAGGTTGGCAGGCAGGGACTGGCAGCGGGCGAGCAAATTCATTCCTAGCAGGCAAGGGGTGTCTCTGGGATGGTCATCGGGTAGTACAAGGAAAGGCACATCTCGGAACCACTCTCTGAACAAGCAGACATCGGTGATAATGATGCCATCATATGGTATCGGCAGTCCGTTGGCGGCTTTCAGTTTCAAAAAGTTAGTCTTGATGATGTCGCTGTCGAGATGACTGGTTGCCCATCGACTGGTTATGGTGGATACTTGACTACCAGTGTCAATGAGTGCATCCACTGGCTGATTGTTCAAGGCAATGGTCGTCACAGGTCGGTCTCCAATGAGGTCGGATGAATTTACCCCCGCCGCTACAGTCTGAGTTGGAACGACGGGGGTTAGTAGTTTCCCTGGTTTCCCACATCTTGAACTTCAGGTTCTAACACTGCTGCGGCATAACATTTCCCACGGACCTCTCGAGACTTTGGTCTACGAGTGTTATGTTTCGGACTGTAAGATTCCGGCCAACGGTGCATCGGCCAACGGTGCATCGGATTTCGAGACTTAGCAGGGGCACTATCCGGCCATTGGGGCACCGGATTATTCGTCACTGGGGCATTGTCCGGCCAACGGGGCGCCGGATTATTGGTCTCAGTTTCTCGGTCACTGTCCGGCCAACGGGGCACCGGACCACGGGGGCTATCCGGCCAACGGGGCACCGGATTATTGGTCTCTCGGTCTAGGTCCGGCCAACGGGGCACCGGACCACGGGGGCTATCCGGCCAACGGGGCACCGGACCACGGGGGTTATCCGGCCAACGGGGCACCGGATTACTGGTCTCTCGGTCTAGGTCCGGCCAACGGGGCACCGAACCACGGGGGCTATCCGGCCAACGGGGCACCGGACCACGGGGGCTATCCGGCCAACGGGGCACAGGATTATTGGTCTCTCGGTCACGTCGGTCCTGAAACTGAGGTCTACTGGACATATACCTCTGTTTTGTCCGGCATTGTGTTTCATCGTGACCCGTTCTGCTACACCAGGTACAACTTATCCTCTGCCGGTTTATTGAAGGTCGACTGGGCATGGGCTGAGGTCGATTAACGTCGTCTTCTGTCAGGCGGGCAGTCAGAGCGGCCACAGTGGCACGTAACTCTTCTATTTGGCCGGCGGTCACTTGCTCCACGTAGCCGCACTCCGGGTTATCCTGGATCCATCTCCTGGCCTCCTCTCGTAGGGTGTAGAATGATGCTTGTCTATTTTGCTGAGCATAGTCCCTCAAATGTTTCTTCAGCACAGATGAAGATACGCCGTCTACGAACCGGTCCTTCAGCACCCAACTGGGGACGGCATCCGGAGCTTCTGCGTTGGCCCTTGTCGACATTGAGGTTAGTGCTTGGGCATACTCCAGCAGGGACTCTGTAGTGCCCTGTCGACGAAGGTGAAACTGCCGAATGACCCCGAGAGCGCTGTCTCTCGTCTTGAAGGTTGTGGCGAGTATATTCAAGACTTGGTCGCCGGTGGATCGTTCATCAGCAGGGCGCGACAAGACCTCCTCCCGAGCAGGTCCTTGGAGGTAGGAGATGATCCATTCCGTGGCCACTCCTTCTGGTAGTTGGAAAGCACGGATTGTTCTTCTGGCGGTCTCTATGAAGTCGTTACAGCCGCCTTCTTCTTCTAGGCCCCGGAATACTGGCAGTGGTGTCGGAGAGATCCGGTGCATGGCCATGGCTGACATCTCTGGCTCTGGTGGCGTTACTGCTGCTGCAGATCTTGTGGCTGGCATATGATAAATACTGCAGGTCTCCAAAAGGCTGTGGCTTCTGAAATGGAATCCTGCTCGCAGCGCCAAATTTGTAACGGTATCACGAGTGTGGTGAAGTACCGTACAAAGAGGTGGATGGTCTCAGTCGCAGAGTCGACTTGGGTTCCGAACCGTAACCGTTCTGTGGAGGTGCTCAAATAGAGATAGAGTAGGAAATAGTAATGATGATAGCTGATTTCATGTAAAGTAAAAGGCAGCCGAGAGACAATGATTTCATGTGACCGGTTGCGGCTATGTCTCTCAACTGTTGTAGGAGTAGTAGTGTAAAGAAAATGAAGATCAGCGATTTCATGTGATGAGCACACACAGTCCAGTGGTTTGGATCCCTCGTCAACCCCGGTTCCTCGACCACCCACGTAAAGAAAGGGTTATTGAAGGAGTGAACGTCAGAAGGCGAATTATTCAATGTTTGAGGTTTATTGAATAAAGCAAAACAACATCAAAATATGAAAAATGCATGATATAATAATATCGACGCGGACCCCAGGGAAAGCACCTACGTCACAACAATATCATAGATGGGCATGTTTAGGAAAATTGGGAATTCCCGCGAGGGTGTTCGACATGCTAAAATAAAATGGCAATAAATCACAAAATGCAACATATAAAAATAGATGAACTGTTACAGGTGAAAATGTGGTATCATAATAATATTCTTACAAATTGGTGGGTACAACAGCAATTTGGTTATTGTGTAACACATGAATAAACAGTGTGCGAGTAGCTTGTTTGTAAATAAAAATGAAGATATTGGAATCACATCAATATTGTATAGAGAAATAAAATATACATTTTGAAGGCATGGATATCCCCGATCTAAGGAGAGTAAATTTGTCTTTTAAAGTTAACTGGAACAGGAGAAATAAATATATCAATAAAAAGACGTATCAACCGACACCGAGTACAAGGAAGACAATAATAATAATACTACTCTGCTTAGTTATCAGAGATACCTGTCGGAATACACACATACGCTCACACACACTACCCCCATGCATCACTGCTTGCCGCGTTAGACACACATATACACACACGCACACGCACACACACACACGAATGCTAGCCTATAGTAGTAAGGCGTAGTAGTAATAGTAATAAAATGGCATTCTATTACATTTATATTATATAAGATTTGTAAAATATTTGAGTGTATTCCTCTTAGTGGGGAGCTGTGCTTGTGTCTGGATGAGACTTTTAGTAATCTTTGATACTTTGATAGTGTGCTCTTGGAATCTACACCTGTTTCTTATTTGAACCAATTCCCCTTTGTCTTACCTTTGTCTTGGGTGCTTTAATTGTAATTCTAGAACTTTTTACTATCTCATTTTCTTCCTTTTTACTGGCGCTGATATGACCTTAATGTGTTGCAAGTGCCGTAAAACTCTTTTAAAAAAAACAAAAACAGCCGAAGCTGCCACAGATCAACAAACAACTTGAGACACTTAAAATGGATAAACGGATAACTTTATAGTAATATTCAGTGCAATCCTTGTTCAGTCATTTTCTTTGGCAAGGTATATCATTGGACGTAATCGAATCTGTTTAAGGACATCTTCCTACTTTGCCTGTAGGCTACAGTATTTCCCCTTTGACATTTCAGTCATAGATTCATAAATCACAGCACGGATACAACGAAAGATCGAATTCAATGAGATTTGAAATCGACGCGTCGGTCCCGGCCGGCGACTTCGTTGAATTGGGATCCCACTGTATTAAAGTTTATTTCAGATTAAAAAGGAAGGAAGTGTTTACAAAACGAACCTCTTGAGCTGGAGAGATTGACAACAGCTGTCGCAACCAGCTTTAACTTTAACTCACTCAACCCTAACACCGACTATATCCGTAGTTTTCCCGTGTTACTTTTACCCCATGCCTATTTATTACATTTTTCTGAGAAAAATTATAGGCGAAGTATCAAAGCTAATATTTTTTATTTATTTTTTACATGTTAATGATAGTTGAATAAAACTGTCTATGTACATGCTCATTTTTTAAATACATTTTTTTTCAAATTTTGAAAAGAAGCAAAAATCTCTAGGATTGAGTGAGTTAACGATACAACTGGGCCATGTTATAACTTGACTATTTATTTTTGTTTCAGTATGATCCTATCCGAGAACGGATTTACAAACTCACCAATAACATGACAGCTTGTGTCATTATTGTAAAAAAAACAGGATTAAATGTTTTTGCTTGAGACATGGCTTTCTATTATCCTGCTGTAATATACTTAAATAGCAAACAAAAGGAATCAGAGAAAATGTCAGGAACGCTCAGTTATCTGTTTTAATCTGGCTTGAGATTATAACTAAGTCGTAATGCTATTTTTCGTGTCTTGCCCTAAGCTCCGTGTTATTCTGAGGTTTAATAATAATAATGATGATAATAATAATAATAATAATAATAATAATAATAATAATAATAATAATAATAATAATAATAATAACAATAATGATAATAATAATAATAATAATAATAATAATAATAATAACAATAATAATAATAATAATAATAATAATAATAATAATAATAATATAATAATAATAATAATAATAATAATAATAATGATGATGATAATAATAATGATGATAATAATGATGATGGTGATGATGATAATAATAATAATAATAATAATAATAATAATAATAATAATAATAATAATAATAATAGTAATAATAATACTTTTAATTATTATTATTATTATTATTATTATTATTATTATTATTATTATTATTATTATTATTATTATTATTATTATTATTATATTATCATTATTATTATTTCATTTCTTGTTGAGTAGCTGAGACTCAATGAAAAACATGAAATGAAATAAACATGAGCATTTATATAGCGCAGTTCCACTAAATGTGCTCAAGGCTCTTTATAAAGGGTCTCTAGTATCCAACAGCGACACTTAAACATGTAGGACGAGACATGACGCCTGGAAATATTACTTTTTTTCTGACAGAGATAATTCTGTTAATGGCCAGGTACTCATTTTTCAATTGAGTAGGCGTGAGTGTGAGTATATATATAGAGCCTTTTCCAAGGACTCAACTAAACTTCGCTCAGACAGGGACTCGAACCCTGGACCTTCCGGTCCGAAGGCTAGTGTCATACCACAAGACTGCATAGTAACACAAGCAAATAATAATTATAAAACAAAAACAAACAAACAAAAAAGAAAAACAACCCACCCCAAATCACCCCCCCCCCCCCCCCCCCTAAAAAAAAACCCCAACCCCATAACCACCCCACCCCCCATAAAAAACAACCAAAAAACAAAATAAAACAAAAAACAAAAAACAAAAACAAAACAAAAATAAAACAATACCAAACAAAACAAAAAGAAAATAACCAACTGGGGATCAAGGAATTTACCCAATGGAAACCGTACGGTGCTCTGATTGGCTAACCAAACCAGCGGCCTCGATGAGAAAAATATCGGCCATTTTGCTGTTGGCTGGGAATCGCGTTACTATAGTAAACAAGCGCTGATCGGCCGTTCATGAAAACCAGTTGCTGCTCGCTCGTTTAACTCAAAATTATTCAAAACGATCTCTCTAAAATGATATAAATGTGACTTCTTAAGGTTTTCTTCACGGTCAAAACCACACAACATTCTATTAATGATTACGTCCGGCAAAAAGGAATATTGACAGGTCGACCGAGAGGTGAACTCATCAAACGACAAACATCAATGCGAAGGATAGAGAGAGAGTCAAACTATTGTTTGTCTTGCCCTGTTCTATATAGAGAAAAGGATAAATAGTATAGCCTCATGTGTGAGTGGTTGTGTGTCATAGTCATGTTTTTTAATTGTTTCTGTTGTCTATGTGTGTAGTGATGACGATCACATTCACTCCATCAGCGCGACGAAACTGCCCCCCCCCCCCCTTTTTTTTTTTTCACATACACGTAATTCACATGAGTAGAGTTGGACTCGATAGTTCAGTGGTTTAGCATTACAGTTAGAATTATCGTTTACCGGCATTAAAAGCTATTTTAGAGGGGGAAATTCCACATTTTACTGCTGCTGCTGCTGCTGCTGCTACTACTACTACTACTACTACTACTACTACTACTACTACTACTACTACTACTACTACTACTACTACTACTACTACTACTACTACTACTACTACTAAAGTTATTGAGAGAAAAATCTTTATTTAGAATCCTTGAGCACAGGCGAGCCGCTGTGTGTGTGTGTGTGTGTGTGTGTGTGTGTGTGTGTGTGAGACGTGGCTGTAGTCTAATTTTATCAGAATTAGGAGGCCAAGGAGTTATCTCTTTGGATATTAAGTAGGATTATATTTTTTTCCGTATTAATATTAGTGTAGTGGAAATTACAATGAGATCGTATTAAAAACAAAAGACTAAGAATAACATCAGATCGAGATGATTCTGATAGCAAAAAAGTAGGCTATATATGTGACATATTTAAATTCAGTCACCAAGCATGATAAAAACAAACAAAAAATCAACACAAATAATTTTAACCCTCTCCAGGCAAAAATTTGACGGTAGCATTTAAATATTTTTTAGTCGACTAAAACATAGTTTACTTTACTAAGAACATGCACATTTTTATGTTGATAGGGTTGACTGGTTGAAGATATTGTAATCCTGGATTAGGTCAAAAGAACAAAAGCAGAAGTAAAATAATCAATTTAAAAAAACAAAAACAAAAAAAAACTGTCAATTTGGAACAAAACAGCACCAATGTCTAACTCTGGGACTAACCTTTAGATAACAAGTTGTTGGTGATGTTTTCTGGTCAAGTCTTTACAGGTGTTTAAAGAGTATTGTCTTAGTATGCTTTTGACGAACTGAGCATGTGTTGTTGAATATGTGTCTGTCTGTAAATAGTTTAACGTGGTGATACAACATTGTTCTACAAAATATGGAACAAGCTTCTTTAATAATCTGTGTTACATGATTGTCCTCACTTTCAAAATGACTTTCCATGGCATGCTTATCTAAATCTGTAAAAATTGATGGCCCTAATCTTTCTGTTACTTTTATTATCACTTTACTTATTGTTGTGCTATTGACTGCTCTCAAAGGTCCCTCCTTGTGTGTAGTTAGAATTTCTCTCAAACAAAGGTCAGCTGCTGTAATAACTTTATAAAAATCTTCAGATGGATATAATAATCCCCCCCTGTCTTTTCTTTCGGTAAAACTAGATGATGATGGTTTGCTTGAATCAGGATTGTCTAATGAGGCTAAAAATTCTGAACAAACAGAACATTTGATTTTGTCTCGTAATTTCCTTGCGATAAATCCAGACATATAATACAAAACATCTGAATGGTACTCTGAGGGCTGGCAAAGGGTTTTCGTAAAGATCATAGTTTTTCTGTCCAATTCAGGTTGAAAAGAGTTTGTCGAATTGTCAACAGTAAAAGATGAATTTTCTTGGAAAAGCTTATTTTCGGGGGCAGGTAAGCAATTAGCATTTTTGGAACTCAGCACACCATTCTTCATCAAAAGAGACCTGAGGGCATATTTAAATTGAAGGACATTCGGGTTATTATTCCAGCCACCTCTTCTTCGTATCCTTGAAAACAATGTCTCCAAATGATCTTGAGAGAGTCTGTAAGTAAGTATGTATTTGTAGTTATTGGCCAAAAGTCGCCGAGATATCAATTCTATGGATGTCAGTGTTGCCAAAAATCCAATAAATCCAGTTTTCCTCTTTGATTGTAGTATTGGCTTGTTAGTATTGTCACATAAAGATGATATATATATTTCTGGCAAAATGAATAAACTCTAATTTTTCCTCAAGATTTTCCTTTGTAATAGGGCTTTTAAATCCTTTTGTACAGAAACTACTGCTGTTGCATAAATCAAACAATTTATCAAATATACGAATAAATTTACAAGTCGCTTCACTTCCAGCAAATTCAGGCAACTTCAAGTCATCCCGAAGAAACATAATGGCAGAAGCAACAGAAGAGCTTAAAGTTTGGGCAGCAAGAGAAACTTTCATTTTATTTTTCACATAATCAATATGTCTTCCTTTTAGCTTGTTGGCAAGGTTTCAATTACTTTCCAGCTGCAGCTTGTGAAGTGCAACAATATAAGACCAATCAATCCTCTCCTCTCCACGGCGCAAACATTTCAGGTCACCCAATGCATTTCTAACATTTTTTAACAAATGACAGGCATCAAAAATAAAGGGAATGGTTTTAGATGAATCCAAGGGGTGAGGAAACTCAGGATCAATGACATCTGAACTTATAGTGCATCCAATAGCAGTTGCAGTCGCTTGGTTAACATAAGCTCCATCACACACAACCCCTTGAACAGAGAAGCCTGCCTCAGACAGCCAAACTATCCCATCATTAATAATACGTGCTTGCTGGGCTGCACTAATCTTATCAACAAGAAAATAGCCAATAGGGTGCTTAAAATATCGCTTTTGTCCAACGATGAGAAGAGTAAGACTTTCTGAAGCTAATGTGTCTGGTGATGCAACTTGAAGATGACCATGGTTCACATAGCCAGCATAGGTCTGGGATGCAGGGTCAAACACAACTTGCTTCCGAATAGACATCGAATCAAACATAAGACAAACATCCTTCATCAAATCATCCTTTTTAAGTTGAGCTTGCAAGGTATTAAAAACATCTGTAATAAATCCTGGGGAGACATTGTGGGATGCAGACCACCTACGA
The DNA here is from genome assembly GCF_034508935.2 of Berghia stephanieae. NCBI lineage: Eukaryota > Metazoa > Mollusca > Gastropoda > Nudibranchia > Aeolidiidae > Berghia > Berghia stephanieae. The sequence goes on along the minus strand of NC_088364.1, from coordinate 81,992,916 downwards.
ATGGTATCCGCATGAGGCAAATGCAAATACTTTCTCACATAATTATAAGCCTGAGCACTATAGAAGTGCAAGGAAACAGCAAAGGATTTTAATTCATCAGAAAAACACATATTATTTTTGGACATATGGGCAGCTTTTAATTCATTTTCAATTAAAGTGAGGGTTTCCGCAGCAAAATTTTCTTTTAGGATGTCAACATTTTCTTCTTTCAACAACTTTTTCTTCTTCAAATCTTCCAAAAGGGATGAAATTTTTACATCTCGACGGGCCAACTTCTTCCTCATGCTACTGAGTTGTTGTTTTTGATGAAGCATCTTTTCTTGGCAAACAAGCAACTTATTTTAGGTCTCTTCTAAGTGGCTTAATAGGCATAATTATGTTCATCAACTTTAGGGGTCTTACTGGGTGTAGCATCTTCAAATGGAGAATTGGGAGCAGCTCGTTTTCGAGGGGATGATCTTGTCTTTTTAATGGCAGGAGACTGTTTATGTTGGGGATAATTTGGAAATACAGATGGGACAGCATTCTCTCTCAATTTTTTTTGGTCTAAACCGAGATAATAATCTTCTAATAAAAAATGGACACTACAGACCCTATCATTTTTTGTAGGTCTCCACTCTGACCCATCTACATTCTTCCTGCTGATTTTAGTAATCCACTTGGACAACAACTCAGGCTTCTTCCATGGAAAGCTGAAAATAAGTGAGGCATTCTAACTAGGACTATCTTGACAATTGGTGTACTATAGTGAAAAACAATCTATCCAGTTGAATTATTTTCTATTGGCAAGGGAAAGACTCCATGGAAAAAAAAGCAATTAGACGTCTAGTACTATACTTATATATTTGTCTTTATCTAGGTCTTCCTGTCAATATACTTATATACTTGTTGATATTCATCTCGGTTCATGTATCTCAAGTTTTGAAAAATAACCACACTACTCTTACACGCCTAGAGTGGAGTGCTTATACTTTGGCCTTTGCAGTTAATTGCAATCGCAAGCTCTCCTCCTCAATTCGAAAACGCATTATAGTTATAGGTTATTATAATACATGATTACACACATTCTCTAACTTCATTTTTACCTCAGGGGAATAGTTCAGATCAGTATGTAGATTTATTTATAAAAATACTTGGGAGACCTTCCATTCTTGCTCTAGTACTAGGGGTTTGGGAGGGGCGAAACTTTAAAAAAAAAAAAAGTTTTCCCCCTCCCAAACCCCCTACTAGAACAAGAATACTTGGGATGTAGTAGCTTATGGAAGGTCTCCCAAATACTTATGAGATATAGACTCTATATCTAAATCTATCTAGATCCTAGAACATTATCAGTCTCCGTCGCAGTCGTCAGTAGCCCAAAATACAATTAGAATTGATTTATTTCTCTGACCTGTGAAACGACAATGATGTGCCTTTGACAGCTTTATTGTGGCATAAATATACGCAGCAGTTCTGAACCATTTTATTGTGAATTTTAATATTGTTGTGGTGTTTGTTGTGTCGTTATGATGACATTAGATACCGAATGAATGGTAATGTTTACATTCTCAGCCAACAACAAAATGGCGCTAAATGCTTTCATTGGTGGACACTTTTTAGACTCCGTACGTATTCTCATTCGTTTAATTCTATGCTGGGGATAGAGTTTTTCATTTGCAACTCTCAAAAAAAATAAGTAAATAAAAAATAAATTAATTAAGATGACACCACCTATTTTCGTTTCATTTACTTTTTTACACTTCATTTGCGACATTGTTTAAAAATATATATTATAAGAATAATCGATATAAGAAATGAATAATCGATGCAACAAAAATTAAATCGGATGGCCAGAGATAGCGAGTTTCTATTGGGCCAACCGATATATTCATTAAACACGATTCAATTTTTTGTTGTGTGGTTTAATTGAAAAAGAGATGCATAGAAATGGAAACACGGAATGCAACGAGAACATTTTATTATCAAAGAAACAAACATTAATAGCAAATATTTTACAATTTAAAGAAAAAACTTTTCACAGAGTGGTGGCGGGCAGGCCAGTGTAGCAAATTGAAAAATGTCCAATATCGATTTTGCCTCCATGATAAATCATTTTTAACATTGCTCGCTTTTGTGCGCCTTGGTTTGTTAGAAGTATTGTTTATAAATGGACTCAAAAGCATGACTAGACGGTTTCTATAGTTGTTTGAAGATTGAAGGGTGAACACAATTAGCCAGTAGATTTTTGACCAATCAAAACATGAAATTTGTGACACACCCTCACACGTGCTCGGACAAACATAGTTGGTTGTTTATAGATAGTATGCGCTTGGCGAAGAAGCTCATAATATTGCCATCCGGAAGTATAATGGACCAACACACAAAACTGTGTGTATCCATGAACGTTTATAGTCAGGTTCAGTGAGCATTACTCATAAACGCGGATGGCAAAAAACAATAACAAAGACCAAAGTGACGTCATCTTCGAACTATCTATAAACAGTAACGGGAATGGAATCGACCCATCATTGTTATTGTTTTCATACCGCCAAATGGGTGACTAGTTATCACACGATTTTCTTGATCAGATGATAAACGTTTCGGTTTGCATATAATTTTCTGTGTCAGTTCTATTGATCAAGCGGTAGAACAGTGACTATTTTACTTAAGCACAAACCATCGATAGTAAAACTTGTGTAGTTTGCTGTGTCTACCAATCACTGTCATTGTTTACATTATGACGATTGTCCGAGAGGCGTGGTTATCTACCTGTCTATAGATAGTTCGAAGATGACGTCACTCAGGTCTTTGTTATTGTTTTTTGCCATCCGCGTTTATGAGTAATGCTCACTGAACTGTATTAACCAGACTATAAACGTTCATGGATACACACAGTTTTGTGTGTTGGTCCATTATACTTCCGGATGGCAATGTTATGAGCTTCTTAACCAGGCGCATACTATCTATGGAACCTGGGGTCTGATTCATGGAGCGGGACTACGACGATAGTCCTAGACTAAATCCGTTGTCTCAGTCTAAAAGGCGTTGTAAGATATTCATGAAGCCGGACTACGCGAAGTCTTAGACTAAACGAGGGACTAAACGGGTGAAATTTACACCCGCGATTTAGCATGTGTAAATATCGTAGTCTGAGACTAAATGTCAAAATCATAATATGTCCTCTACGCTGGGGGAAGTAATTGTACAGCGATTAGAACAAGAATACCCGACAGTTTTTGATTTTATATTTATTTTTATTTATTTATTTATTTATTTATTTTTTGGTTTTGTTTATTTTCTTTTCTTTCCTTTTCTCGAAGATTCGACAATCGCACATACACTCCTCATCTTGCCCATTCAAAACACTCTGCAGGGACTCCTCCTCCCCTCCCCCCCCCCCCCCCCCCCAACACACAGTTTCATAGTAACTTCCTCCTCCTCCTCCTCCTCCTCCTCCTCCTCCTCCTACTACTACTACTACTACTACTACTACTACTACTACTACTACTACTACTACTACTACTACTGCTGCTGCTGCTGCTACTTTCACTATTATCATTACTCTTACTACTACTACAACTACTAGTACCACTACTACTACTTCTACTACTACTACTACTACTACTACTACTACTACTACTACTACTACTACTACTACTACTACTACTACTACTACTACTACTACTACTACTACTGCTACTACTACTACAACTTCTACAACAACAACTACTACTACTACTACTACTACTACTACTGCTGCTGCTGCTGCTACTTTCACTATTATCATTACTCTTACTACTACTACAACTACTAGTACCACTACTACTACTTCTACTACTACTACTACTACTACTACTACTACTACTACTACTACTACTACTACTACTACTACTACTACTACTGCTACTACTACTACAACTTCTACAACAACAACAACTACTACTACTACTACTACAACAACTACTACTACTACTACTACTACTACTACTACTACTACTACTACTACTACTACTACTACTACTACTACTACTACTACTACTATTACATTTCTTTTATGTCTTTTATCGTCCATTATTTTATAGAAATTTCACGTCTCTCACTGGACTTATCATTTCTATCACACCGCGCTAACGATTCGTTCACACTCCAACCATCGTTGAGTACAGACGATGCAATTTATACTGCATTTCATCTTATTTGTTTTCAACGTTTATTTGTTTATTGTTGTGCCGACGAAGGGTTTGTACCCGAAACGCCCATTGTCTGTTTTGTTTCCACCGATTCCTCTCCATCATCACTCTTTCGTTAGTATTTTCGGGACCCCATGCTTCAGGCAGCGCCCACCGCTCTCTAATTTGAACAGGTAAGGTCGCAGGTTCAAACCCCACCACCGCCGCGAAAAATTTTTATTCTCTATTGTCTTCTGGCACTTTTCTACTCACTTCATATCTTGTTGTTACCAACATAAGTGCCTGCTCCACTCACTTTTCTGAATTAAAAATTCACCCCATACACCGGAGCATACTCAATGTCTCAATCGTTTCTATGTTATATGTTTGTGTTGAGAATATTGGCTATTAAGCTTAACTGCTGGTCAAAATACTTCGCGATGGTGGTGGGCGAACGAATCGGCGGTCCCAGAAGTGGGTGAGAGAGGGATCTAGAAATGACTTGGGTTTGAAACGAATATTTTTGTGTTCGTGGATAGCTCCACACGGTAGAGCCACGCTCTCACCTGCCAGGCGGAGTTGTCGTACCAATAAGGTCGCAGGTTCAAAACCCCACCACCGCCGCGAAAAATTTTTATTCTCTATTGTCTTCTGGCACTTTTCTACTCACTTCATATCTTGTTGTTACCAACATAAGTGCCTGCTCCACTCACTTTTCTGAATTAAAAATTCACCCCATACACCGGAGCATACTCAATGTCTCAATCGTTTTCTATGTTATATGTTTGTGTTGAGAATATTGGCTATTAAGCTTAACTGCTGGTCAAAATACTTCGCGATGGTGGTGGGCGAACGAATCGGCGGTCCCAGAAGTGGGTGAGAGAGGGATCTAGAAATGACTTGGGTTTGAAAACGAATATTTTTGTGTTCGTGGATAGCTCACACGGTAGAGCCACGCTCTCACCTGCCAGGCGGAGTTGTCGTACCAATAAGGTCGCAGGTTCAAACCCCACCACCGCCGCGAAAAATTTTTATTCTCTATTGTCTTCTGGCACTTTTCTACTCACTTCATATCTTGTTGTTACCAACATAAGTGCCTGCTCCACTCACTTTTCTGAATTAAAAATTCACCCCATACACCGGAGCATACTCAATGTCTCAATCGTTTCTATGTTATATGTTTGTGTTGAGAATATTGGCTATTAAGCTTAACTGCTGGTCAAAATACTTCGCGATGGTGGTGGGCGAACGAATCGCGCGGTCCCAGAAGTGGGTGAGAGAGGGATCTAGAAATGACTTGGGTTTGAAACGAATATTTTTGTGTTCGTGGATAGCTCACACGGTAGAGCCACGCTCTCACCTGCCAGGCGGAGTTGTCGTACCAATAAGGTCGCAGGTTCAAACCCCACCACCGCCGCGAAAAATTTTTATTCTCTATTGTCTTCTGGCACTTTTCTACTCACTTCATATCTTGTTGTTACCAACATAAGTGCCTGCTCCACTCACTTTTCTGAATTAAAAATTCACCCCATACACCGGAGCATACTCAATGTCTCAATCGTTTTTATGTTATATGTTTGTGTTGAGAATATTGGCTATTAAGCTTAACTGCTGGTCAAAATACTTCGCGATGGTGGTGGGCGAACGAATCGGCGGTCCCAGAAGTGGTGAGAGAGGGATCTAGAAATGACTTGGGTTTGAAACGAATATTTTTGTGTTCGTGGATAGCTCACACGGTAGAGCCACGCTCTCACCTGCCAGGCGGAGTTGTCGTACCAATAAGGTCGCAGGTTCAAACCCCACCACCGCCGCGAAAAATTTTATTCTCTATTGTCTTCTGGCACTTTTCTACTCACTTCATATCTTGTTGTTCCAACATAAGTGCCTGCTCCACTCACTTTTCTGAATTAAAAATTCACCCCCTACACCGGAGCATACTCATGTCTCAATCGTTTCTATGTTATATGTTTGTGTTGAGAATATTGGCTATTAAGCTTAACTGCTGGTCAAAATACTTCGCGATGGTGGTGGGCGAACGAATCGGCGGTCCCAGAATGTGGGTGAGAGAGGGATCTAGAAATGACTTGGGTTTGAAACGAATATTTTTGTGTTCGTGGATAGCTCACACGGTAGAGCCACGCTCTCACCTGCCAGGCGGAGTTGTCGTACCAATAAGGTCGCAGGTTCAAACCCCACCACCGCCCGCGAAAAATTTTTATTCTCTATTGTCTTCTGGCACTTTTCTACTCACTTCATATCTTGTTGTTACCAACATAAGTGCCTGCTCCACTCACTTTTCTGAATTAAAAATTCACCCCATACACCGGAGCATACTCAATGTCTCAATCGTTTCTATGTTATATGTTTGTGTTGAGAATATTGGCTATTAAGCTTAACTGCTGGTCAAAATACTTCGCGATGGTGGTGGGCGAACGAATCGGCGGTCCCAGAAGTGGGTGAGAGAGGGATCTAGAAATGACTTGGGTTTGAAACGAATATTTTTGTGTTCGTGGATAGCTCACACGGTAGAGCCACGCTCTCACCTGCCAGGCGGAGTTGTCGTACCAATAAGGTCGCAGGTTCAAACCCCACCACCGCCGCGAAAAATTTTTATTCTCTATTGTCTTCTGGCACTTTTCTACTCACTTCATATCTTGTTGTTACCAACATAAGTGCCTGCTCCACTCACTTTTCTGAATTAAAAATTCACCCCATACACCGGAGCATACTCAATGTCTCAATCGTTTCTATGTTATATGTTTGTGTTGAGAATATTGGCTATTAAGCTTAACTGCTGGTCAAAATACTTCGCGATGGTGGTGGGCGAACGAATCGGCGGTCCCAGAAGTGGGTGAGAGAGGGATCTAGAAATGACTTGGGTTTGAAACGAATATTTTTGTGTTCGTGGATAGCTCACACGGTAGAGCCACGCTCTCACCTGCCAGGCGGAGTTGTCGTACCAATAAGGTCGCAGGTTCAAACCCCACCACCGCCGCGAAAAATTTTATTTCTCTATTGTCTTCTGGCACTTTTCTACTCACTTCATATCTTTTTTGTACCAACATAAGTGCCTGCTCCACTCACTTTTCTGAATTAAAAATTCTCAACCCCATACACCGGAAGCATTACTCAATGTCTCAATCGTTTCTATGTTATATGTTTGTGTTGAGAATATTGGCTATTAAGCTTAACTGCTGGTCAAAATACTTCGCGATGGTGGTGGGCGAACGAATCGGCGGTCCCAGAAGTGGGTGAGAGAGGGATCTAGAAATGACTTGGGTTTGAAACGAATATTTTTGTGTTCGTGAATAGCTCACACGGTAGAGCCACGCTCTCACCTGCCAGGCGGAGTTGTCGTACCAATAAGGTCGCAGGTTCAAACCCCCACCACCGCCGCGAAAAATTTTTATTCTCTATTGTCTTCTGGCACTTTTCTACTCACTTCATATCTTGTTGTTACCAACATAAGTGCCTGCTCCACTCACTTTTCTGAATTAAAAATTCACCCCATCACCGGAGCATACTCAATGTCTCAATCGTTTCTATGTTATATGTTTGTGTTGAGAATATTGGCTATTAAGCTTAACTGCTGGTCAAAATACTTCGCGATGGTGGTGGGCGAACGAATCGGCGGTCCCAGAAGTGGGTGAGAGAGGGATCTAGAAATGACTTGGGTTTGAAACGAATATTTTTGTGTTCGTGGATAGCTCACACGGTAGAGCCACGCTCTCACCTGCCAGGCGGAGTTGTCGTACCAATAAGGTCGCAGGTTCAAACCCCACCACCGCCGCGAAAAATTTTTATTCTCTATTGTCTTCTGGCACTTTTCTACTCACTTCATATCTTCTAATTTGAACAATGCTACACCGTGGATAAGAATCATTTAAGTGCCATCGTTATTTATATTTACTCAAAACATTACACACACAAACATTCTCAAACAATTTTTACACCCCTAAACTTGTCTCACACTATTTTTATTTGTGGGGGAAAAACAACAACAAAACAAAACAAAAAAAAACCGATCAAAACAAACACAAAGAAGAAATAGATATGATTTCTGTGCCACTTCGTATGACGCATGCGCAGCTGGATAAGTAATACATTTCTATGACGTGTTGTGGTACGTTTCCGAGGAATCCCCAGTTAAAAATAGATTGACCTCTGTAGTCTGAGACTTCGCAAGCGTAGTCAGGCAGAGACTTGATAGTCAGGGACGAAGTCTGACTCCATGAATAGCTTACTTTCCGTAGTCTCTGACTTCCCAAAGTCTTAGACTACAAAGTCTCAGACTTTGCTATAGTCTGAGACTACCATAGTCCCGCTCCATGAATCAGACCCGTTTGATTAAATGCTTGTGAAAACCCCTTCATAACCGAGTGTTGTTCTATTTAGACTGAAGTCACTGGAAGCAGCGTTGATAGAAATGCTGTTATAACAAGCTAGTCACGTAATTCCTCATCATATAGATAGAATGAAGATGAGGTCACTCAGGTCTTTGTTATTGTTTTTTGCCATCCGTGTTTATGAGTAATTCTCACTAAATTTCATTGATCAGACTATAGATAGTATGCGCTTGGTTAAGAAGTTTACAACATTGTCATCCGGAAGTATAACTGGCCAACACACAAAACTCTGTGTAATAATGATCGTTTATAGATAGAATGCGCTTGGCCAAGGAGTTCACAACATTGCCATCCGGAAGTATGACGGACCAACACACAAACTCTGTGTAACCATGAACTTTTATAGTCTGGTTAATACAGTTTAGTGAGAACAACTCACAAACGCGGATGGCAAAAACAATAACAAAGGCCTGAGTGATGTCAACTTCGAACTATCTATAAACGACCAAGAGTGACGTCATCTGCATACTATCTATAGTCTGGTTAATACAGTTTAGTGAGAATTACTCATAAACGCTGATGGCAAAAAAACAATAACAAAGACCTGAGTGATGTCAACTTCGAACTATCTATAAACGACCAAGATTACACATAGTTTTGTGTGTTGGTCGCAAATGCTGTGAGCTTCTCAGCCAAGCCCGTACTATCTATAGACCAACAAACAAACTCTGTGTAACCATGAACTTTTATAGTCTGGTTAATACAGTTTAGTGAGAACAACTCACAAACGCGGATGGCAAAAACAATAACAAAGGCCTGAGTGACGTCATCTGCATACTATCTATAGATAATTCGAAGATGACGTCACTCAGGTCTTTGTTATTGTTTTTTGCCATCCGCGTTTATGAGTAATGCTCACTGAACTGTATTAACCAGACTATAGACGTTCATGAATACACACATTTTGTGCGTTGGTCCGCTATACTTCCGGATGGCAATGTCGTGAGCTTCTCAGCCAAGCGCGTACTATCTACAATCCAGATATGCGTCTACTTTTACTTCGCACGGCGATTCAAGCATTATATCGAATGCAAAACTTTCGAAGGGTCTGATTCATGGAGCGGGACTATGACGATAGTCCTAGACTAAATCCGTTGTCTCAGACTAAAGGCGTTGTAAGATATTCATGAAGCCGGACTACGCGAAGTCTTAGACTAAACGAGGGACTAAACGGGTGAAATTTACACCCGCGATTTAGCAGGTGTAAATATCGTAGTCTGAGACTAAATTTCAAAATCATAATATGTCCTCTACGCTGGGGGAAGTAATTGTACAGCGATTAGAACAAGAATACCTGACAGTTTTTGATTTTATATTTATTTTTATTTATTTATGTATTTACTTATTTATTTATTTTTTGGTTTTGTTTATTTTCTTTTCTTTACTTTTCTCGAAGATTCGCCAATCGCACATACACTCCTCATCTTGCCCATTCAAAACACTCTGCAGGGACTCCTCCCCCCCCCCCCCCCCCCAACACACAGTTTCATAGTAACTTCCTCCTCCTCCTCCTCCTCCTCCTCCTCCTCCTACTACTACTACTACTACTACTACTACTACTACTACTACTACTACTAATACTACTACTACTACTACTACTACTACTTCTACTTTTACTACTCTACTACTACTACTACTACTACTACTACTACTACTACTACTACTACTACTACTACTATACTACTACTACTACTATACAATACTACTACATTACACTACTACATACTACTACTACTACTATACTACTACTACTACTACTACTACTACTACTACTACTACTACTACTACTACTACTACTACTATACATTTCTTTTATGTCTTTTATCGTCCATTATTTTCTAGAAATTTCACGTCTCTCACTGGCCTTATCATTTCTATCACACCGCGCTAACGATTCGTTCACACTCCAACCATCGTTGAGTACAGACGATGCAATTTATACTGCATTTCATCTTATTTGTTTTCAACGTTTATTTGTTTATTGTTGTGCCGACGAAGGGTTTGTACCCGAAACGCCCATTGTCTGTATTGTTTCCACCGATTCCTCTCCATCATCACTCTTTCGTTAGTATTTTCGGGACCCCATGCTTCAGGCAGCGCCCACCGCTCTCTACTTAGAACAATGCTACACCGTGGATAAGAATTATTTAAGTGCCATCGTTATTTATATTTACTAAAAACATTACACACACACATTCTCAAACAATTTTTAAACCCCTAAACTTGTCTCACACTATTTTTATTTGTGGGGAAAAAACAACAACAAAAAAAAAAAAAAAAACAAAAAAAAAAACAAAAACAAAACAAAAACGATCGAAACAAACACGAAGAAGAAATAGATTAGCCACTCCCACGCCTCGTTCTGAAAAAAGTCCGCGAAATTAAAGGGGAGGCAAGAGAAAATCAGCTGATCGTTAAAATAGTAACAGAAAAGTGGAGGTGCTCGGCAATGAATGCAAGAAAGACATTTAAAACGCCGTAAAAATGTTTAAAAATCACTTAATGTTATAATTACCATCCATAACAACCTGTCAAATTCACATATGTAAGATGTCAAGCCAAAATTAATAATAAAATAATAAAGAACACGATTGACCGGTGGTCCGTTGACTACACATGCATACGAGTACCAGAAATATTTTGTAAACAATGTAACACAATATAATGTGTAAGTTTCAAAGCAAATGCAACCACAAATAACATCAAAGAACAATGTGGGACTACTGTTTTAATTTCATAAAACCAAACGTATATTTTCTGCCCCCGATATTGAACGTGTAGTTAGTATGTATCGTACAAACAACATTCGTTTAGACAGGTAGTCGGGATTCTAGCGCCAGTTTTATTTGGGCAACCATGATTGGGATTTCACTCAATGCACTTATTATTATTAATTATTATTATTATTATTATTATTATTATTATTATTATTATTATTATTATTATTATTATTATTATTATTATTATTATTATTATTATTATTATTTTTCATATAATAATAATAATAATAATAATAATAATAATAATAATAATAATAATAATAATAATAATAATAATAATAATAATAATAATAATAATAATAATAATAATAATAATAATAATAATAATAATAAGCAGTTGAAAGGATATAGTCTTTGGTGTATAAGTGCATATGTACAATATTTCTTATAATAAATGCTTCAAAACAAAACAAAACTAAAAAAAATAAATAAAGAATAAATGAATAAAAATATCTATTTGGGCATTTACTTACATTAATAGTCTTGAAAATCACAATCACAATCCATGAAAATTAAATATCCCAAAATCCGAAGAAGACATGAATTTAATCCAAAATCCAACACAGGAATGTATTTTAATAGGAGACAGATATCCTATTAAAACCATAGCATTACTTGCAAACAACAATACCCCACTCTGTGTTTAACGGGCTTGTGGCCGTCACATTGTAAATTGTGGCCGCATTAGGGTAATCGGTGTCCTAAAGACTGACATACTGACATACAATCAATGAGAACTATAAAGAATCCATTCTAGAATTCAACTACAAACTGAAAAGCATGATAAATATCACTCTCTCAAATAATTTCCTTTGCTCAGGTTCACTCACACTCTCCTTTATTGCAAAACATTGATAAGTGAGATAAAGTTTGTATTTCAATTATAAACTTAATCACATAACCTAAATGATGGAGAATAAAAACAGCTAATTATAAAAATAATTCACAGATCAAATTATCTATTTGAACTCCGCATATTTAGCTTAATTACTCATTGACCATATTTTTTTTTAAAATGGCATTGCTTCATTTAAACAAGACCATGACGCTTATGCCTGGACCGGGTATTCACAAATTCTGCTTTTGTGTTCCACTTTTCGAATCGAATATATCTCTATCTTATCCGTTTATTTGAAAAGTTTCTGCACTTTATAAATAAGACCATAACGCTTATGTCTGGACCGGTTGTTCGCAAATTCTGCCTTTGTGTTCCACTGTTCGATTAGAATTAATCTCTATTTTTTCCGTTTATTTGCAAAGTTTCTGCACTTTATAAATAAGACCATAGCGCTTATGTCTGGACCGGGCATTCGCAAATTCTGCTTTTGTGTTCCACTTTTCGAATCGAATTAATATCTAGTCTATCCGTTTATTTGCAAAGTTTCTGCATTTTATTAATAAGACCATAACGCTTATGTCTGGACCGGGCATTCGCAAATTCTGCTTTTGTGTTCCACTTTTCGAATCGAATTAATCTCTATTTTATCCGTTTATTTGCAAAGTTTCTAGATTTTAAAATAAGACCATAACGCTTATGTCTGGACCGGTTGTTCGCAGATTCTGCCTTTGTGTTCCACTGTTCGATTAGAATTAATCTGTTTTTTTCCGTTTATTTGCAAAGTTTCTGCACTTTATAAATAAGACCATAGCGCTTATGTCTGGACCGGGCATTCGCAAATTCTGCTTTTGTGTTCCACTTTTCGAATCGAATTAATCTCTATTTTATCCGTCTATTTGCAAAGATTCTGTACTTTATAAATAGGACTATGACGCCTATGTCTGGACTGGGTATTCGCAAATTTTCCTTTTGTGTTCCACTTTTCGAATCGAAATAACATCTAGTCTATCCGTTTATTTGCAAAGTTTCTGCACTTTATAAATAAGACCATAACGCTTATGTCTGAACCGGGCATTCGCAGATTCTGCTTTTGTGTTCCACTTTTCGAATCGAATGAATCTCTATCTTATCCGTTTATTTGCAAAGTTTCTGCACTTTATAAATAAGACCATAGCGCTTATGTCTGGACCGGGCATTCGCAAATTCTGCTTTTGTGTTCCACTTTTCGAATCGAATTAATCTCTATTTTATCCGTCTATTTGCAAAGATTCTGTACTTTATAAATAGAACTATGACGCTTATGTCTGGACTGGGTATTCGCAAATTTTCCTTTTGTGTTCCACTTTTCGAATCGAAATAACATCTAGTCTATCCGTTTATTTGCAAAGTTTCTGCACTTTATAAATAAGACCATAACGCTTATGTCTGGACCGGGCATTCGCAGATTCTGCTTTTGTGTTCCACTTTTCGAATCGAATGAATCTCTATCTTATCCGTTTATTTGCAAAGTTTCTGCACTTTATAAATAAGACCATAGCGCTTATGTCTGGACCGGGCATTCGCAAATTCTGCTTTTGTGTTCCACTTTTCGAATCGAATGAATCTCTATCTTATCCGTTTATTTGCAAAGTTTCTGCACTTTATAAATAAGACCATAGCGCTTATGTCTGGACCGGGCATTCGCAAATTCTGCTTTTGTGTTCCACTTTTCGAATCGAATGAATCTCTATCTTATCCGTTTATTTGCAAAGTTTCTGCATTTTATAAATAAGACCATAACGCTTATGTCTGGACCGGGCATTCGCAAATTCTGCTTTTGTGTTCCACTTTTCAAATCGAATGAATCTCTATCTTATCCGTTTATTTGCAAAGTTTCTGCACTTTATAAATAAGACCATAACGCTTATGTCTGGACCGGGCATTCGCAAATTCTGCTTTTGTGTTCCACTTTTCGAATCGAATGAATCTCTATCTTGTCCGTTTATTTTCAAAGTTTCTAGATTTTATAAATAAGACCATAACACTTATGTCTGGACCGGGCATTCACAAATTCTGCTTTTGTGTTCCACTTTTCGAATCGAATTAATCTCTATTTTATCCGTTTATTTGCAAAGATTCTGCACTTTATAAATAAGACCATGACGCTTATGTCTGGACCGGGTATTCGCAAATTCTCCTTTTGTGTTTCACTTTTCGAATCGAATTAATATCTAGTCTATCAGTTTATTTGCAAAGTTTCTGCATTTTATAAATAATAATAATTGTTCAAAATTTTACCTTACACCCGATATTACAAGTACAAGTGAGCCAGGAGAAGAAGATTGTCAAACAGTGTGACAGATGAAATAAGAAGAGAGAGAGAGAGGGAGAGAGAGAGAGAGAGAGAGAGAGAGAGAGAGAGAAGAGAGAGAGAGAGAGAGAGAGAGAGAGAGAGAGTGAGAGAGAGAGAGAGAGAGGGCAAGAGAGAGAGAGAGAGAGAGGGTAAGAGAGAGAGAGATATTCGTTTTTTGTTCAAAATCTCTCTCTCTCTCTCTATCTCTCATTGCACAAGGTTGTGCTATTTACTACTATTTATCAAGAACAGCCAAGCTGGCAACCCAGTCTCTGTATAAACTAAGCAAGATGGCAACAGGGACCTCGCTCCTTATCCAATGCCGAAGCTTTAGTTTGAGTCAAACGGTTTTGTTAAAAAAACCCACCCAAAATAAGTTCGTGTCGTAAGTGATGGAAGTTGAAGTCGGCTTATTATAAAATCGTTTTTATGGTCTGTTTGGATTACCCTTTTTAAATAGAAAAAGTGAATATATCATAAACTTGAAGAATAGGCAAGCTAAATGAAATTTAAATTGACTGATTAAATGAGTACGCGAGGCTGAGTTGCGAACGACTACTGTGTTCCGACATTCCGATCCCAGTGTCATTCATGTTCACCGTACCGTGTTACTGTCTACACACTACACTGCATTGTTAGTGACTGGTCATGTCTTTTTTGTTTGTATGTTTTACGCAAGCTTAATAAAAATTAAATTGACTGATTAAATGAATACGTGAGGCAGAGTTGCGAACGACTCATGGGTTCCGACATTCCGATCCCAGTGTCAGTCATGTTCACCGTACTGTGTTACTGTCTACACACTACACGGCATTGTTAGTGACTGGTCATGCCTGTTTTGTTTGTATGTTTCTTTTAATATGGGTCAATTTACAAAGAATAATAATAGAAATGTTCAAAACAAAAACTAGATTCACTATTACGTGCCTGTAATGAAGTGCTTTCCACAAACCGTGAGCGAGAATGATGGTGGAGGTAATGGCAACCATGTGGGTTTGTTATTGTTTCCTACCTCCGTCAACCCGCGCATCCGGTTGCGCACCCACGCTGATTCTGACCAATATGATTTCTGTGCCACTTCGTATGACGCATGCGCAGCTGGAAAAGTAACACATTTCTATGACGTTTTGTGATACGTTTCCGAGGAATCCCCAGTTAAAAATAGATTGACCTCTGTAGTCTGAGACTTCGCAAGCGTA
Organism: Berghia stephanieae; assembly: GCF_034508935.2. NCBI lineage: Eukaryota > Metazoa > Mollusca > Gastropoda > Nudibranchia > Aeolidiidae > Berghia > Berghia stephanieae. The sequence goes on along the minus strand of NC_088364.1, from coordinate 81,977,213 downwards.
GTCAGAGACTTGATAGTCAGGGACGAAGTCTGACTCCATGAATAGCTTACTTTCCGTAGTCTCTGACTTCCCAAAGTCTTAGACTACAAAGTCTCAGACTTTGCTATAGTCTGAGACTACCATAGTCCCGCTCCGTGAATCAGACCACAAACGTCTATTTAAAACAAACAAACAAACAAACGTTCTAATGACAAACACACCGTTTTGAGACAATTGATCACATGTAGTTGAAAATCATAATATTCTCTTTGAATGGGAGCGATCTATATTCATGTTTTCGTCCAACCAAGTCATCAATCACATGATCTGTTGCTGTCAAACGATTGGATATTTTTTCAGAAATGTAAACACGCTGCTTTGTTTATGAAAGTTGTAAACACACCCATGTGTCAAGCTGAATCAAATGACCAATCGTGACGTTAGATATTTCAAAAACTGTGAACACTGTTCACTATGTGGGTCACTTTGAGCACATATTCCAATGTGACCAATGACCTCGAGCACATGGAAATGTAATATACTGGGTGTCCATTAAGTCTGGGTACATGTAGTATTTCACTATATAGATAGTTCGAAGATGACGTCCCCCAGGTCTTTGTTATTGTTTTTTGCCATCCGCGTTTATGAGTAATGCTCACTGAGCTGTATTAACCCGACTACAAACGTTCATGGATACACACAGTTTTGTGTGTTGGTCCGTTTTACTTCCGGATGACAATGTTATGAGCTTTTTAGCCAAGCGCATACTGTCTATAGATAGTATGCGCTTGGCTTAGAAGCTCATAACATTGCAATCCGGAAGTATAACGGACCAACGCACAAAACTATGTGTAACCATGAACTTTTATAGTCTGGTTCATACAGTCTAGTGAGAAGTACTCATAAACGTGGATGGCAAAAACAATAACAAAGACTGGATTGACGTCATCTTCGTTATATCTATATTTTTAATTTTTCATTTATGCTACAGACTGTGGAGATTTGGCTGAAAAATACTTTCAGAGGTCACGTGAAATCAAAGTACGATTCATTTACATCCCAATTGAGTAAGATTCGTTTTTTAAAAGAGGAATTTGTACTCTTACCATGTATCCAGAATTTATGGAGACCCTGTCGATCATCAGTGGGGCGTTGGAGCTATTGATGCTGTGCGTTTCGACAAAAAGCTCATAAATATTCGCCTGTCGTATATAACGAACCAACACACAAAACGACGTGTAACCTTTTAACGTTTATAGATTGTATGCGCTTGGCTAAGAAGCTGACAACATTGCCATCCGGAGGTATAACGGACCAACACACAAAACTGTGTGTAACCATGAACTTTTATAGTCGGGGCAATACAGTTAAGTGAGAATCGCTCACAAACGCGGATGGCAAAATACAATAACAAAGGCTTGAGTGACGTCATCTTCGAACTATCTATAGATAGAATGCGCTTGGCCAAGGAGTTCACAACATTGCCATCCGGAAGTATAACGGACCAACACTCTCTCTCTCTCTCTCTCTCTCTCTCTCTCTCTCTCTCTCTCTCTCTCTCTCTCTCTCTCTCTCTCTCTCTCTCTCTCTCTCTCTCTGGTTATTGGTTGTCGGTGCTTGTATGATAAACGTATGTGTACTCTCTGTATGACAATAAATATGATAAACGAATAAAAATGAAATGTAAAATATTTAAAAAATATACAAAATAACATTAATATTATAATCTTTCACAAGGAAGAGATGAATGTTTAAAAATATGCTTTTTATCCCTTGTTTCATTTAGCTCTCAATCTTGTTGAGTTCGAGAATATTTGATTTATTTTTTGTCTCCGGCTGCTGGTCTTGGCCCATTCTGTCCTTGATACATACTTTCTCAAACGGTCTCATAAAAAACAAAAAGGTGAAAACACTCGCAATAATTCCAATTATGGACCCGGAAAATGCCAGCAGAGTGCAAGGGAATTTTGTTGACAAACCCATCCATCTTCGGACTTCCGTATTTGGTCTGACTGTGCATGCGCAGTGTTCATACTCCAAAGTGCATGTTCCGGTGGTGTTTTTTGTAGTTGTAGTAGTAGTAGTAGTAGTAGTAGTAGTAGTTATATTAGAGCAAGTGTATGTATTGATGCCGTCTACACAGAAAGTACCAAATGGACACGTATTTGAAAGACAGTCATCGATGTTTACCTCACAATTATGACCAGAGAAACCGGGTCGGCAAATACATTTGTACTTCCCTAAATTTGATATGCACTTTCCTTTATTTTGACAAGGAAGTGATTGACATCCAGTTTGCATGACACGTATGATAAAGCATCGTTTATCTCCATTTATTTCCTTGTCGTTTTTAACAATTAAGCAAACGATATGATCACCAAGGTCTTCGTAAGTCGTCTTCCAGGTCAAAGTCGTTGTAAAAGTATCATTACGATCCACATCCGGAACGACTGGAGACAGAGAGGAGGATATTGGGCCGGACAATATGAGAACATTAACCTTAGCTGTTTTGTCTTTCCCGTTTTCAGCGTAGAGATCAACAACGGCCGTGGTGTTTTCTTCGATTCGTATTACCACTTTTTCCTTGGGTGTGGGTGGGACAAATTTAGGACCAAAGTTACATGGGCTATTATCCGGAGGTGTTGTTATTAGGAATTGTAAAGGTACGCTGCTTAGAGCGTCATTCGGTGTCTTCTTTGTGTCTCCATCCAAAGTGATTGGTACTGTTGAAAAATCTTCAATAGTGACAGCCACGGCATAGATGCCATTTTTTATGTAGCCGTTGGCGCTTGTTGTATTAAAAATCAAAGTACACGTCTCTTCTTCTAGGAAGGCACCAGGCAAAGCTTTACACACACTTTGACATTCATCTTCTTTAGCCCAACGACAACGAATGTTATCATCATCAGGGTCGATCACAGGTAAGTTTAACCGAATTTCACAGCCAAACTGCACGTAGTACATGGGCTTGCTCATTGATTGGGGACTGGAATTCGGTGTTCCTGTATCACTTCTTGTCCTCAGATCAACTGTTGTCGAGATATTCCACGGACCGTTACCTTCATTATTCGACATCAGGATCCAAGCTGTATTAGAGTACCCAATGGTAAAGGGTCCGTGATTTGGGAAAGTGTACGTAAAATTGTTTACACCTTGCTCCCAATCCTCTTCTGGACTTGCTCCAGTGCAATAATAATTCATGTCGTGTAGGTTTTCTATACCACAGTTCTTGGATTGACATTTCCAATATTCGTAATATAACTCCGTGACCAGTTGTCCGATGAGGAAGGGAAAGCACCCTGGACCAGACTCCCAGATCCAACCACTACTGTAGTAGAAGTGAACCTATTATAAAGATCAAAACCATTGTAAAATTACGTCAAATTAATTCA
>NC_088364.1:81963842-81968842 GCF_034508935.2 Berghia stephanieae | reverse complement strand
TGACATGTGAAAAGTTCTAGCCAGCATGAAGAATAAAAAGTACCGATTTTCTTTGTTCAGAACCACGCTGCCTGCCGTTGCTGAGCGACGTGACATCAGAGTATTGAATCCAATTCTCCAGGACTGGGTTAAAATCATTCAATGAGTGGAGAAGTGCCCAAAGACAATAGAGAATAAAAACTTTCGCGGCGATGGGAACCACAATTTTGTGGCTATGTGGTCAAGTGGTATGACACTCGCTTTCCGATCGGAAAGTCCTGAGTTCGAGCTTCGCTTGGCGCATAGTTGAGCCCCTGGAAAAGGCTCTTTATTCACATTCTCTTACCGTACTCAGGTGTAAAACGAGTACCTGGCCGTTAAAAGCGTTGTCTCTGTCCGGGAAAAATTGTAGTATCGTCTGACAGGCGTCATGTCTCATTCTACATGTTAAATGTTGCTGTTGGTCAGGGACCCCTTGTAAAGCGCTTTGAGCACATTGGGTGGATATTGCGCTATATAAAACCTCAATTTAGAATTTAGAACCATGATTTTGCTACTGGAATGGAAGATTGGGTAGACTGCGGAGCGTCTTTCTTGTGATCAGGTGAAGGGTGCCGTACCATATCATACATAATATTATAGCCATTTTTGTCTTTTCAATTATGTAAATGTTGCTGCTCGAAGTTCGAAGAAATAAATAATAATGTGAAATTGATTGTAAGCTTCAATTTAATTACAAAAATAGATCAAATGAACGTTTCGGGTTTCCCCTTTATCAAAAAAACAGAATAAATGGAACACCACAGATGAATGATATAATGTGCTAGTGGCGTAGTTAAGTTGAATCTTAACTACGCCACCTTCACATTATTTCATTCATTCTGTTTTGTTGATAAAGGGGAAACCCGAAACGTTCATTTGATCTGTTTTTGTAATTAGATTTAAGCTTACAATCAGTCTTTTCAATAAGACACCATTTTTGGATACCTAAACAAACAAGAACGAAAATGATGTTTACTCAATGTGCCAATGCTGTTTAATCTCAGCATTGTGTCTTAACAATACATGACAATTAATTTTAATATATATCAGAATTATATCAAACAAGATTCTTATCTTTGGTTTGTAAATTTTGAGGGAAAGTAATTGCTGCCTGTGGAGTCGGCGTGCAATGGTCGTGTCACGGGCATTTTGGACCACAATGGTTGTGCCACGGGCATTTTGGGTCAAGATGGTTGTGTCACGGGCATTTTGGACCACAATGGTCGTGTCACGGGCATTTTGGGTCAAGATGGTTGTGTCACGGGCATTTTGGACCACAATGGTTGTGTCACGGGAATTTTGGACCATGATGATCGTGTCACGGGCATTCTGGACCTCAATGGTCGTGTCACGGGCATTTTGGACCATGATGATCGTGTCACGGGCATTCTGGACCGCAATGATCGTGTCACGGGCATTTTGGACCATGATGATCGTGTCACGGGCATTCTGGACCTCAATGGTCGTGTCACGGGCATTTTGGACCATGATGATCGTGTCACGGGCATTTTGGACAGCAGAGGTCGTGTCACGGGAATTTGGATCAAAAAGTCTAATATTAAATTGAGAAATATTACTCATCCCTTCAACCTGGTATTATATAGGAATGACCTAGATGACGATAAATAAGTTAAAAGTCAAAAATAAATAATCAGATTAAAGATTATTTTAGTTTAACCATCTTCTTACTAACAATGAGCAAATCGTCACATTTGTAACGGCATAATGAGCATTTTTTTCATATTTATATTCGTTTTGTCCCTAAGGGAACAAAATTTGAAGAAAGGACAGTCCAATAAAAAGATAGAAAAACTAGTATTATCTAGATATGACAGTGACAGAGACGTTTTTTGATACTTGTGTGGGAGCTTTACGTTTATTAATTCATAGATTGTGGTCACAAGGCTCGGTGGGGTTCCTGACCTCCCATAGTGGGCAGGGAGGTACATACTGCGTCTTCTATCCCCTTATTTCTGTTTTCCAACATGTTTTCTGTCTTTGTCTTGGAATGAGATTACTTGGTTTTGTCCTGGCCCAAGCCGGAGTCCTGGCTGGGAGGGAAACAGTCAAATGCATAGTTATTGTTTTGGGAATGATATTTTTTCCTTGTAAATCATCTCTCTGTTATGTATTGTTATATTTGTTATTTTATATGTATATTGTAAGCATTTGAGTGTATTCCTCTTTGTTGGATTTAGTGTTTGTGTCCGGATGAGACTTAAATGTAATCTCAAACTAAGTACATTGGTGGTATGCTCTTGGAATCTGCATCTGATCCCTATTTGTTCCCAGTTCCCCTATGTCTTACTTTTTCTCGGGTGATTTAATTGTAATTCTAGAACTTTTTACTATCCCATTTTCTTCCTTTTTACTGGCGCTGATATGACCTAAATGTGTAAAACCCCTAAAAACAAAAACAAATATTTCATAGATTGACTCAGCCCGAGATATTACGTCACGATATAAAGCGTTGATCAACAATAAAAAGTGAAAAGTGAATTGTTGTTAGTAGTGCTCAGGGTAACAAATGGTGCCATTGTTTATTTGTTTTGTAGAGTTGACTCACTGTGCACTTTCTTTAGGTGATCGACGCCATGTTTTGTGACGTAATTCTTGGGCAGTGTTAGGCAATGACTTCAAGAAGGCTACAATGGGAGCCGGAGTCTTATAATTCTCGACAGGTCTCGCCAACATGATCACGCCACTCTGTAGCCTGTATGAGCGTTTCTACAATAATTTTAAACAAAGTCAAACTCTGTATTGCATCGGGGGATAGACCTCTAAACACTACATCCGTTTATTTTAACTCACTCAACCCTAACACCGACTATATCCGTAGTATACCCGGGAATACTATTACTCCATGCCTATCTATTACATTTTTCTGAGACAAATTATAGGCGCAGTATCAAAGCTAATGTTTTTAGTTTTACATGTTGATGGTGGTTGGGATTGAGTGAGTTAAGGCGAGAAAATTTGTGTCGAAAGCCTTTCTCAACTCAAATGAAAACGTCCAAAGTGATGACTTGATATGGATGGGGACTTGCGTTACGTTATCAGACTGTGCTCTGTTATACACGATGCCTATTCATAGTTATGCTCAATATACATACCATATTTTAGAATATTAATAATAATGATTATTTTTTTCATCATCGTCATCATCATCATCATCATCATCATCATCATCATCATCATCATCATCATCATCATCATCATCATCATCATCATAATCATCATTATCATCACCATCATCATTATCATCATCGTCGTCGTCATCATCATCACCATCATCATCATCATCATCATCATCATCCTCATCATCATCATAATCATCATCATCATCATCATAATCATTATCATCACCATCATCATCATCATCATCATCATCATCATCATCATCATCATCATCATCATCATCATCATCATCATCATCATTATTATTATTATTATTATTATTATTATTATTATTACTATTATTATTATTATTATTATTATCATCATCATCATCATCATCATCATCATCATCATCATCATTATCATTATCATTCTTTTTATTTTTATCAATGCAATAAATATTATTATCTAGCATTGCATTTGTTTTCAGTGAGGTCCATTGAAAATAGCCTACGAAAAATGATGGTGTATGAGTGATTTTATCTTGATACCATGCGTCATTACGAGGGAAGTGACGTTACGACTGTTGAAGCGTATTAAATACCTAGCTGTTAACAGCGTTGTCTCTTTTGGAAAAAAAAATTGTAATATCCCTTAATAGGCGTTATGTCTTGTCCTACATGTTAATTAAGTGTTGCTGTTGGCTAGAGACCACATGTAAAGCACTTTGAGCACGTTTCGTGGATATTGTTCTAAATAAATGTCATATTAAAAGAACAATTAAATTATATATGCTTTGAACCGACGTGTACATATATGCGGGTCTGACATTCGAACATCCTTATGGGCCTCGTTTAACTTTGTTGTAATGGACAATATTTGGCGTCATTTTTTTGTTGAGATTTCCCTTACAACAAGGAGGCCATAAGGAATTGGGTTATCAGATCTGAAAATAAGTGCACGTCCATTTGAACTATGTCCAAAAAACATCTATTAAATCTGATTGTAGATTTATATTAACAGTAGATACACATAGTCCAGAAGCGTGTGATGCTGACTCTCGATCTAACTCCCCCCCCCCCCCCCCAAACAAAAAAAAAAACATTAAAAAAATCTAAGCTTTTATATAGCGCGCTATCCACTAAACGTGCCCAAAGAGTGCTTTACAAATAAATGTCCTAAATGTTATCTATTTATCAAGAAAAACTTTGCCACCGATTATGAAAGTCGCTTTTATAAATAAATATTAAATTTAAGTAGTGATCGATTTTACATTCTTACTCTAGATAAGCCACTCCAACGTGTTTGTGTTAGTAATATTATATTAACTTTTAAAATATATTGACGATAAATCAAATAGAATCAAATTTCAATGTGACGTGAAGTGAAAAAGATCATCACAAGATTGATTTGAATCTTACAATGAATATCAATGAAATATTTACGGTGGATGTTAGGTCAAAACTCCCAAATCGGATTAGATACTTGAAAAGATATTCAAGCTTATCAATTCTTGTTGCGTGGGTACTCACAATTAATCTTCCTTCCCTCTCACATTTTGTGAAAACATTTTAATATTATTAAGTATTTGTTTGTTATGATACATAAAGAAAGCTCTCCCCCCCCCCCCTTTTCACCTTGTTGTTGTTGTTGCTGCTGCTGCTGTTGTTGTTGTTGTTGCTGTTGCTGTCGTTGATGTTGTTATTGTTGTTGTTGTTCTTCTTCTTCTTCTTCTTCTTCTTCTTCTTCTTCTTCTTCTTCTTCTTCTTCTCCTCCTCTTCTTCTTCTTCTCCTCCTCTTCCTCCTCCTCCTCCTCCTCCTCCTCCTCCTCCTCCTCCTCCTCCTCCTCCTCCTTCTTCTTC
>NC_088364.1:81956342-81958842 GCF_034508935.2 Berghia stephanieae | reverse complement strand
TGTCATAACATTTTGATTCGAAACTTTGTAATGTTCAAATAAAAATTCCATAAGCTAAAGCTTTAAAATCTCTCCATGGCGACACAAAACGTTACAATGTTGATAAGAGGGAAGAATATGGAGGTTATTCCTTCATTAGTTTTTGTGAAAAATTTGCCACAAGATTTTTACACTATTTTATGCCAGACCCCCCAAATCGGGTATCAACACAGATAATGTATATTTTATAAACCAAAAATGCTGTTTTTTAAAAACATATATTGACAATACAGAACGATTAAAACCGTCCAATGAAGGTAATTAAATTTTGTTTAGAAAAGCTGGATACAAACCGCCCCTTAAACTAATTATTTCTCCAGCTGATCAGTATTATGTCGGACCAGCTGGAAAATTAATTAGTTTAAGTGGCGGTTTGGACCAGATTGTCATGACATGCTTTCTCATGCATTGGTAGACTCAAATAAGGACAGGGTTATTGATTTGACCAATTTCATACTTCTTATTTCTATGTGGTTTTGTGGTATGACACTCGCTTTCGGATCGGAAGGTCCTGGGTTCGAGCCTCGGCTCATAGTTGTGTCCTTAGAAAGGCTCTTTACTCACTTTCTCCCACCGTACTCAGGTGTAAAATGAGTACTTGGCCGTTAACAGCGTTGTCTTTGTCCGAAAAATTGTAATATCGCCTAACAGGCGTCATGTCCCGTCCTACATGTTAAATGTTGCTGTTGACCAGGGACCCCTTGTAAAGAGCTTTGAGCACATTTAGTGGATATTGCTCTATATTGAGCTTTTTTATATAGCGCAATATCCACTTAACGTGCTCAAAGCGCTTTACAAGGGGTCCCTGGTCAACAGCAACATTTAACATGTAGGACGAGACATGACGCATGTTAGGCGATATTACAATTTTTCGGACAAAGACAACGCTGTTAACGGCCAGGTACTCATTTTATACCTGAGTACGGTGAGAGAATGTGAGTAAAGAGTCTTTTCCAAGGACTCAACTATGCGTCGAGCGAGGCTCGAACCCAGGACCTTCCGATCCGAAAGCGAGTGTCATACCACTAGACCACATAGCCGCTAAGCTCAATTTTTAATTTTAATATCAAACCGGATACATCCAGACAGATCTAGCTTCTATAAACAAGACGTATGTATCAATAGTCACGTTGCGGATAGACACCATCGGTATCGGATTTCCCGATCTTGCCAGCATTTTTTCCTTATTATGACGATCGTGAAAGAAAGCCATCGCTCCCCCTCCCCACCTCACCCACCCACCCCACCCAACCACCCACCCTTTTCCACCCCCGGGTCGAGCAGTCAGCTGGAGTGATGAGATGACGATTTAGTAATCCTGTAATCCCGATTTTTACCAATCATCGACTGTCTATCTGTTATTTAGATTCAACATGAGTGATTCTTTTCTTCAGTTGGTGAGAGGATGTGTGGGCTGATATTATGATTATAAAAATAGTAGGCTTGTTAATTGGAAAATGGGAAATAATACAACGTCGAATAACAAATATGTGACCCCTCGCCTCAAAACGGTATTAAGTCGGGATGGTTAAAACATTGAACATTCAATTTATAACCAGAAATATCAGACTTGTGTTGAGTTTGTATGTTTTATTGAGGAGAATGGATACCATGTTTTAGGGTGCTAATGCCAACAATTTATATTTTTGACCAGTTTAACATTTAATTCGGCTTTTAAGCATCTGGTTCATCCCAACATAATACCGTTTTGGGACGATGGGTCACATATGCGATTGTATTTTAAATGAAATATTGATATACTGGCTTTGGCAACGAAGCGCATTTTCCACTATTTATAATTCATCTGGATGTTTGTGGTATGTCATCTGGATGTTTGTGGTATGTCATCTGGATGTTTGTGGTATGTCAGAAGTGAAAGATTGCTTTTTGACCTTTTCACACTACCAGTAGTGTCGTTTGAATTTGCTTTCATATCAAGTTATTCTCCAACGAGATGTGCTATGGTCCAATTGTGATGGATTTGTCATAGAATGTATTATCATCTTTTAAATTATTCATACATCTTTAAATTGTGAAAATAACTAATCTCGTAAATTAAGAATGTGCACGTAATTCACAATAGGGAATGAGGGGCGAGGACGAGAGACGCATGCGCACAACCAACATGACGTTCTCTATCTAATAACCTTTCCGCCGGTGACGTCACAGACTATGGGTGACGTCCAATCAAGGGACGCTACTCTTCCGCTAATTTCATTCCCTATATGATATGATAATAAATGATATTGTATTGAAATATCCATACTGGTGGGAAAGAAATGTTTACTTTTGTTTTAGAAAATGGAAAATAAACATAGAATTTAAAAAGAAAATTTGGGATCAGGCACTGGTGTAAAATTAAAATCTAAAAACATTTCTATAAAACAGTATCAAATAACGCAGAAAAAAAACACACACACGCACACGCACACACGCACACACACACACACACACACGTGCG
>NC_088364.1:81931342-81943842 GCF_034508935.2 Berghia stephanieae | reverse complement strand
AAAAACAATCTTTGTTTCCGTATTCTACTGTCATGTGTGCATGTCTCATGGGACAGCGTGGCTAAGCGGTACGGTCTTCGCTTCGTACCCGAAAGGTACCAAGTTCGATTACCCGCTGCGTTGTGTGGCCCTGAGCAAGTCACCTCGCCCTAGCTCAATTTGCGGCGCTGCACTGTGGCTGACGCCTGGGTTATATCCAGCCTTCCCTTGGAATAGACCCTAGAGACAAATTTCCCCTTGGGGATGAATAAAGGGAATTTTATTTTTATCTATTATTGATTTAAGGAAACTCTTGCATTGACTTGTGAGTTAAAACGTTTAGTACATTTTGTGTAATTAATCTTAATTCATCTATCAAAAAATTTTTATACGTCACTTATATTCCCTATTAACATCTGGGATGATCGAAGGAGAGAGAGCTAAAGGAAGACAAAGAATGACTTATTTAAATAACCTGAGAATGGCCAAATGTGATTTTAAAAGCAACACAGATTTCATGCGCACCGCAGAGGATCGTGATTCGTGGAGACAGCTGACCGGCAACGTGCTCAAGAGCACAAACCACGATGGATCATGATGTTCCTTGATTCTGATAAATCTCACTTTGACTAATTCGTCTTTTCACAGATTTCCACGAGAGCAGGAGACACTCCCAGACCACTTTTACTTCAATGACTTTGAACGGCACATAGCTGAGATAGCGGCGTTCCATCTTGATCGGTATTACCACTTACTACTTCATTAAACTTTTATTTAGAAAACGTAAGAGGAAAATAAAACAGAATCAAAAGAGAGAGAAAAAAAAAAGAAACTAACAACAATAAAGCGCTAAAAACTCAAAATAAGAGCGTTTATATAGACCAACATTTCGCTGTATCCTCTCAAAGCGCGTTACAAGGACTATTTAACCTATTATGGTCTCTATGACAATTTTATATTTGTGACCCATCGTCTCAAAAGGGTATTATTTCGGAACGAACAATATGCTTAAAAGCCGAATTAAATGTTAAATTGGTCAAAAATATAAATTGTTGGCATTAGCACCTTAAATTATGGTATCCATTCTCCTCAATAAAACATACAAACTCAGCACAAGTCTGATATTTCTGGCAATAAATTCAATTTTCAATATCCTAACTATCCATAATTAATACCGTTTTGAGGCGAAGGGTCACATTTGGTTTTCAACTTGGGTAACATTGTTACTGCCCGAGTACTCTATTTTACCCTTGCATAATGAGAAGATGTAATTAACTCTCTCCTTACTTACCATTTTCATGACTTTTCCTTAAATGTCATATTTACTCAACAGAGAAATTAATTTTTTTAAAACTCCAACTAAAGAAATAATAAATAGATAAATGATAAACATAATTTTGTTCAGGAAAAACGACCTTTACAAAATTAATCACATTACATTCTTATAAAAATAACAAATAATTTTCTTCAAATTTTGTGATGTACAAAACAAATTTGAATTATAGAAATTGTCATTTGGTTATAACGATTGGCGAGGAAAGGGTCAAAGAGTCTATTGACGCTATGCGATGAATTAAAATAAAACCTCATAACATCCGCCAGAGGATATAACATACCCAGCACACAAAACAAGGTGTCGCTTTAAACGGTTATAGTCTGATTAACACATTAGTGAGAACTGCCTATAAATAGTATGCGCTTGGCTAAGAAGCTCACAACATTGCCATCCGGAAGTATAACGGACCAACACACAAAACTATGTGTAACCTTGAACGTTTATAGTCTGGTTGATACAGTTTGGTGAGAATTGCTCATAAACGCGGATGGCAAAAAGCAGTAACAAAGACCAGAGTGACGTCAACTTCATTCTATCTATAGTGTGGTTCATGCAGTTTGGTGAGAATTACTCATAAACGCGGATGGCAAAAAGCAATAACAAAGACCTGAGTGACTTCAACTTTGTTCTATCTATAAAACGCTGACGATAACAAAGAGATGAGTGACGTCAATATCGTTCTATCTATACTGGCCAACAGATGAAGGGTGTTGTACGTACGGGTACACTACAATAGAGGGAATAGAGAAGTCGACAGATTAAATAAAATTAAAAAAAATAAAATAAAATAAAATAAAATTTAGCTTTTATATAGCGCAATATCCACTAAACGTGCTCAAAGCGCTTTACAAAGGGTCCCTGGTCAACAGCAACATTTAACATGTAGGACGGGACATGACGCCTATTAGGCGATATTATAATTTTTCGGACAAAGACAACGCTGTTAACGGCCAGGTACTCATTTTACACCTGAGTACGGTGAGAGAATGTGAGTAAAGAGCCTTTTCCAAGGACTCAACTATGCGCCGAGCGCGAGGCTCGAACCCAGGATATTCCGATCCGAAAGCGAGTGTCATACCACTAGACCACATAGCCGCACATTAAATACGAGAATGAAAATATCAGGGTGTCATAATACATCTAAGAAAAATATAAACACAAAAATGTCGATTACAAGTTATAATTTCAGTAGATTCAGATGTATCTGCTTGGTGAAATTTCTATAATATAGACTTGACTCAGGTGTGAATGAGTACCTGACCTTTGGCAGTGACAAATATGACATATATTGTATGTCTATTTGGTACAAAAAGTAGGACGTCTAACAGACGACTGGTACTGCACGAAATGGAAATATAGTTTCATATGGCCTACTGGAGGGGTTGGTGGGGGGGGGGGGGTTAAATGAAACATAATGTAGCGCATTGATGATCGCGGCAAATCCGTGGAATTACCCGATGTAAATATTCGTATTTATATAATGATTTTTTTATACACACGTCATTCGCTTTGATGACCTTCGCAAAAGATCGTGATCACTCAGTCACAAAGAACATGATAATAAGTAACCAGACAATGAGCGCTTGCATGAATGATTTCATTAGCGTTCTTCTAGATTCAGTGTTGTTGTCCTTGGGCAAGACTTTTTCAATTCATTGACATGTCGACTGATATATGTGTCTTATCACGTCAAACTAGTGCAATGTCAAAGAGGAGCGGATGTCATATATATATATATATATATATATATATATATATATATATATATATAGATAGTATGCAGATGACGTCACTCAGGCCTTTGTTGTTGTTTTTGCCATCCGCGTTTGTGAGTTGTTCTCACTAAATTGTATTAACCAGACTATAAAAGTTCATGGTTACACAGAGTTTGTGTGTTGGTCCGTTATACTTCCGGATGGCAATGTTGTGAACTCCTTGGCCAAGCGCATTCTATATATATATATATATATATATATAATATATATATATATATATATATATATATATATAATATATTATATATATATGCATATTTATGTAGAGTATTCCCATAGTCTCACCATATTCGGTTGTGTATTCTAATGGTATGACTTTCGCTTTCGGATCGGAAGGTCCGAGGGTTCGAGACTCGCTCTGAGCGGCGTATAGTTGATTCATTGGAAAAGGCTCTTAACTCACATTTTCTCACGGTGCTCAGGTTTAAAATGAGTACCTGGCCGGTAACAGCGATGACTCTGTCGGAAAAATAAATGTTATATTACCCAACAGGCGTCATGTCTCGTCGTAAATGTTAAGTGTTGCTGTTAGCTTGGGGCCCCATGCAAAGCACTTTGAGACTTTGGATTTTGAGCTAAATAAATGCTCTATTTTTTAGTTTATTCATTGCTATTCACAATAATTTATTCATTCCCCTACAAGCCATTTCAATTTCATACTTGACTAATAGCGTATTAGGTGCTAGTTTTGAATGTACCTTACCTCTAACCTTATCGGAGTTCCGTCTCCCTACAGAGGTTGAATGTCATGGAACGCCACATTCTTCACGCTCAGGGCCATTACCGAGCAGTCGATTATCTTTTTGCCAGTTGTTTCCTTCGCATTTCCAATGCAGGACTTCCTTGGTTTGCCCCGTGCCTTTCTGCCAACTACTTTTCCCTCTAGCACTGATTTTTAGATGGTAGTTTTGAACTAATGCTCTTATGAGATTCCTAACAACCTAAAACCATATTATAGATATATTGAACTTGACGTCACTCGGGTCTTTGTTATTGTTTTTTTTTGCCATCCACGTTTATGAGTAATTCTCACTAAACTATATCAACCAGACTATAAACGTTTAAGGTTACAAATAGTTTTGTGTTCCGGGTGGCAATGCTGTGAGATACGTACACGTCGGTCGTATTCATAACTTTCTGAACACTCTAGGCTCTAGTTTGCTATGGTCGAATTTCATCAATCAGTGTCCACTTACTACAGCGTTCAACGATTTTTGTCTCTTTCCATTTCATTGTTTTTCCATATGACGTCTCCGCACCAACGAGTGTTGGGTTTTTATCGAGTACCACCCACTGTTGGAAGAGTCTTCAGCATTGAAAAGGACTTCAACGGATTTATCAACACGACCCTGGAGGAAAAGACCTACATATCACCAGGTAATCTGCTTATTTCATCTTCTTCTTCTTCGTTCATCTGATGGACATCTATGGCTGCAGTCCGATATCTGCTATGAAGTCTGCGGTCCGCTTTAGGTCCTCATCCTCACCATAGAGCTTTGTGTTGAGTGTTGTAGGGCTGACCCAGTGGTTCGAACGTTGCACGTTGTATAATGGGCAATCCATAAGCACATGTAAAGTGGTTGCATGGTCGGTTCCACATGGGCAATAAGGGGTTGTTCCAATACCGAGCTTTGTAAACATATGTCCTCTTAGTCTATTGTGTCCTGTTCGGAGGCGGAATAGGGTGACTTGGCTACTTCGCTGAATGGCATGGATTGGATCCTTCTTGTTGGGATACAATAGGATTCAGTAGTCGGATGTCACGTCCGCTCAGTAACCAGCAGTTTGGTTCTAAACAAAGAAAATAGGTACTTTTTTATTCTTCATGCTCGACCGTTGAGGAAAAGACTTACATATCACCGGGTAATCTGTTTATTTAAAAATGGGATACAATAGGATTCAATAGTCTGATGTCACGTCCGCTCAGCAACCAGCAGTTTGGTTCTAAACAAAGAAAATAGGTACTTTTTTATTCTTCATGCTCGACCGTTGAGGAAAAGACTTACATATCACAGGGTAATCTGTTTATTTAAAATGGGATACAATAGGATTCAATAGTCTGATGTCACTTCCGCTCAGCAACCAGCACATGGTTCTAAACAAAGAAAATCGGTACTTTTTATTCTTCATGCTGGCTAGAACTTTTTCAAATGTCATATGATCAGAATGTATAAAAGTCAAAACATGATCAGATTTATAATGTTTTTTCTCCTCTGGATACACTCTTATGCTCGTCGGAGAAGTATTTCATAAGGGCTTCCGCCATTGTTCCGATAGTTTAGAACCAGTTACAATGTTACTATGCACCATTACGAGGGAAGTGACGTCACGACTGTTGAAGTCTATTTCATCACTATAAAAATATGACTCTGCAGCGTCAATATATCAAAAAAGTTTTCCCCATTACACTCGCTGAAGTCTTTAACCCTCTCCTTACCAACTATAGGAAAATCGTCACATTCGTTACGATACAACCAAAATTTTTCTTATTCAAATTTCTTTTGCACATCATAAAATTAAAAGAAAATGAACAGTGTGTTGTAGAGTATGTTTTGCTGAAGAATTTATGTATCGCAAGAACTTTACTGCTATTGTGTTAGTTGAGTGTGAAGTTTTGAGGAAAATCCTGAAACTGGCTGGTAAGGAGAGAGTTAAGAACTTAATATTTAAGTTTTCAACTAACACCCCCCCCCCCCCCAAAAAAAAAAGCTAGAGCTTTTATATAGCGCATATCCACTAAATGTGCTCAAAGCGCTTTACAAACTACCGAGATGCGTATCAATTCAGCAAAAAAGAGAAGTATCTAATCTATTATGAATCTGAGTATCCTGAAAAACACTTCACTTCTAAAAAAATAAAAAATAACTACAATTCCCTTTATTCATCCAATAGGGGAAATTTGTCTTTAGGGTTTATTCCAAGGGAAGACTGGATCTAATATAAATATATATGTATTCTGTGTTTAGTTGAAAATGGCCAAGGGCCGAAACGTCGTTTGTTTTGTGTTGTTCATTAATGAGTCAGATTTACCCCCTTTATCTTTATCTCCGAAGACTGGAGTAACCCGGGCGTCGGCCGGCGCAGTGCATGGCCGCAAATTGAGCTAGGACGAAGTGACTTGCTCAAGCAAGGCCACACCGAGCAGTGGGTAGTCGAACTTGGTACGTTTCTGGTACAAAGCAGAGACCTTATACCACTGAGCCACGCCGCCCAACGTCTGCTTGCTCTTGTTGTCTTGAATATTCATTTACATGGGTTCAAGTAGTAGTGCGGCTATGTGGTCTTGTGGTATGACACTCGCTTTCGGATCGCAAGGTCCTGAGTTCGAGCCTCGCGCTCGGCGCATAGTTGAGTCCTTGGAAAAGTCTCTTTACTCACATTATGTCACCGTACTCAGGTGTAAAATGAGTACCTGGTCGTTATTAGCGTTGTCTCTGTCGGAAAAAAAATTGTAAGATCGCCTAAGAGGCGTCGTGTCTCGTTCTACATATTACGTGTTGCTGTTGGTCATGGGCCCTTTGTAAAGTGCTTTGAGCACATCTAGTGGATATCGCTCTATTTAAAAGCTCAAGTTTTAAAAAAACTTATTCTTGAGGGCAAAATGAGACGTCACTTCGGGAAGGAAAGCTGAATTAAAATAATGTTCACTAAGGTAAGGTCGAGGGAGTGATTCTCAGTATTTGACAGACAGTTCCTTGGTTTGGAATGAAGAGAAAATCACAATTTCTCCGGCTGACATGCCGCTCTGTCTTTGAGACGGACGTGATAAATTCAAGAACAAAACAGTGGAATTAAAACAAAATCTTGAAAATCAGGGTTTGGACTGAAACGTCGTTCTGATTAGGACGGAGTATTTCTATCATCGAGGGCAGCGTGGCTCAGCGGTACGGTCTTTGCTTCCTACCCGAAAGGTATAGAGTTCGATCCCCCGCCGCTGCACTGTGTGGCCTTGAGCAAGTCACCCCGCCTTAGCTCAATTTGCGGCGCTGCACTGCGGCTGACGCCTCGGTTTTTCCAGTCTTCCCTTGGAATAGACCCTAGAGATAAATTTCTCCTATGGGATGAATAAAGGGAATTTTATTTTATCTATTTATTTTTATTCTGCACACCCCATAGTGTTGCAGCTTGAAGATCTATCAGGGAACAAACAAAAAAATGAGCGCCATTGTTAACGCCACTACCACATTATCTCATTCGTTTCATTCATTCTGTTTTGTTGATAAAGGGGAAACCCGAAAAGTCAATTTTATCCATTTTCGTAATTAAATTGAAGCTTACATTCAATGTCACATTGTTATTTATTTCGTTACTTACAGCGGGTAACACTTGCTTCTATTCCGATTGTGACATGTATTGCGACTCCAACCACCCTATCTGTGGAACTCCAGACCAGGTAGAGGCATCGCTACAGATTTTCCTACCGGGCAAAGACAAGGCTGAGCACGAAGACGAAATGCACCCTTGGGCAAGATCTTACAGTACTACTATGCTGGTATGATTTTAAAAAAAAATTAAGTAATTTCTACGTGGGGCGAGTGGCCTAGTAGTAAGGCATGCACTGTGACCCGGAAGGTGCCGGGTTCGAGGCCCGCTTCAAACACTTTCGTTTTGTTTTACCTTGGGAAAGATTATTAACCCCCCGATTTTCTCACTTGGACAACATGGGTGATTCCTGTTGACATCAGACATCTTGTTTGATGAATTATCTATATTCCTTCGTGGAATGCCTAGGCCACGATATCTATGATGCCGTGGAAGAAACGTCTTTCCAAAACAGAGTTGAATTAATGAGTCTCGTGAACGATAAATAAAAATAAATAAATTCCTTCTATTCACCCTATAGGGGAAAATTTATCTTTTTCCATAGAAAAACTGAAATAACCCAGGCGTCAGAGGTCAGGCAGTACAGCGCCTAAAACTGAGCGAAAAGATATAAAGAGATAAAGGTTTATTTCGCTTAACTACGCCACTACCACATTATCTCATTCGTCTGTATTGTTTCTTTCATCCTGTTTTGTTGATAAAGGGGAAACCCGAAACATCCACAGTATCTGTCTTCGTCTAATAAATCGACGCTAATTATTCAATATGTATCGTTACTTTTTCCTCCGAGCTTCAAGCAGCAACAATTTCATTATTCCGTATTCTCTAGACCAAACAGCGCAATAGGTATTCGAACTGGGTAAAAAAAAGAGCTTTTATATAGCGCAATATCCACTAAATGTGCTCAAAGCGCTTTACAAGGTGTCCCTGGTCAACAGCAACATTTAGCATGTAGGACGGGACATGAAGCCTGTTAGGCGACATTACAATTTTTCGGACGGAGATAACGCTGTTAACGGCCAGGTACTCATTTTTCACCTGAGTACGGTGAGAGCATGTGAGTAAAGAGCCTTTTCCAAGGACTCAACTATGCGCCGATCGCGAGGCTCGAACCCAGGACCTTTCGATCCAAAAGCGAGTGTCATACGCACAAGACCATATTCTAGCCGCCTTTCGGGTCGGTACGAAGCAACGACCGTACCACTGAGCCACGCGGCCTCATGCTTTAGCACAACGAAATCCTAATAATCATTCTACTTCTTTTTGAGGGCAAAATGAGACGCCACTTCGGGAAGGAAAGCTGAATTGAAATAATGCTCACTAAGGTGCGGCTATGTGGTCTAGTGGTATGACACTCGCTTTCGGATCGGAAGGTCCTGGGTTCGAGCCTCGCGCTCGGCGCATAGTTGAGTCCTTGGAAAAGGCTCTTTACTCACATTCTCTCACCGTACTCAGGTGAAAAATGAGTACCTGGCCGTTAACAGCGTCGTATCTGTCGGAAATAAAACGTAATATCGCCTAACAGGCGCCATGTCCCATTCTAAATGTTACGTGTTGCTGTTGGCCAGGGACCCCTTGTAAAGCGCTTTTAACACGTTTAGTGGATATTGCACTATATACAATTTCAAGTTTTTTTCTACTTATTCTTGAGGGCAAAATGAGACGCCACTTCGGGAAGGAAAGCTGAATTAAAATAATGTTCACTAAGGTAAGGTCGAGGGAGTGATTCTCAGTATTTGACAGACAGTTCCTTGGTTTGGAAGAGCAAGAAGCAATGCTTGCTGGCAATCAAGCGACAGAGGCTAGAGAACTATCGAGTTGAGGCCAATTTAGAGAGTGAGAGAGAAAGAGAGAAAGAGAGAGAGAGAGAGAGAGAGAGCGAGAGAGAGAGAGAGAGAGAGAGAGAGAGAAAAAGAGAGAGAGATAGAGAGAGAGAGAAAGAGAGATAGAGAGAGAGAGAAAGAGAAAGAGAGAGAGAGAAAGAGAGAGAAAGAAAGAGAGAGAGAGAGAGAGAGAAAGAAAGAGAGAGACAGAGAGAGAGAGAGAGAGAGAAAGAAAAAGAGAGAGAATGAAAGAAAGAAAGAGAGAGAGAGAGAGAGAGAGAGAGAGAGAGAGAGAGAGAGAGATTTAATGTCTGTGTGAAAACTGCCTTTTATTTCAAATAAGGGCTTAAGCATGAAATGTTGATTTGTTCCAGCACCGAAAACGGAAATTGATTTGGATGAACGTAACAATTGCTGGGAATTTCCAATCACCTCAATTTTGGCATTTGTCGTGAGAGAGATCGAATACAACCTTACATTGGCATAGAATGCGTTTTAAAATTTTGGCAAAAGTTTCTTTAAAAATTAATTAGTTAAGATGAATTCCAAGTCAAAATTTTAAACATTGGACTTTCTTTTAAGGTGTAAAGTTAAATTTCTTTGTGTGGATAAGTTAGAGGTCCTGTATTTCATCATATTATATTGCAGGAAAAATGTTTGGCCAAAACTAAAAAAAAGTATTTGGCCAGTGTAGGCCAATGTACCCGCCCAGATGATTGAACGCTGATGAGTCAATGACTTGCTTTGTTCGATTTGATTTGGTTGGAATTCACTCATAAGGTAAAAATGAGTGGGTATAAATGAATAACATGTGGCGGCAAGGGGAGGCGATCTTGATTGGTCCTGATGGGAGTCAAGAATTTCGTTTTCATTTTTTTCCGTTTCTTTTTAATGATGCGTCTTTGAGAAAGTCATTCACACGTTAATTAATAAGCAGAATTTTCCACACAAAAGTGGCAGGCTTACCAAGCAGAAAACTTGATTTTCTAAACTCAAACAAGCTCTCGATAAAACAACTGTATGTTCTTATTAATTAAACAAATAAAAATTGTCATGTACAAAATAAATCTGAATAAGAAAAAATGTATATTGTGTCGTAAAAATGTGACGATTTTGCTTTAGGTGGTAATTAGAGGGTTAAAAACAAAAACACAACAAAATACGATGGAATTTAGGCATCGAGAAAGGATGCAGACAGAACAGAATACAGCTCATGAATGGATCAACGGTGTTTATCAAAGTCATACATGTGACCAACAGTCTCAAAACAGTATTATGTCGGGATGTATCTGATGCTTAATATTGCTATATGGTCTTGTGGTATGGCACTTGCTTCAGATCGGACGGTCTTTGGTTCGAGTCCCAAGCGGCGCAAAGTTCAGTCCTTGGAAAAGGCTCTTTAATCACATTCTCTCACCGTAATCAGGTGTAAATTGAATACCTGGCCGTCAACAGCGTTGTCTCTGTCGGAAAAATTGTAATACTATCGCCTAACAGGCGTCATGTCTCGGGTTCTACATGTTACGTGTTGCTGTTGGTCACGGACCCTTTATAAAGCGATTTGTCAACATAATTTAGTGGATATTGCGCTATATAAAAGCCCTAGAAGCTCTGGATCAGGTTAAAGTTCACACGAACACCGCCTATAACGAATTGATTGCGTCACAGCTCGTATTAACTCACTCAACCCTAACACCGACCATATCCGTAGTTTACCCGTTTTACTTTTACTCCATGCCAATTTATACAGTTTTATGAGACAAATTATAGGCGTCTAGTAACAAAGTTAATGTTTTTAGTTTTTACATGTTAATGGTAGTTAAAACTATGCACATGCTCATTTTAAAACATTTTTTTCCATTTTTGAAAAGCAGCAAAAATCTCTAGGATTGAGTGAGTTAACCATTGGCTCGTCATGGACTTTGTCATGATGTGGTGGTAACGGTCATTGCCCCACGGTACAACGCCAAGATTAGATGACTTATACGAACTTCAACAAAGCCATGAAATTGATACTAATCGTTTATTTCATTCATATTGTATGAAAAATTGTGCTGCTATGTGGTCTAATGGGATGACACTCGCTTTCGGATCGGAAGGCCCTGGGTTCGAGCCTCGCGCTCGGCGCATAGTTGAGTCCTTGGAAAAGGCTCTTTACTTACATTCTCTCACCGTAATCAGGTGTAAATGGAGTACCTAGCCGTCAACAGCGTTGTCTCTGTCGGAAAAATTGTAATACTATCGCCTAACGGACCCTTTATAAAGCGGTTTGTCTACATTTAGTGGATATTGCGCTATATAAAAGTCCTAGAAGCTCTAGATCAGGTTAGAGTTCACACGAACACCGCCTATAACGAATTGATTGCGTCACAGCTCGTATTAACCATTGGCTCGTCATGGGCCTTTGTCATGAAGTGGAGGTAACGGTCATTGCCCACGGTACAACGCCAAGATTAGTTGACTTATATGAACTTCAACAAAGCCATGAAATCGATCTATAATCGTTTATTTCATTCATATTGTATGAAAACGTAATACTCGTAGTCTCCTCCTCATTAAGGTGGGTGGGTGGGTGGGTGGACGTAACCTTTGGGTAACCCACTCAGATCGAGCTCATAATACGCCTCAACAGTCGTGACATCACTTCCCACGTAATGACGCATGGTAACTTAGTAACTCGCTCTAAACTATCGGAATATAGATAGAATGCGCTTGGCCAAGGAGTTCACAACATTGCCATCCGGAAGTATAACGGACCAACACACAAACTCTGTGTATCCATGAACGTTTATAATCAGGTTATTGCAGTTTAGTGAGAACAACTCACAAACGCGGATGGCAAAAACAATAACAAAGGCCTGAGTGACGTCATCTGCATACTATCTATTGGCGGACGCCCTTATGAAATATTTCTCCGACCAGCATAAAAGCGTATCCAGAGGGAAACATTAAAAAAAATCTGATCATGTTTTGACTTTTATACATTCTGATCACAAGACAAATGAAAATTTCTAGCCAGTATGAAGAATAAAAAGTAGAGAATTGCTGGGCGATGTGACATCAGACTATTGAATCCAATTAGGGAATGTCGTAAAATTGAGTGACATTATTATTATTATTATTATTATTATTATTATTATTATTATTATTATTATTATTATTATTATTATTATTATTATTATTATTATCATTATTATTATTATCATTATTATCGTTATTATTATTATTATTATTATTATTATTATTATTATCATCATCATCATC
>NC_088364.1:81921342-81926342 GCF_034508935.2 Berghia stephanieae | reverse complement strand
CTGAAGTCGAGTTATTCATTAACATTCAAATGTAGTGGGCTAGGCTATGTGGTCTAGAGGTATGACACTCGCTTTCGGATCGGAAGGTCCTCGGTTCGAGCCTCGCGCTCGGCGCATAGTTGAGTCCTTGGAAAAGGCTCTTTACTCACATTCTCTCATCGTACTTAGGCGTAAAATGAGTACCTGGCCGTTAACAGTGTTGTCTTTGTCCGAAAAATTGTAATATCGCCTAACAGGCGTTATGTCCCGTCCTACATGTTAAATGTTGCTGTTGACCAGGGACCCCTTGTAAAGCGCTTTAAGCACGTTCAGTGGATATTGTGCTATATATAAAAAAGCTCAAAAGCTCAGAGAGTAGTCTGAGAAGTTGACTAAGACAAGCTAGAGAATGGAAAGTACCAGGTGGTTCAACGTACAGCATATGACACTCAAAACAGAGCTGTTCTAACAATGCTTGAAGTCGAGTTATTCATTAACATTCAAATGTAGTGGGCTAGGCTGATTTAGATCTGATGAAAGGGAAGGTTTACGAAACATCAGTGTCCTGTCCAACGGGTACAAGTAAAAAGTTGGAATTAGGCACAGGTGCAGGTAGTAATCTGAAGAGGTGATTAAGATATATGTCAGACAATGCAGAATGGAAACTACAAAAAAGAAAAAAACACAAAAAAACTTGAGATTTTATATTGAGCAATATCCACTCTCGGATACTCATCTCAAACCCGAGTACGGTGAGGGAATGGGGACGAAGAGTGTTTTCCAAGGACTTAACTATGCGCCGCTCAGAGCAGGACTTGAACCTTCCGATCCGAAGGTGAGTGTCATACCACATCGGCGCATAGTTGATTCATTGGAGAAGGCTCTTTTCTTACATTCTCTCACCGTACTCTGGTGTAAAATAAGTACCTGGCTCTTAACAGCGTTGTCTCTGTCCGAAAAAAATTTAATATCGCCTAACAGGCGTCATGTCCCGTCCTACATGTTAAATGTTGCTGTTGTCCAAGGACCCCTTGTAAAGCGCTTTGAACACGTTTAGTGGATATAGCTCTATGTAAAAGCTCATTTTACTTTAAATTCAATTTATCAGGCTCCTTATAGCATGAAATTATTCCGACTGTCTCTGACGTGTAAGACAGACAGTGACATTGACTGTAACGCATTTGATAGGTCGTGAATAGCTCATACAGTAGAGTCACGATCTCCCCGGCCAGGCGGAGTTGTCGTACCAATAAGGTCGCGGGTTCGATCCCCCCCCCCCCATCGCCGCCGCGAAGCTTTTATTCTCTGTTGTCTTCTGGCGCTTCCCTACTCACTTTATTTCTTGTTTTTATCAACATACGTGCCTGCTCCACTCACTTTTCTGAATTGATAGGTCAATGGTCTTTGTGTTGTTATTGTGTAACACCTTGTAAGACCCCATGATTGACGGCGCAATGTTGACTCCCTGGAAAAGACTCTTTACTCACATTCTCTCATTCCACTCAGGTGTAGAACGAGTACCTGAAAGTGCTGTCTAGTCTCTGTCGAAGAAAAATAAATGTTTAAGCGCCTTACAGGCGTCGTGCCTCGTAAATATAAAGTGCTGTTGTTGACTTGGGACTGTTTTAAAACACTTCAACACATTTAGTGGGTATTGCGCAATATAAAATCTCAAGTATTTTTTTCTCAAAGAGAAAACTATTGTGTCTCAATTAGTCGCATTTACCCATTCAGTATTTGATTGACTATGGACGGTAGGGTTGTCTGAAAATAGATTCTTTCGCAACGACGAATGGAATTTGGTTCATTATCACGTCATGCCTACTTCAGTCTCTACCAATTCTACCAATGAATCCCCATTAACCCTCTCCTTACCACCTACAGCAAAATCTCACATTTATTACCGACAGCGTGGCTCAGCGGTACGGTCTTTGCTTCGTACAAGAAAACTACCGAGTTCGATTACCCGCCGCTGCGCTGTGTGGCATTGAGAAAGTCACCTCGCCCTAGTTCAATTTGCGTCGCTGCACTGTGGCTGATGCCTGGGCTATTTCAGTGTTCCTTTGGAATAGACCCTAGAGACAAATTTCCCCCATGGGATGAATAAAGGGAATTTAGTATTTTTTTAAATGTTATTATTTGCACATCACAATGATCTTTGTTTAATCAATAAGAACATAACGTTGTTTTATAGAGAGATTGTTTGAGTTTAAAAAAACAATTTTTCTGCTGGGTAAGCCTGCCATTTTGGGAAAATACTGATATATCGGTAAGGAAAGAGTTAACATATTACTTGCCGTGTTCTGGAAAGACACGTATTTAGAAATTTTGGCCAGAAAAAAGTCATCGTCCTTCAAATATGAAGTTAAGAAATCAAGGAGCAGGCACCGGCGTAAGGTAAAGAACTGAACAAGTGTATATGAAAGGTGCCAGATAACGCAAGAAAGAAAAATACAAGAAAAAAACCATCACAAAAAATCGGGTCAACCTTTATGTTTTTCTTTCTTGCTTTGTCTGGCACCTTTCATACACACTTGTTCCGTTATTCAAATATGAGGGGACCTAGGGGGTGTTAGGTTTGAGAGTATTTGCCAAGATGAAGGTCATTTAAATCTGTCGATATTTGAAGGACGAGTTTTTGGCCAAAATTTAAAAAAAACGTTGTTTTCTAGAGAACGGCAGTTAACTGGTAAAGGGCTATTCCGGCTACTAAGAAAAAATGGACAGTAACAATTACTTGTAAAGTACTTTCCGCCAAGGCCAACAGATTTAACTACCTTATCATATTTTATACCCTTATTCTGTACATAACTCAGCCTGAGTGTGATACTGTCGATTTGTATCTCCAACAAATACACGTGCGTCAATGCTTGCTTTTGTTGCAAGACAAAAAAAAGCTTTTATATAGCACAATATACACAAAATGTGCTCAAAGCGCTTTACAAGAGGTCCCTGGTCAACAGCAACATTTAACATGTAGGACGGGACATAACGCCTGTTAAGCGATATTACAATTTTTCGGACAAAGACAAGGCTGTTAACGGACAGGTACTCATTTTACACCCGAGTACGGTGAGAGAATGTAAATAAAGAGCCTTTTTCCAAGGACTCAACTATGCGCCGAGCGCGAGGCTCGAACCCAGGACCTTCCGATCCGAAAGCGAGTGTCATACCACTAGACCACATAGCCGCACAGACCATATAGCCGCAGACATTGCCTGGTAACCCTCACCCCTCCCCCCCCCCCCTCCCCTCCCTGACCCCTCGAAGCCTCATGATGTTTCATTTCATGTAAATTCATTTCCATTGGGTTTAGCACTCCTTTCTAATCCACGTTCCCTTATTTAGAACTTTTTTCGACATTTTTTTTATTCCTTTTGTTTTTATTCAGCGCAAGTACAACTCAAATTGGTTCTTGATTAATTGACTTCTATTTTCATTGATGAAAGATAAGAATGTCCGATAACGATATTGCTTCCATTTAAGTGAAACATTTTCTCTTATTGAATCCAAACAAAGGCAGGTTTGAATTATTTCTTGGTGAAATACTAAGATAAGACCCAAGCCAATCCTTGATTCAATTCTTGATGAAATGAAGAAGAAGAAGAAGAAGAAGAAGAAGAAGAAGAAGAAGAAGAAGAAGAAGAAGAGAAGAAGACGAATAATAATAATAATAATAATAATAATAATAATAATAATAATAATAATAATAATAATAATAATAAATTAATAATAATAATATTACTACTACTACTACTACTACTATACTACTACTACTACTACTACTACTACTACTACTACTACTACTACTACTACTACTACTACTACTAATACTACTACTACTACTACTACTACTAATTTAGTCGCTCATTCATAATTGATTCACTCATCCAGATGAATGAACAAAAATTCACCAATCGTATCATTCGAATACGATGTCGTATTGAATCTGAGATTAAAAATTGAATTCATTGTCAAGTTAGTTTTGTTAAATGTTATGAAAGTAAATGTTTCCTAAACTTAAAAAAAACAACTAATTATGGAATTTTAACGATATTATCTATATACTGAATTCTTTATATCTAGTTATTCGTTGTGCAGTGTACCGGATTGACACGCTCAGTCAGACGTATAAATTGAAAACGAAATTTTTCATCATATCCCAAAATAGGCCGTGAGGTGTTAATATAAATTTAAATCATCATCATCATCATTGCCTTTTTCACCCTGGGTCAGGGTATAGGCCACAGACAAACAGTTTCCATCCTTCTCTATCCCGAGCCAACTTTTTTATCTCATTCCAGGTCTTACCACTTCTCTGTATATCAGCTTCTTTAATTCTTCTCCATGTTCCTCGTGGCCTTCCCCTTGATCTTCTGCCCTGAGGGTTCCAGTCCAATACTTTCTTTGTTATAGTTGAGTCATTCTTTCTAAGCGTGTGTCCAATCCACCTCCATCGTCTTCTTCAATTCGAAGCTGCTTGTTTGGCGAAGACGTCATCGGGTCAGCAGAGTCCTTTCGGCTTTGTCTGTTGTCCTTCATAAATTCTGTAATTCCAGAAACTCTTCGGTCGCCCAAGCTAAAAAAAGGATTTAGTTTGTCTGTCTGTGTTTCTGTAACGGTTTGAGTTTAACGGAAAGGGGTGTTAACCCTTTGCCAACCCCCAACCTGGAGGACCAGGTGACTCAAAGATGGGGGAATCACACACCATTAGTCGCCTTTTACGACACGCTGGCTTGGCGTTGGGTTATTCTTGACCCTCTCAGTTGAGGGACCCCGGACACCACACGGGGATAAATTTAAATAATAAAATAAAATAGACCCTAAAGACAAATTTCCCCTTGGGCATGAATATAGGGAATTTTATTTTTATTTTATAAATTTAAATAATAAAATAAAAATAAAATTCCCTATATTCATGCCCAAGGGGAAATTTGTCTTTAAGGTCTATTCCAAGGGAAGACTGTAACAACCCAGACGTCAGCCGCAGAGCAGCGCCGCAAAGTGAGCTAGGGCGAGGT
>NC_088364.1:81898842-81916342 GCF_034508935.2 Berghia stephanieae | reverse complement strand
GATGATGATGATGATAATGAGGATGATTAAAGAAATATAGTAGTAACGACATTGCCAATTATTTATATCGCGCATTTT
This sequence comes from Berghia stephanieae, assembly GCF_034508935.2. NCBI lineage: Eukaryota > Metazoa > Mollusca > Gastropoda > Nudibranchia > Aeolidiidae > Berghia > Berghia stephanieae. Next base: position 81,916,264 of record NC_088364.1, on the reverse strand, counting down.
CCATGATGCAATTTAAGGTGTGTAAACTTGAAATCATCAAACTAATAGACTTGAAAACGTTAATATTATATGTGACCCTCCGTCTCAAAACGGTATGTCGGGATGATTCAGACCCCAGAAAGTGAATTTAGAGAAAGAATGAAGAGAAATTGGACCTTAGAATTTTTTGTAGAGCAAGAAATAATATTTCTTCTCCAGCATGACGTAGAGAAAGTAAACCCAAGTTTTATATTTGTGGCTATGAATTCAATTTACCTAACCGAGGGTATCCCGACATAATACCGATTTGAGACGGCGGGTCACATATTAACAAAAAGTGACCGATACAAACGCAGCAAAAGGAAAAGTGCCATGCGCCTGATTTCATCTGACCGACGTCGAACAGAAAGATAGGGCCAGGCAATCTGGGAGGCACTGTTGATACACCAAAATCAATCCATTTTAATTTGTAAGATCAAAACGATAGGGAAAAGTCTAGAGACAACACGACATGCGAAAGACGACTTGCTAAAAGATTGTAAAAATTGTGTTGCTCGTCACTCAACGTTTTAAATCTATCTGTTTCAATATTGTATTGCTGTATAGACTGGTCTCGTGGTATAATTATTCACAAATACAAACAAACGAACAGAAAAAAGAACAAGAAACAAAAAAAAAAACAACAAAAAACAACAAAAAACCCAACACAAAACGAAACAAACTTGAGCACTTATATAGTGCAATATCCACTAAACGTGCTCAAAGCGTTTTACAAAAAAAAAAACCCAATAAAAAAACCAAAACAAACAAACACATAAATAAATACAATCAAACACAAAAACGCAAACAATTTTGCATAATATCTTTATTCTCTGTCCATTGAGCAATTATTTAATTTATTGACATATTGTGAACATTAAAAATAAAGTTTAAAAGAGAAATGCTGGTTGTTTTACTTTAATCAATAGTGTTGATGAGGATAACTAAACATTAAACGGTGATAAGCCATACATGCGAAGAAGACACTAAAATTGAGCTTTTATATAGAGCAAAATATCCACTAAATGTGCTCAAAGCGCTTTACAATGGGTCCCCGGTCAACAGCAGCATTTAACATGTAGGACCGGACATTGCATTTTTCGGACAAAGACAACGCTGTTAACGGCCAGGTACTCATTTTACACCTGAGTACGGTGAGAGAATGTGAGTAAAGAGTCTTTTCCAAGGACTCAACTATGCGCCGAGCGAGGCTCGAACCCAGGACCTTCCGATCCGAAAGCGAGTGTGATACCACTAGACCACATAGCCGCACAAGTCTCCCCCCCCCCCCAACCTACATAATAACGTATTTCATAGGTAGAATCCTCTAAGACTCCTCACCAATCCAGTAGCTTTATAAGAGATACATTTTTTACTCCCGCTCTTTGGGGAAATATCTGTCCGCTAACTCACCCTCTCTAAATATTTTATTAGCAATATAACCGTACAAATACTAATATACAAAAATACAAACATTCATTAATGATGTTTTTACTGATTAAAAGATTAGATGAGAACAGATTTCTACGCTAAAACAATTCACAATTATTGACTTAAATATCTTATTCGTTTTATATTTGTGAGCAGGCTGACGTTGTATTCGCTTCGTAACAGAGCTAATTTGGTGGTAGTGAGTTTGAATCCCGCCGGTCGAATTGTGTCGTTCCACTGCGGCTTATTCAGTTTTCCCTGAAATATACTCGTACCATAAAATGAATTTCCCGGTGACAGTGAATGAAATTAATTTCGGTTATGACCAACGTGTTCTTATTAGCAGGTCTTATAACCCAAACTGTTATGGTCTCAATATTGTAGTGAAGATACTTTTGACAAAAAAAAACAAAACAAAACAAACAAACAAAATATCCTTCATTAACTCTCTCCTTACCAGCTATTTTTAGAATTTCCCCCGAAAATTCACTCCCACTCCACACAAGAATAGACATTTTTTACTGAAACAAAAAGTAAAAAGTGAGCTCTACAACACAGTGTTTCGTATTTATAGCTGTAATCAAAGCAATTCTTTAAATTTTGTAATGTACAAGAGAAATCAGAATGAGAAAATTGTCGGTTGCATCGTAACGAATTTGACGATTTTCCTATGGTTGGTATGGAGAGGGTTAAAACAGTTTTGAAACAAGCCCATAATTGCGTTGATTTACACGACCTCTAAATAATACTTGCACGCGAGTTGAGTTACAACAGTTGTTGCGTGGGAGGCGTGTATCAATAGAAAAACAAAACTCAATTGTTTTTGAAAAAAAAATTACGTTGTACAAATTCACGAGGTAAACAAATTCTGGATCCATACATCGTGTGTCTGTCATCAAAGAAGCACATTGTTGTTTTCTGTTGGAAATAGCCCACATCTTTGTGCTAAGCACGGTGTCAACTTCATTACCATTGCTAAACTCTTATGGCTGGACATGTCCCCGAGCTTCAACTCAATAGAGCAAGTTAGAATTAAATTATGTATATTGTGGAATTTAAAAAAAAACCCAAAATTCTAGAGAAGAAATTTGGCATTCCTGCAGAATGTATAAATAAATTTATTTGCAAGACATCAACACCCATTTATACATCTGGTTGTCAAAAAATGGCGTAACAATTTTTATTTGTTTTTTTTTTTTTGTCGACGTGTATTATAATAATTATTATAATTATTATTTGATATAGCGCCAGTATCCATAAATAGTGCTCAGACGTGCTATACAATAGTTGTTTTTCGTATCACGCAAGTTCATTCATTCGACTGCAAAATCAACACAACAGTCACACATACACACGCACACACACACACACACACACACACACACACACACACACACGCGCGCGCGCACATCTTGTTAGAAATTCACATAGAATCACGATAATCAAAATGAAAAAGATTTGTTTTTAATGCCGTTTAAAGTCTGGTAAACTTTCACATTGTCGGGGTTTTGGTGGTAAAGAATTCCTTTCATATGATTAGAACCGAAAATAGAAAACCACGCTCAGCAAACTTTGTTCTTGGGATGTTTTTCTCCATTAGCGAAGAAGTGGCGGAACGCAAAAATCCAGTTGGTTTATATTCCCTCACAAGGCATTCAATGTATTCAGGTGATGTATGGTGCAATTGTAAGCAAAACATGCGATTTTGTATATTGGGAGGCCTTCCGAAAGCTCCTACATCCCCAGTATTTAATATTTTTTTATAATGTTCCATTAGGGGGTTTGGGAGAGGGGATACTTTTTTTTTTATAATGTTCTATTAGGGGGTTTGGGAGGGGGGATACTTTTTTTTATAATGTTCTAGTAGGGGGGTTGGGAGGGGGGGGGGAGGGGCTTTAAAAAAAGTCCCCCCCCCCTCCCAAACCCCCTAACTACTAGAATATTATATATATTAAAAAATACTGGGGATGTAGGAGCTTTTGGAAGGCCTCCCTGTATATTATTTTTTTTGTACTAATTTAAAGGTCTGATAACTCAAATTGTTATGTCCATATTTCTGTAATGGAAATACTCACAAGAAACCAACGCGAAATTAAATCTACGACAACAATGTCCAATCAAGCCCATTCTTGCTTTCGGAAATCCGACCTGTATATTGGTAGACTTTGGTCTTTACTCTTACTTGTTTCGTACAATTGTATCAATACAGATATACATACGATGGATGACATAGGGATGACATACGAAGAGAGAGTAAGAAAACTGAAATTACCAACACTAAGTTATAGAAGAATAAGAGGTGACATGATTGAAGTGTACAAAATGTTAAATGGAAAGTATGACCAAAAAGCTGGTAATCTACTTAAACCCTGGCCCAAGCACTCCCTGAGGACAGGAACAAGGGGCACTTCTAAGAAACTTTTCACACAAAGGGCCAGAATAAATGTGCGCAAGCATAGTTTCGGTGTTGGAGTGGTTCAAGTGTGGAACAGTCTACCAGAGAAAGTTGTCAGTTCTGATTCACTTAACTCATTCAAGAACAGACTGGATAGCTATTGGAAAAACCAAGAAATCTTCTATGATTACAAGGCTAGCATCACATTCTGTCTTCACGGTAATCTGCAACCGGAAGAAACAAATATGACACCTGAGTCCAGCGAAGAGGATCATTGAGAACCTGTGCCGGAAATCATCTCTAAGTATCTCTAAGTATACCTAAGATATCTCGCAATCGTGTTTCAAACTTAAATGGGTAATGTCATGTTCCTCTCCGCCTCCTCTTTTCACTAAATTAATTGTTAATAATGTGAAATTGAATGTAAGCTTCAATTTTAATTACAAAAACAGATCAAATGAACCTTTCGGGTTTCACCTTTATCAACAAAACAGGATGACTGAAACACTACAGATGAATGAGATAATGTGGTAGTGGCGTTGTTACGATGAATAAACAAAACATTGGTTGGCAGGAAATATCTAGTATTTATTTCTTCGAGCTTAGAGCAGCAACATTCACATTAGTAGGGGGAATTAGGTCCAAAAAACCCTTGAATTGTGCAAACAGGGTTGAAAGCATGAAAATTACATATGTTGTAGAGTATGAAAAACCCTATGATTTATGATATAGAACCACTCTGAGAGATCAGTATTTGTTGAGATACAAGGTTTTTAAGATTAGACAATTTTAAAATGGACGACAATAATTTCTTTCATTTTTATTGTGTAAACATTAGAGGCAAGCCGACCAAAGGTTGTTTTACATCATCCTTTGGATTCCCATTGGTGACTATTTTTAGCGTCGAAGCGGATGTTTTCCTTTCCCTTTACTTTTGATTCACGAACCATACAAAATTATTTAATCGTAAATAATATTCAATTTCACTTGTTTTAAAGGACGTCTAGCGAGCAATATTCTATAAAATTATGAGATTTTTTCTGCATCTGGTTTAATAATTATAATCAATTACTCTAAAACGGACGGGCAGACGGGTAGACGAGCAGAGGGGTAGACTAGCAGAACACAGCTCAATAAATGCCGATAACCGGTGTTTTCAAAGGACAGTGCTCCGTCTCCCCTCCTCCTGTTTTCTTTTCTTTCCAAAAATACTGCTATAATCATTTTACGTGAGTTAAAACCTATTTCGGTCAAACTTGATGACAGTAAAGAGTCAGCATACCACTTACATTGCTATAATTATCATCGTTATCATCATCATCAACCACTATGATGCTGTATTGTGGCAAGTTATTTACTTTACGTTATTATCTCAAAGGGACAATGGGAGAATGTTTTATTTGTACTGTTGTGTCCTTATATAAGGCACTTCACACATTTTGCCTGCTGATGCTGGGTCTTTAACAGAAAGAACGAAGGAGAGAGAGAAAGAGAGAGAGAGAGAGAGAGAGAGAGAGAGAGAGAGAGAGAGAGAGAGAGAGAGAGAGAGAGAGAGAGAGAGAGAGAGAGAGAGAGAGAGAGAGAGAGAGAGAGAGAAAGAGCTATGAAAGAATATTGCATATGCCTAATAAAGGAATGCGTTTGCATGATTTCAGATACACATACAATAGCAAAAAGAACTGCTCCCAGAGACTGGGACATGTGTTTGATATGCCAACAAGATGACACAGACCGTTTATAATGTCCCTCTAAGTCGAGGAGGTATGACAAAGGGCAAGGCTATGAAACTCTTTTTGAAGATTTAACACAATTCAATTCTTTGGTTTGTGATGAAAACAAGTTGGATGTATCTATTTTTTTAATTCATCAGAAAGAAATGAGATTATTGAAAGCTTAAAACAATATGATGCTAAGTGGCATAAGTATTGTCGTGTAAAATTTAATGCCAACAAAACTAGGCGATTAGAATTAAAGAAATCTAAAAGAATTGCCTTACAAGAATTCCAAACTTCGTCATTTGACTTGGAGGAGTCACAGAATGAATATAATTCGTAACCCACGAGAATAATGAGACAACGTTCAAAATTAGAGATTGGCTATAATAAACCAACGTGCTTTTGTTGTAAAAAAATGGAATCGGGAGTACTCCATTCTGTAATGACAACAGATATGGAAGAAAATATTCGTGAAATAGCGTTATCTATAAAAGATTCTGATATGTTGTCATTTATTGCCGGAGGAGATTTAGTCGCTCAGGAGGCACACGACCGCCCTATACCATAAAATTTGTCATGCACGATACTTAAAAAAACAAGCTTTAAAAGATGTCACTGCTGATGATAATCATGATGTCACAGTTCTTGAAAGAAGTCAAGCTTTTGCTAACATTATATCTTTTATAGAAGAGAACCATGCAACAAATGTGACGATAGACATGAACCACTGTGGAGCTTATCTCCAGAATTGTCAAAAGTGTCCCAAAAACTCATCAAATGATCATGTAAGAATGTATCGGCATCTGATGCAAGTGTTTAAGGTCCGGTTTGCCTTGCACGGACTTGTGTAGATGCGGGGTGTGTGTGTGTGTGGGGGGGGGGGGGGGGGGGGTGAGGTCAGTACAGTAATGAGTAAAATTCTCTCTCTCTCTCTCTCTCTCTCTCTCTCTGTGTGTATCTCTCTTCCTCTCTCTCTCTCCGTCTCTCCCACTCACTCCCTCTCCCCCTCCCCCCTCTCGCTATTTTATCTACTAGTTAGGTTAGTACAATAATGAGTAAAATTCTCTCTCTCTCTCTCTCCCCCCCCCCTCTCTCTCTCTCTCTCTCTCTCTCTCTCTCTCCCTCCCGCTCACCCCCTCTCCCGCTTTTATCCACTAGTTACAACACGAAATAACCATCAGTTACCTACCGTTAATGGTTACCGGTGTATTTAAAGATTTAGAATGCACATTGTATTGTCGTGGTTATTTCCTCGGACAAGTAATGCTATATAGGAAAAAATAAAAGTGCTGAAAACGCACTGTTATGATAAATTGCCAGAGTGGTTCTATATCAGGTGTTATTTATACGGGTCATAGCTACCTATATGCCAATTTTCAGGATTTCAACCCCCATGTGCACGGTTTTAGACTAATTTTCCCTAATACAATGAATATGAAGAAAATATATATTTTTTACGCAGTTATTTCCCTTGTTTAATATAGCTGTAATAGGTAAAATCTAAGGCCTTAAACCGATACATTATGATAGATTGCCAGAGTGGTTCTATATCAGATGTTTTTTCTATGGGTCTTAGCAACCTGTATGCAAATTTTCATGCTTTCAACCCGAATGTGCACGGTTTTAGCCTAATTCCCCCTACTACATTACCCTTAATTAATTGCGCACCTTTTAGAAATATCCATTGTTCTATTTCAATTCGCGCTACCTTACAAAGGAGCATAGACTATTTCCTGGCCATCAATATTTTTGTTAATTCATCTTAACAACGCCACTACGACATTATCTCATTCGTTTGTAGTGTTTCATCCATCCTGTTTTGTTGATAAAGGGGAAACCCGAAACGTCCATTACAATTTTATCTGTTTTCGTAAATTAAATTGAAGCTTACATTCAATTTCACATTGTTATTTATCAAACTTAAATGGGTGTATTGATAAAAATCTTTGGATAACTTAATTTTGTCAAAAATCCCATTAAAAAATAATGTTTTCACCATTCAGAGAAAACTGCAATTTTTTGTTATCAATTTAATGATTTAAAGACATAGATACATATTTGAGGACAAAATGACTTTCAATGGAAGATGAAACGACATGCAGATAAAATAAATGAAAAGACTTGAAAATTATAGAAATAGGATTTGATACAAAATTCCTTTTTATGAGATGAACAATATTCAAGCGAAAGGGAATTCGTGCAGGAGGCAGTCAAGTGGTTCTTGAACAAAGAAATAAATAATGTGAAACTGGATGTAAGCTTCAATTTAATATACAAAAACAGATAAAATGGACGTTTCGGGTTTCCCCTTTATCAACAAAACAGGATGAATGAAACACTACAGACGCACAGTGGTAAAAAGAACAACATTCAACTTGCTTGATTCATTAAATAAAGCCCCGAGTGTTTTAAACTTTAAATCTATTTCTGATGGTTTTAATATGTCCAATAGATTGAGTTAACTCGTTTTCTATCTGGATGTGTCTAAGCATGTCTTTATAGTCATCTACACAATAGGGTTCAACAGTCGTGACGTCACTTCCCTCTTAATGACGCATAGTAACCTAGTAACTGGTTCCAAACTATCGAAAAAATGCCGGACGCCCTTATGAAATACTTCTCCGACGAGCATAAAAGTGTTTCCAGAAGAATAGAAAAACATACATTATAAATCTGATCGTTTTGACTTTTATACATTCTGATCACATGACAGGTGAAAACGTTCTTATCAGCATGAAGATTAACAAGTAGCGATTTTCTTTGTTTAGAACCAAGCTGCTCGTTGCTGGCCAGACGTGACGTGAGACTATTGACTCCTATTGAGAGTTAAAATGAGGGACTGAGAATTGAACTGGCAAACAATGATGAATAATCATGACTATGCAATTGGTCAGTTTTTCAGGAATATGAGAGGATTTGCTCTTAACTCACTCAATCCTGGAGATTTTTGCTACTTTTCAAAATTGGAAAAAATGTATTAAAAATGGACATGTACATAGAAAGTTTTATTCAACTATCACTAACTTGTAAAAGCTAAAAGCATTGGCTTTGACACTACTCCTATAATCTGTCTCAGAAAAATGTAATAAATAGGCATGGGTTAAAAGTAACCCGGGTAAACTACGGATATAGTCGGTGTTAGGGTTGAGTGAGTTAATGCGGAGACCGATGAGAGTTTGAGAGTTAGTAAAATGTATTGGAGGAGGATCTTTGAAGATTTTAATAATTTGACGAAAGATTGGGGAGAGAGAGAGAGAGAGAGAGAGAGAGAGAGAGAGAGAGAGAGAGAGAGAGAGAGAGAGAGAGAGAGAGAGAGAGCGAGAGAGAGCGAGCAATTAATTGGTATACAATTTGTAAAAGGGGAACCAGTTTGTCCCATTATAGTAGTCATTAACCAACGCAATTAACAAAAATTACACTAAAATATACAAGCCTCTTACAAAAACATATACATTGTCGGATATGGAAATAAGATTCAATTGTCTGATGTCAGTTCCGCCCAGCAACCAGCAGATTGGTTCTATACAAAGAAAATCGGTACTTATTATTGTTCATGCTGGATAGAAATTTTTCACATGTCATATGATCAGAATGTATAAAAGTCAAAACATTATCAGATTTATGTTGTTTTTCTCCTCTGGATACATTTTTATGCTCTTCGGAAAAGTGTTTCATAAGGGCGTCCGTCTTTGTTCCGATAGTTTAGAACCAGTTACTAAGTTACTATGCGTCAATACGAGGGAAGTGACGTCAAGACTGATGAAGCCTATTGAGCTTTTGGCTCAAACGTACTAAGCTCCATGCGCGTTGTATGCATTTGTTTGACAAGGTGTTTATCTCTCTCTCTCTCTCTCTCTCTCTCTCTCTCTCTCTCTCACTCACTTTCTCTCACTCAATCTCTATTTTCTCTCTCCCTCTCTCATCAATCAATAACCGTCCCCCTTCTCTGTTTATGAGTGTATGTGGATATTTCTAATGTATATGTTATAAAGACAGAAGGAGGGAAAGAGAGAAAATAGAGTTAGTGTGAGAGTAAAACAGATAATGAGAAAAAAAAGACATAAAGAAAGAAAGAAAGAAAGAAAGAAAGAAAGAAAGAGAGAGAGAGAGAGAGAGAGAGAGAGAGAGAGAGAGAGAGAGAGAGAGAGTTTTGATTACCATTTTAATATGCTGATTTTGCAATAAAAAGAAGATTGATATCGTTTTATGTATTCTTTGGATTTGTTACAGTTTTGATTAAACAACAACAACAACAACAACAACAAAATAAAAAAAAAATGAAATCAACAAAAACATAAAAAAGAAGAAAACAGGCCAAAAAAAAAAAAAAAAAAAAACTAACCCCCCCCCCCCCCCCCCAAAAAAAAAAAAAAACAACAAAAGACAAAAAACAAGACAACAACAAATTAAAATGCGGGTCTCGATGTGACTCCAACAAGGGCATCAGATCTTACATTTCTCACCAACACACCAGTCAGTATCAGTGAGTCTTGGACAGCACAGCATGCCCTTCAATTGGATTCAGTAGTCTGATGTCACGCGCCCGGCAACGGCGGCCATCTTGGTTCTAAACAAAGAAAATCATTACTTTTTATTCTTCCTGCAAGCTAGAACTTTTCGTCCCCTTTTCGTATGCCTTGTGATCAGAATGTGTAAAAGTCAAAACATGATCGAATTTATGTTTTTTTTCCCTCTGGATACGCTTTATGCTCTCCGGAGAAATATTTCATACGGGCGTCCGCCGTTGTTCCGATAGTTTAGAGCCAGTGTTGCTAAGTTACCATGCGTCATTAGGAAGGAAGTGACGTCACGACTATTGAATCCTATTGAAAACGATAAACTATAATATAGAAAGTATGCAGATGACGTCACTCAGGCCTTTGTTATTGTTTTTGCCATCCGCGTTTGTGAGTTGTTCTCACTAAACTGTATTAACCAGACTATAAAAGTTCATGGTTACACATAGTTTGTGTGTTGGTCCGTTATACTTCCGGATGGCAATGTTGTGAACTCCTTGGCCAAGCGCATTCTATCTATACGGATGAAAAAAACCAAAAGACTCGGAAATCAAAGAAATTATTTTGATGCAAACACTCCTTTTTATGAGAGGAGTAGATCTAATATTCAAACGAAAGAGATTTCGTGCACCAGGCAGCCAAGTGGTTCATGAAAAGGACATCACTCAAATATAAAGAGTTTCGCGCAATGGGCATTCGCATGTTGAAAAAAAAAATTATGATACTTTTTAGTGGTATTTAAGAAGGTTTGGATTGCATTTCGGTCAGCTTTTATTCTCTCTCTCTCTCTCTCTCTCTCTCTCTCTCTCTCTATCTCTCTCTCTCTCTGTGTACATCTCTCACTGTGCATCTCTCTCTCTCAGTCCATCTCTCTGTGTCTCTCTTTCCCTCTGGGTGTGCATCTCTCTCTCTCTCTCTCTCTCTCTCTCTCTCTCTGTGAATCTCTCTCTCTCTCTCTCTCTCTTTCTCTGTGCATCTCTCTCTCTCTCTGTGCATCTCTCTCTCTCTCTTTCTCTCTCTCTCTCTGTGCATCTCTCTCTGTGCATCTCTCTCTCTCTCTCTCTCTCTCCCTCCCTCTCTCTCTCTCTCTCTCTCTCTCCCTCCCTCTCTCTCTCTCTCTCTTTCTCTCTCGGCAAGACGAAGTATGTCATGCCAATAATAACCCCATTTTGATATTTGATTATGGCGACTTAAAAAATAACTTATTTACTTTTTTTTTTTATCACTATTAGTACAACTGCCGTCTTCATTGTTAGTTTAATGCTGCATATTGCTATATTATATAATTTCCTTTGTGCGATTTAACAACAAGAGATGAAGTGAGTAGGAAAGTGTCAGAAGACAATAGAGAACAAAAATTTTCGCAGCGGTGATGGGGATTTGAACCCGCGACATTACTGCTACGACAACTCCGCCTGGCCGGGGAGAGCGTGACTCTACCGTATGAGCTATCCACGATCCCAAAAAAGATCGTCTCTAATCCTAGTCATTATTAGAGCCTCTCTCTTCCCGACTACTTGATCGCGGGTCCAACACACACAACCTCCGCGAAATTAGCTGGCCAGCAATTAAGCTTAATAGCCAATATTCTCAACACAAACATATAACATAGAAACAATTGATACAATGAGTATGCTCCGGTATTTCAGGTGAATTTTTTAATTCAGAAAAGTGAGTGGAGCAGGCACTTATGTTGATAACAACAAGAGATGAAGTGAGTAGAAAATTGCCAGAAGACAATAGAGAACAAAAATTAGAAACTGAATTAATAAAGCTAGATTTGAATATTCCTATTTCTCCCATCTAGGCAGGGGCCAGGTACGGTGGTACCATTACTGACCAATAATCCTACTCAATCCTGGCACGTGAATAGATTTCATCATTAGGTAGATCTTTAATGTCGGTGAGTGAAAGAGTTACCCCGCACGCCAACTGTGTGACAAAGCGTCCGTGGCGACGAATCGGGCTAATCCTATCTCCAGTGCGCGAGAGTTCGTTGGATGGAAGTGTCACAGGCGGATAAAGATGTTTTCCCGAACACCCACGCAATGGCGGCCGATGTTTGGCTTGTGAAATTTATAAATAAGATGGAATAAAAGAAGCAAGACGTTAGTTAATTCCGGACTCGGGAGGGGAAAGAAACACTTTGGAAAGTTTTCTTACAAAATCAACTTGTCCACATTTTGCCTAGGGTATGTTTTAGATTAGTTTTACGATTATTTATTTTTAAAAAGTTGGTAAATAAGTTTTACACCCTTCAAGTTGCTACTTAAATTGCCCTAAAGATTTGTTGCAGTTTATAATAACAATACCATCATTACTATTTCGTTTCAATGGTATATATTCTATAGTAGGAATATTTCTTACTCATTTATTTAATAATTCAGTGATGATATATAACTGATAGATTATATTGTATGTTTCATTTCAAAGACATTCAGATCATGATGTATTCCTGAATTAAGCCTTTAACCATGTTATGTTATGTGCTTTTAAAATAAATAACAATGTGAAATTGAATGTAAGCTTCAATTTAATATACGAAAACAGATAAAATGGATGCTTCGGGTTTCCCTTTTATCAACAAAACATGATGAATGGAACACTACAGATGAATGAGATAATGAACGCCACTAGCATATTCTCATTCATCTGTAGTGTTTCATTCATCCTGTTTTGTTGATAAAGGGAAAACCCAAAGCGTCTATTTTATCTGTTTTTGTAAATTTTAATCGTTATTTATTTCTTTGAGCTTCGAGCAGCAACATTTAATTTTTTTTTAATGTCACAGAATGCCTCCTTGTGTTATATGATGCGAATTTACTTATAATATTGAAACATATTATGAACTATTTCTCTGGTATTTCAAAACAACAATATTTTGGACATAATAGATAGAACGAAGTTGACGTCACTCAGGTCTTTGTTATTGTCTTTTTGACATCCATGTTTATGAGTCATTCTCACTAAACTATATTAATTAGACTATCAACCTTTAAAATTACACATAGTTTTGTGCTTTGGTCCGTTATATTACCGGATGGCAATGTTGTGACTTTCTTAGTCATTCTCATACTATCTATACATAATAATTAGACAGACCCGACAGATAAGGAAATCTAAGAATAACGTAAAAGTTAAATAGATAAATAGCTGCATAGATGAAATGAATTATTTTCAACCAAAAAAATTAAAAAAAAAAGAATTTGTGCGGCTATGTAACAATCGCTTTCGAATAGGAAGGTTCTTGTTCGAGCCTCGCTCGGCGCATAGTTGAGTCCTTGGAAAAGGCTCTTTACTCGCATTTTCTCACCGTACTCAGGTGTAAAACAGCCTTGTCCCTGTCAAAAATAAAATGGTAATATCTCCTAACATGCGTCATGTTTTCGTTCTACATGTTACGTGTTGCTGTTGGTCAGGGACCCCTTGCAAAGCGTTTTGAGCTCGTTTAGTTGATATTGCTCTATATAAATGCTCTAGTTTTGAAAAAAACATTTTTTTCAAAGTGAATCATCACACTCCTAAAAGACATAGGCGATAAATTTGAATAATTAAATAATGGCAAACATTATATTGAAATGTGTATTTTAGGCAATTATTGTCAATATAAAAACACTCCAAAAACAAATAGACTATATGAACGTACGTAAACTGAAGGAAATTGAATTGTTGTGAATAAATAGACAGACAGCCTTGTAGTTTCATCCAGGCTCTTGATGGGATTATTTGGTCTGGATATTACTGGTGTCATCAGAGGTGTAAACGTAGCCCGAGGCTGTTGTACTTTGTATCCTTTCTTGATTTTTCATGTCTCAACTTTACTTCGTGTCATATTAGATAGTCCTCGTTTTTCTTCTTTTTTTTTTTGTGTGTGCTTAAGCTATTAGCGAGATTACATTTCAAAAGAGATTGGCATTTTTGAGATTTTTTAAATATATAGATAGCGCAATATCCACTAAAAAAAAAAAGCTTTTATATAGCACAATATACACAAAATGTGCTCAAAGCGTTTAACAAGAGGTCCTTGACGAACAGCAACATTTAACATTTAGGACGGGACATGTATACATGTTACGTGTTGCTGTTGGTCAGGGACCCTTGTACAGCGCTTTGAGCACGGATAGTTGATATTGCGCTATATAAATGCTCTAGTTTTTGGGGGGATTTTTTTTCAAAATGAATCATCACACTCTCAAAAGATATAGGGATAAATTGAAATAATTAAATAATGGCAAACAATATATTATATGTTTATTTTAGGCAATTATTGCCAATATAATATAAAAACGCTCCAAAAACAAATATTATATTATATGAACATAAACTGAAGGAAATTGAATTCTTGTGAATAAATAGACAGACAGCCTTGTAGTTTCATCCAGGCTCTTGATGGGATTGTTTGGTCTGGATAGTACTGGTGTCATCAGAGTATAGATAGTATGCAGATGACGTCACTCGGGCCTTTGTTATTGTTTTTGCCATCCGCGTTTGTGGTTGTTCTCACTAAACTGTATTAACCAGACTATAAAAGTTCATGGTTACACAGAGTTTGTGTGTTGGTCCGTTATACTTCCGGATGGCAATGTTGTGAACTCCTTGGCCAAGCGCATTCTATCTATAGACGTAGCCCGAGGCTGTTATACTTTATATCCTTTCTTGCTTTTTCATGTCTCAACTTTACTTCGTGTCATATTAGATAGTCCTCGTTTTTCTTCTTTTTTGTGTGTGTGCTTAAGCTATTAGCGAGATTACATTTCAAAAGAGATCATTTGATAAAGATTTGTTGCAGTTTATAATAACAATACCATCATTACTATTTCGTTTCAATTGTATATATTCTATAGTATGAATATTTTTTACTTAAAAATTAAAACTGAGCTTTATATAGCGCAATATCCACTAAACGTGCTCAAAGCGTTTAACAAGGGGTCCTTGGTGAACAGCAACATTTAACATTAATTTAGGACGGGACATAACCCTGTACGTTAGGCGATATTACAATTTTTTCGGACAGAGACAAAGCTGTAACGGCCAGGTACTCATTTTTTTTACACCCGAGTACGGTGAGAGAATGTGAGTAAAGAGTCTTCTCCAAGGACTTAACTATGCGCCGAGTGAGGCTCGAACCCAGGATCTTCCTATTCGAAAGCGAGTGTCATACCACTATGCAGCACTTTTAGGTCCATTCAGGTCCACTGAAAGGGAGGTCGATAAACAAATCAAATATAAAGTTCAATGATTGCCACACATTGAGGTCATGGGAGTCCAAGAAAACGGAAGATAAAGGAAAGACTACCCAGGTAGATGGTTTACAAGGAGGGCCGTCGGTTCATACTGAGAAATACCACACGCGTTTCAACCCGTTAGCCTTCTCTCCTTAGAAAAAAAAGTCTCTTCCAGGGGGGTGTCTAAGCAAGACCAAGTATTTCATTCCATGACAATGATGAAAAGCCATCAGGAAAAAATAAGAGATACAGGAGAAGGGGGCGGGGGGGGGGGGGGGGGGGGGGGGGAGAGAAAAATCCCTTTCAGTAGCTCCCAATAACAATCCGCAAAAATTGAAATCACCTAAACCAAATATTAAGCTATAATACTTATTCCAAAATAGTGTTGTCCCTCATCATGAAAGTATTCAAATAGATATGGCCTGATATAGAAAACATTGAAGAAAAATAACAGGGGATGAAGACCTTCCCTTTGATGTTACTGAAATTGGAAGGCGAGAATTCTATATATATTTGAGTGGATATTTGGTTGACTAGACGGAGTGAGGAATTTTTCACTTTGATTTAGTCTTTAGGGAGATTTATCGTTGATTAGGGTGTCTGTATCAGAAATAAAAGTGTCAACATCATAGGATCCCTGCTTCGATCTTAAAAACTCAAGGGAATCGAATATTACACAGGGAAGTATTCGGATATAATGAAAATGAAAAATGTTTTTTTTTTGGTGGTCAATCGACAATTCAAAGGGAGCAGGGCATCGGTTTTGGAATGCGTAGATATCAATGATTGAATGAAAAAAAAATCATAGAGAGACATTTTAATCTAAATGATTTCCCCCTTATTGCACATTTCCGTAAACATGATTATCTATGTCTTAGTAAATTGTCTTACAAGGTATAATTCAATTTGATAGAAAACCTTAATTAAGATGAACATAAGTTTGTAATTTTGTCATAAAAATTCCAATTGTTATAACGACGTAAATTATCGTTTTGTTGAAACCACGTTTATTGCAGCTACTAAATAATATCACCAAGTCACAAAATTCCTGATCGCAATGCGGAGTTGTTGTGAGATTAGTCATGACTACAAATTATTCAATTATTTCCCTATTTCACCCTCAACGATTTACGATAAATTCAATGGAGATGCCATAAGTGAATTTCTGTACGATATTTATTTATTGTTTTATTGTCTCAAAACGTATTACATCGATGTAAACCAGATGCACAAAAATTACCGTTAAATTGACCGGAAATGTTTTTTAAAAAAGTTCATCTTGTTTCTAGAAACTGTAAATACCTATTATTTTTTTTTGTTCTCAATAAAACAAAAACATACGTCACAAAGTAAATTATAGACACAAGTAATGTGGGTGTAATAACATACTATTCTTTCATTTCGTTGTATTTACTAGACGAGTGATTTTTATTGTGCCAAATAACACTACGAGCTTGCATGTGGTAATGCACGATAAAAAATTATTTTTAAAATAAATACTAAGAAATGAAAGAATTTTTTTTTTGGGTCCAACTGTCATTCAAGCAGATGAAGAAATTACAAATTATGGTGAATAGTACTAATACCATGCAATTGTTCACAAAATATCTTACATGGAGTGATGGAATAAACGTATTCTTTTATTTCCTTGTATTTATTTAACTCGTTATATTTTTATCATGCAATAAAACACATACTTGCAAGCTTGTGGTGTTATTGAGCACGATAAAGATAACTTTAATAAATTCAAAGAAATGAAAGAATCGTAGAATTGTTCCACCTTTTCTCATTCTTGTCTATTATTTACTTGGTAACGTAAACATGCATTTAAGATCTACAATTACACGATCACGAGTCATCATCAATCTACTCAAAAAGTAATGACGTAATAATACAACTAATCAGAGACAGAGAAAGAGAATGGCTTGCCCAGAATATCTATTGATTGACAAAGACAAACAAAGTGGATTTAGTTATCTATACAAATATTTAGTTGACATTTTCAATTCAATTCAATTGTTTTGCCTTCATTCTTCATGATATCAATGAATTCTTTGTTTTATGAATGGTTTTGGATGGGAATGTATATAATATTATAAATCACGTTTATTGCGTTATGAC
>NC_088364.1:81841342-81893842 GCF_034508935.2 Berghia stephanieae | reverse complement strand
CCCCTACCCATCCTGTCCAACAAACAACAAAGATCTTTTGATTTATTTTAAAAAAAAAAAAAGAAAAAGAAAAAGCTAAACAAACAAAAACAAACAAACAAAAAAAAACAACAAAACTAAAAAAAAAAAATAACATTGAGCATTTATATAGCGCAATATCCAGTAAACGCGGTCAGGGCACTTTGCAAAGGTTCCCTATATATATATTAATTGTATGTACATTGAAAAAAAACATGAACAAACTAAAAGGAAATAACAATTTTATCTTAATCTTTAAAGTTTGTTTAAATTTTTAAAAAACATTAATTTTCATCTCCTACATCCGTATGATGATGATGATGATGATGATGATGATGATGATGATGATGATGATGATGATGATGATGATGATGATTGCCATGCAATACAAAGTATTAAGAAACGTGTTGCAGCTCTCCTCTATCTCAAAACCCGTTGTTCAAACCTCGGAAGTGACATCGGAGGATTGATCGCCGTGAAAACGCCGGGCGCGACTCTGATGTCGACATCAGAGCTTTGATCAACGGATTCACGAAAACGCTACTTCAGAGGTTTGATCATCGGACCGTCGATATGCTTTGGTCACATTATTTCCCAACATTTTATTCCAAAAGTTTCTGAACATTGCTGGTAATAAGCAGATGTAATATTGTTGTTGTTGTTAATGTACAATCATTTTTATGAAATAATATATTTGCATTCTATGTTGCTTGTGACCGATGACACCAAAAAGCAACCTTTTCTCCAATAGTTGGTAATATTATTGTACTATGATTGTTGTTGATTGTGTCTTTTTGTTTATAACTTACTAAATAAAGTTTGATACTTAACAAAAATCATTTGGTTATTGCGCTTTTTGTCTCATTTTGGTATCACCGGTCACATGTGACACCAGCAACCTATAGGCATTATTGACGTTATTATGCTGCGTTTGACCGTAATGTTATCTAAAGGGCCTTTGATTCATGAAGTAGTCTACAGGGTTTTTGCTACATATATAGAAACAGAAATGGACTATTATGTCACTTTTATTTTGAGAAAAAAAATTGGCACCTTTTGACCTTGGCTCACACATATATATATATATATATATATATATATATATATATATATATATATATATATATATATAAACTGATTGTTTGTTAATTAATTTGTTATCATCTCTGTTAACAGAATCTGACATTGAATTATAGAACAGACCAAACCAACCAACAAGACAATCAACAATACGGCATTTCACATTTTCAAAGTTTATCCCTTCAGAGAGTAAAACGTTTTCAGTATTTATAGACTAAAGTTAAAGTCCCGACCATGAAATTTTCTCTGTGGAACGTTTACCTCCTACTAATCTCCATGTCTTCGTGGCAATTCACGTCCTTGCTGAAACCCTCGGACGCTTTGTTCATCCCCAAGACCAACGCCACTCTGGAATTTCTTCAAAGGACATTCGACACCCTTGATAAGTCCATGACGTTTTTCCGACGTGAGCATCGGCACGTGAATCTAGACAGTGTGCTAGGCACGAGGATAGTTGAAGGTGAGTAGACGTTAACGTTTTGTGCTAAAATTGGGTTGTCATTTGTCTGAGTAATGGAACACATTCATGAAAACTGGATGGAGCTTTCATATAGTACAATATCTGCTAAATGTGCTCTAAGCGGTTTAAAAGGGGTCCCAAGCCAACGACAACACGTTGCGTTTAAGACGAAACATGGCTTCCTTAAGGCATGGAGATAGAGATAAAGGGAGTAAATCTGTTGTTCATTCATGAGTTAGAATAGTTTGTTTTGTGTTGTTCATTCATGAGTCAGATTTACTCCCTCTATCTCTATCTCCATTTTATTGACTCATGTAGGCACCTCTATTTATTACTTCCTTAAGGCACAATTACTTTATTTGTTATTACGAAAGAGAAAACATTGTTACCATCGAGGTAACAAAACCCTGAGCCTTCATATAGAGAAATATCTACTAAACGTTTCTCTAGGATTCCCCAGCCAATATCAACACACGTCATGCAGGACGAGACGATCAGGCAATAATACAATGCTTTCCCCAAACAGAGACAACACTGTTTACGGTACTCATTTTGCACGTGAATGCGGTGAGAAAATGTGAGTCAGTAACTTTTTCCAAGGACTCAACTTTGCCCTGCCACAGCGCGTTGCCCTCGCAAACTTATAACATGACACTGACCACAAAATAACGTCAAAAGACAAGTCTATGGCCACAAGGAAAACAAATCGTGAGTTGTGTTCAATACTTAAACCATTAGTATCATTTGTTTCCTTGAGCTCTATTAACTACAACCGTAGTCATCGCTAACTTATAGCCTGACACTGACCAAAAAATTACGTCAAAAGGCAAGTCGTTGGCCACAAAAGGAAACAAACCGTGAGTTTGTAATCAATAGTTCAACCAATGGGATCTCTTGTTGCCGTGAGCTCTATTAACGAGAACTCACCAGACGCTGCACAAACCTACAAAATGACGTCAAACTACCAGTTCTAGATGGTTCTAGTGTCAGGCTATAAGTTAACTATGGTTACGCACAGCTGGGCTCGAGCCAGTTAGTCACAGGCAAGAAGGCGAGTGTTCTACGACAAAACTATAAATCTTCTCACATTCGACATTTGAACAGAGCCACGATTTTGATTCATAATACTTTATTTAACAAGAGAGGCTTTATACTGAAACCATCTCGACTCAGATAAAAATAAATTTTAGACGTCTTTTGAGCTTAAACTGACAAGCAAGCCATATCAGGGATACAATTTCAAAGTATTTTGTCAATAGAATTAAAAATAAAAATATTGCATTTGATGAAGGGTGATTTTGTAGGATGGATTTTTTTCTTGTATTTTTTCTTTCCGCTTTTCCTGATGGTAGCTATTTTTAACTTATAACCTGACACTGACCAAAAAAATGACGTCAAAAGACAAGTCTTAGGCCACAAAAGAAAACAAATCGTGAGTTGTATTCAATAGTTCAACCAATGAAATAACTTGTTTCCTTGATATATACTAACGACAACTCACTTGACGCTTCACAAACCTAGAAAATGACGTCAAACTACAAGTCCCAGATGGCCCTAGTGTCAGGCCGATGGCTCCGCCTAGTGAGTTGTCGTTAGTAGAACTCAAGGAAACAAGAGATCCCATTGGTTGAACTATTGAATACAACTCACGAAAGACTGACATTTTGACGTCAATTTTTGGTCAGTGTCAGGCTATAAAAGTTAACAATGGCTACGGTCAGGCTAATGTTAACGATGGCGACGGCCTGATACTGTTTCGGAAACATCCTTTCAGAATTTTGGTTGGTCGTCGGGGAAAAAGGCGCTTGGTCATCATCATGTTTTATTACAAATACCCGATAAAACAGCACTGTCTATGGTGAAAATAAAGTGTATTAGCGCCTTGCTGACGTCATCTCTCTATTTGCATATTGCACATTATTTTCTTGCTGTTGTCTTGGGAAATTTCTAAAACCTCATGAGAACGTTTAAGTGTATCTATATTGATCTAAATATGGGCAGGCACTTTTTCCTATTGAGGTATCATGGCTTGGAGATATTAAGAGTTGTAGTCTTGTATCGATAAAAATTAAATTGTTTGAAAACAACTTTAGAGTTTATGGCTGTCTTTACTGTAAAATTAAGTCTTATTCAAAATGCATAGAACATTAGTAATCAGTATAAACAAAGGACAAACCCATTGTTTCTTGGAATCTGTATTCGAATATTCAAGAGTCACTCTTGACAAAAGTTTATAAACTAATAGTAAAATCAAAAATAAACTTGATATCTTTATTTTGTGATTAATTTGTAAAGTCAAGTGTATGGTATTTTAAAAACTCATTTTGATGTAAGTAGTAATATCTATATATATAATATATATATATATATATATATTTATGTATATACATATATATATATATATATATATATATATATATATATATATATATATATATATATATATATATATACGCTGAACGTTCTCATGAAGTACACTTTGAATATAAAAACATCGGACTCTTATTATATAATTGTGATGGTTAAGGATGGGGAAATGACTTTGTTGTCATTGATGATGATTGATATTTAATACAACTGGAGCCTCGTCTGTTACAACATAAATTGTAATTATGATTAACTAGGAAAACTGTCACGACAAAACAAACAAAATAATGATGATAATGAAGGGGTCAAGAATGATAACGATGAAACAACGGTAATGAAAATGTTGTGATAACATTATTTCAATAGGAATGATTTAATAATGAATAATTGACCAATCAAATACTCGAATTTTCTTGGTTGACCTTAACCAATTGAACAGACACGACATTTTATATGGTACAGCAAAACCAAGGACTGATGTGATCAATTTTAATGCCTTTCGAAAAATCTACACGAAGACTATAATATTGTGTAAAACTTATATTTTGTTTCACTGTTCCTGAAATATAGCATATTTATAGAATATGCTATATCCTTAACCCTCTCCTTACCACCTACAGCTAAATTGTCACATTTAATTTGTTACGACACAATATATATAGTTTGTACATCACAAACTTTGAAGAATGATCTTTTTTTAAGAAATAAGAATATATAGTTCGTTTTGTAGAGAGATTGTTTGAGTTTTAAAAATCAATTTTTCTTCTGGGTAAGCCTGCCATTTTGGGACAATACTGAAAATCATCGGTAAGGAAAGAGTTAACTATTTTTTTTTAATTTAACGGTTAGACAAGTGCGCGTTTTGATACCCAGCTTCAGACGAGTAGATCCCGGGTTTGAGTCCACCTGTGAGTAGCGCAAATTTGAATCCTTTGAAACGATTATTTACTCACATTCTGTCACCGTATTCAGGTGTAAGATAAGTACCCGACCCGTTTTAATGATGTCCCTGTCGAAACGAGTAACGTCGCCTTATAGGTATCATGACTAGTCGTACAATTTAAGTATTTTCGGAAAGTCCTGGGTTCGAGCCTCGCTCGGCGCATAGTTGAGTCCTTGGAAAAGGGTCTTTACTCCCATTCTCTCATCGTACTCAGGTGTAAAATGAGTACCTGGCTGTTAACAACGTTGTCTCTGTCCGAAAAAAGGTAATAACGCCTAACAGGCGTCTTTTCCCGTCCTTATTGTTAAGTGATGCTGATGGCCAGGGACCCATTGTAAAGAGCTTTGAGCACGTTTAGTGGATATAGCGCTATCTAAAAGCTCCATTAAAAATTTTTTTCCTTGGCTTGAGACTACTTGTAAAGCGTGTTTGACACATTAAAGTGGATTGTGCTCTACATAGAACCAAATCCTTTTTAGTAGATCGACTGAGACAATAAATGACTTTTAGTTTGATAGTGGAGTCTATATCTAATTCATTGACATAATCTATCTGTTGAGTTCATAAAGAACGATAAACCAAAATAAATGACAAATAAACCGATCCCATTCCACCACCCATGCTATTGTTGTGACACGGTGTCCATCACTAATTCATCACTTTTTAAGTTACTGTTCCTATAGAATCGGGGGAAATTCACCATTGACACCAAACTCATTAATTCTGTGTAGAAACCACACAGGCATGATCATGATGATGGTTCAATCACATTTTTATAGATAGTATGCGCTTGGCTGAGAAGCTCATAACATTGCCATCCGGAAGTATAACGGACCAACACACAAAACTGTGTGTATCCATGAACGTTTATAGTCGGGTTAATACAGTTCAGTGAGCATTACTCATAAACGCGGATGGCAAAAAACAATAACAAAGACCAGAGTGACGTCATCTTCGAACTATCTATAGATAGTATGCGCTTGGCTAAGAAGCTCATAACATTGCCATCCGGAAGTATAACAGACCAAGACACAAAACTGTGTATCCATGAACGTTTATAGTCGGGTTAATACAGTTCAGTGAGCATTACTCATAAACGCGGATGGCAAAAAACAATAACAAAGACCAGATTGACGTCATCTTCGAACTATCTATACACGCATTCGGCATACAACACCAGTCCCGATAGCTTGGGTTATAAATTATCTAAGTAAAATCATTGAGATATAAATCTGTCATCGCTAGCACACATATATTTTATTCGGAAATAAAATAATATGGCAAAACAAAGAATCGACTTTCGGCTGAAAAACATGAACATTATTTAAAATTGGCTGTAAATAACCAAGCTGGTAAGTTAAGTGGCCATTGTTGAGCGAATGCCGATCAATTAATAATTGAAACAAACCAGAACATCGCAATTTTGTTCAATTTGGTGGTTCATCATGCTACAATCTATTCTGGATTTCATGCTACAATCTATTCTGGATTTAACCCGTTACATGTCGTACTCTTGAAAGACACGTATTTAAAAAAATTGGCCAGTAAATTCGTCCTTAAAAAATCGATCGATTTAAACGACCCTAGTCTTGGCAAAACTTTTCAAACCTGGGAACTGGCGAGGGTCATATAAAACTATATATATTTGAAAGACGGGTTTTATGGCCAATTTTTAAATACGTACGAGTCTTTCCAGAGCACGGTCATTAACTGGTTAATATAAATTGCCGGATCGTTCCGGAGGAGGGTTTCTTTCCAATTGCTGGGATGGAAGCCAACAGATAATCCATTATTTCATCTTCCAACAATATCCATGATGTAGAACACGAATTTCTCAATCATTTTTTATGGTTTATTTGGTGCGACGCCCTCGTACGGATCTACAGGTCCCTGGTTCGGGTCACGTCGAATGGTGGGGGGGGGGGGGTGTAAAGTTAAGTCCTTAGAAAAGGCCTTTTACCCACATTCTCTAAAGATACTTGTAATAATACATTACTGGCGTAATGACCCTCGCTAGTTCCAGGTTTGAAAAGTTTGCCAAGATGAGGGTCAGCACAGAACAGATAATCTATTATTTCATCCTTCAACACAACTCATGTAGAACACGAATTTCTCAATCTTTTTGATATAACACCCTTGTACGGATCTACATGTCCCTGGTTCGGGTCACGCCGAAAGGGGGGGGGGGGGGGGGGGGGGGGTGTTAAAGTTAGGTCCTTAGAAAACGCGTTTTACCCATATTCTCTAAAGGTACTTGTAACGATACATTACTGGCTTCATGTCTCATCTCATTTGTTAAGTGTTTCTATTAACTTGGCACTCCTTTGAGCAGATTTATTGCTCTATAGAATTGCGAAAGTTTTGTTTATAAGAGTAAAGTTGTAACCTGGTGTAGAATTTTTGATTCAGAGGGCTTGAGGTTTTCCTGGAATTTGTAGCGTGAATCGGGTAGCAAGAATAATGATTTTCTTCCATCTGGAGAGTATTCTTGCCTACTTAGTATACACTCAACAGCTTCTAACTGTTCTCACACTACAATATTGTGATGATCTACCCAGGACGCAAATGCATCACCGCAATCGTCGCTAACCCGACCGGAAGCTTCTTCACAACGCAATGTGCGGCTATGTGATCTTGAGGTATGACACTCGCTTTCGGATCGGAAGGTCCAGGGTTCGAGCCTCACGCTCGGCGCATAGTTGAGTCCTTGGAGAAGGCTCTTTACTCACATTCTCTCACCGTACGCTGGTGTAAAATGAGTACCTGGCAGTTAACAGCATTGTCTGTCTCCGGAAAATTGTAATATCACCTAATAGGCGTTATGTCCCGTCCTACATGTTAAATGTTGCTGTTGACCAGGGACCTCTTGTAAAGCGCTTTGAGCACATTTAGTGGATATTGCGCTATATAAAGCTCAATTTTTAAGGTAAATTTTTATAAAAATGTCAACTAGATGCTCTGCGGTTTCGGGCTCTTGACAACAACGGGTACATGTTGGACAGGTGGAAAGTCCCCACTGATGAAGTGAGCGTGCCATGAGGCGGGTACTCGACCGAAGTCTCCTCTTGCTGGTGGAAAATGGAGATAAAGATAAAGGGAGTAAATCTGACTCATGAATAACAACACAAAACAAACGACGTTTCGGCCTTTGGCCTTTTTCAAGTAAACACAAAATACATATATATTTATATTTAGATTGTCACACTGGTGGAAAAGTCTGGCAACTTCTCCAGTTTCGAGGAATCGATGGCCCCGCCCACTCTATTTTGATCTTATTAAGACAGTTGTTTATAATGGTCTCCCGCCGGACATCGAGGGGGGGGGGAGGGGTGGCTGGATTGCTGCCATTATCGGGCCCCATTCTCTAGGCGTTGTTGCCAGCGTTTTGGGATCGTGAATAGCTCTTACGGTATAGTCACGCTCTCTCCGGCCAGGAGGAGTTGTCGGACTAGTAAGGTCGCGGGTTCAAACCCCCATCACCGCCGTGACATTTTTATTCTCTATTGTCTTCTGGCACTTTCCTACTCACTTCATCTCTTGTTGTTGCCAGCGTTCCCGACACCATATTGTTTATAAATTTTTTTTCGGCACTATAATGGATCACCGCCTTGACGCATTCAACCGCTGGTGGGAGCGCTTGAGTGCTTACCTTGGGCAAACGGCTACCGGTCGACCGACCGTCACGAGACCATCCTGGAAGGCCAGCGCAGCCGATTTTGGGCGCCTCACGGTCGGTCTGTGGCGTGGTAAGCATGAACGGAATGGAGATCCAACCCGGTACCCAAATGGCTTCAGCCATCCCGGGATCCACTCTATTATCTACATAATTTGGCAATGAAAAGCAGGTGGAAAACACTATTCAGAACATGTTAACCATTTTATTTTCGAAATACGCTTCAACAGTCGTAACGTCACTTCCCTCGTAATAACCCATGGTAACTTAGTAACTGGCTCTAAATTATCGAAACAATGGCGGACGCCTTTATGACATATTTCTCCGACGAACATAAAAGCGGTCCCAGAGCAAAAAAAAACCATCATAAATCTGATCATGTTTTGACTTTTACACATTCTGATCACAAGACATATGAAAAGTTCTAGCCTGCATGAAGACAGATTTTCTTTGTTTAGAATCACGATGGCCGCCGTTGCTGGGCGACGTGACATCAGACTATTGAATCCAATTGAGACTGGGATACCTGTTTATTAGTAACGAAGAGCGAATCACGCGACATTTCCATTAACGACTAAAAGGCTACTACATTTTAATTAATTATGTGAGGAACGTTGCTACCTCGGAATGGGCATGATCTTGATTACATTTCCATGTGCTCGAGGTCATTGGTCACATCGGAATATGAGCTCAAAGTGACCCACATAGTGAAAAGTGTTTACAGTTTTTGAAATATCTAACATCACAATTGGTCATTTTCTTCAGCTTGACACATGGGTATTTTTACAACTTTCATAAACAAAGCAGCGTGTTTACATTTCTGAAGAAATATCCGATCTTTGGACAGCAAGAAATCATGTGATTGATGACTTGGTTTGACGAAAACATGAATATAGATCGCTCCCATTCTAATATTGGACCATCAGTCATATAGCAATGGCACGGTTCAACTTATGTGACCGTAACATTTGAGTCTCGATAGAATGCGCTGGGCTAAGAAGCTCACAACATTGCCATCCGGAAGTATAAAGGACCAACAAACAAAACTATGTGTAACCTTGAACGTTATAGTCTGGTTAATACAGTTTAGTGAGAATTATTCATAAACGCGGATGGCAAAAAGCAATAACAAAGACCTGAGTGACTTCAACTTCGTTCTATCTCTATAAATGCTCTACGTGACCATGTATTTTCGCTGGATGCGAGCAGTGGTTGATGTCATCCAAGTTTGGGGACTTATTTTATTTACCCATTATACATATATAGATAAATCGAAGTCTTATCTATAGATAGTATGCACTTGGCTAAGAAGCTCACAACATTGCCATCCGGGATTATAACGGACCAATACACTAAAACTATGTGTAACTATGAACTTTTATAGTCTGGATAACACAGTTCAGTGAGAATTACGCATAAACGCAGATGGCAAAAAAAAAAAAATAATAATAAAATAACAAAGCCCTGAGTGACGTCAACTTCGTTCTATCTATAGATAGTATGCGCTTGGCTTAGAAGCTCATTACATTGCCATCCGGAAGTATAACGGACCAACACACAAAACTGTGTGTATCCATGAACGTTTATAGTCAAGTTAATACAGTTCAGTGAGCATTACTCATAAACGCAGATGGCAAAAAAAAAAATAAAAAATAAAATAACAAAGCCCCGAGTGACGTCAACTTCGTTCTATCTATAGCTAATCTCGTTTGAAGTTTGGATCACCTTGCCTGAGCAACGATGTGCAACAGGCTGTAGCCATCGTTATGTTGTAGCCTGACACTGAAATCCAAAAGGACTGGCAATTTGAAGTCATTATTTGGTCAGTGTCAGGCCATAACTTTACGAAGGGGTCGAACAGGCGCCATGGTACAGTATAATATATCATTGTTGAACAATTAATATAGTTTACAATGGGTGAAATGGATTCTACGATGATTAATTGTATTACTATGATTAGAGATAAGAACATATAAGTCGAGGCAGACTGATTTATTGGGGATTTTTTTCCCTTGTATTTTTCTTTTTGCTTTGTCTATCACTGAATCATAAACAGCTTTTCAGATCTTTAACACAAATACTGATTGGAAAGACAGTACGCAAAAGTTGTAAGAAGAAAAAAAACACCTGACGTTCTGACGGTCTAATATCGAAGCCATCGTTAAGTTATAGATAGTATGCGCTTGGTTAAGAAGCTCATAACATTGTCATCCGGAAGTATAACGGACCAACGCACAAAACTATGTGTATCCATGAACGTTTATAGTCATGTTAATACAGTTTCGTGAGCACTACTCATAAATGCGGATGGCAAAAAACATCAACAAAGACCTGAGTGACGTCATCTTCGAACTATCTATAGCCTGACACTGAAACCCAAAAAGACTGGCATTTTGATGTCATTATGTTTTTTTTTTTTTTTGCACCGCCTTGTGAGTTGTCGTTTGTAGTGCTCATGGAAACAAGTGGTCCAATTTGTTGAACTATTGAATACAACTAACCATTTGTTTTCTTTTGTGGCAAAAGACTGGCATTTTGACGTCATTTTTTGGTCAGTGTCAGGCTATAAGTTAATGATGGCGACGCTAATATCCTGTGGCCTCTTCTTTTTGCTCGTAATACATGGATGGCGATTCATGTACGACCACAGCAGCTTCACATACAAGTAATCAGAAAACACCTACTGAAGTGACCCTATTACGCTATCAGAGGTTCATCACTTGCCGGGCTTTGATTTTATAAAAATTGTCTGCTTTTCTGTCTTTTATGATTTAATAATTGGATTCAATAATAGTCTGATGTCACGTCGCCTAGCAATGGCGGTCATCGTGGTTCTAAACAAAGAAAATCGGTACTTTTTATTCTTCATGCTGGTTAGAACTTTTCATATGTCTTGTGATCAGAATGTGTAAAAGTCAAAACATGATCAGATTTATAATGTTTTTTTTCCTCTGGATACGCTTTTATGCTCGTCGGAGAAATATTTCATAATTGTTCCGATAGTTTAGAGCCAGTTAATAAGTTACCATGCGTCATTACGAGGGAAGTGACGTTACGACTGTTGAAGCGTATTCTACTTTTAAGGTGCACGTTTCTAAACAATCACAATATATATTTTAATTATTTCGTTTATTTTTTGGTTGCACCAGCCACAGCCAGTATGATACTATTTTCATGCGATTTCCTATAGATAGTATGTGCTTGGCTAAGGAGCTCATAACATTGCCATCCGGAAATATAACGGATCAACACACAAAACTTTGTTTTACAATGATCGTGTATAGTCAGGTTAATACAATTGAGTGAAAATTACTCATAAACGCGGATGGCGAAAAAAAATAACAAAGACCTGAGTGACGTCAACTTCATTCATCTATCAATCCCGTCGTCTGTTATTGTTATCTGTCTGTACAGCAGCATACAGGGTCACGAACAGTGAACATATATAACATACAGGAGTATCTGATATAACACAAGGTGCGGGCATTGTGTTAAACAAACAATCTACTCTATAATGAAATAATGGGCCTCGCTGGCGGCCTTTCAAATGATATCAGAAGTAAGACCGTCCTCCACAAAGGAAACAATGCATTTAATAGGGGGCGAGCGCATTGTCCCTTATCAATAATATATCCTGCCATGTTTTGGTTGGCTCGCCGCTCATCTTCCGGACTTCATTGATCCAACGAATTAGTCAGGTGGCCACACTCTGCTGTATATACACTGAGACAACACTTTTTTAATATTTTGGCTAAAAATTTGAATAAGTGTGAATATCTATATTTTGGCTAAATATTTGAACAAGTGTCAATATATATATATATATATATATATATATATATATATATATATATATATATATATATATATATATATATTGGCTAAAAACTCCACAGATCTATCAATGGGGGCGATCTTTATTCATGTTTTCGTCCAACCAGGTCATCAATCACATGATTCTTTGCTGTCCAACGATTGGATATTTCTTAACAAATGTAAACAGGCTGCTTTGTTTATAAATGTTATAAACATACCCATGTGTCAATTTGAACATATTGACCAATCGTGATGTTAGATATTTAAAAAGCTGTGAACACTTCTCACTAAGTGTGTCACTTTGAGCACATTTTGCAATGTGACCAATGACCTCGAGCACATGGAAAGTTAATATAGATCATGCCCATTGAAATACTCCACAGTTTGTCCAAAAAACTTCTATGACGTTTAGAATAGATAATATATTTTTAAAAAATTTAGATTATTTAAATAGATCGATATATAAATTAAACGTTTTCTCGCCAAAATTTTGTCGGTATTTGGCACTTTAGAACAAGTGGACATCCCCAGGGGCTAATCTAATATAATAATATAATGGAGCCCATCTCCGTTTGCCCTTCACACCCACCCAGCAAAGTCAGGGCATCGCATCGCATCGGTCGTGTATCCATTTATGATATTTCATCGCGATGACACCATGTTTATTGCCCGAGTCTTGGATTGACGATAATTAGATCTAATGGCCTACTAGGTTATCAGGGTGCGGGAACACGCGTTACTGTAATCGTTTTGTGTAACTGGTATTTACAAATAATTTAATCTCTCATTACCCTTTGCATAAACACGCATTTTCTCTTCCGGTCTTTTTTTTCTCCACTCCCCCCCCCCACCCCGCCCGTCTCTCTCTCTCTCTCTCTCTCTCTCTCTCTCTCTCTCTCTCATATATATATATATATATATATATATATATATATATATATATATATATATATATATATATGTATATATATATCACGTTTTTTCTCTCTCTCTCTCTCTCTCTCTCTCTCTCTCTCTCTCTCTCTCTCTCTCTCTCTCTCAAACATATAATAAGCAGTGCACAACGAATACACGCCGAATGAAATCCAAATATACTCAGCTTAGCTGACTTTCGGAAAGGAAACACAAATACGAGAGGTCAACTGGTGCAGTGTTTCTCGGGAAGCGCTCGTCGACTCGGAACTTTGCAGAGAAACTCCGGGAAGAGGAGACTTCAGTCGTAGCCATCGTAAAGTTATAGCCTGACACTGAACCCCCCCCCCCCCCCCCCCCAAAAAAAAAAAAAAAAAACAAAAAAAAAAACAAACAACAAAAAAACTTGGCATTTTGACGTCATTATTTGTTGGTTTTTTTTTGCACCGCCTAGTGAGTTGTCGTTAGTAGAGCTCATGGAAACAAGTGGTCGCATTGG
The DNA here is from genome assembly GCF_034508935.2 of Berghia stephanieae. Classification (NCBI taxonomy): domain Eukaryota; kingdom Metazoa; phylum Mollusca; class Gastropoda; order Nudibranchia; family Aeolidiidae; genus Berghia; species Berghia stephanieae. Next base: position 81,880,074 of record NC_088364.1, on the reverse strand, counting down.
TTGAACTATTGAATACAACTCACGATTTGTTTTCTTTTGTGTCAAAAGACTGGCATTTTGACGTTATTTTTTGGTCAGTGTCAGCATAACTTTACGAAGGCCACGGTTTTTACCCAGACATTTTTATGATTAATTCTCAAAAAATTCCATGAACTAGACTATAGATAGAATGAAGTCAATGTCACTCTGGTCTTTGTTATTGGTTTTTGCCATCTGCGTTTATGAGTAATTCTCACTAAACTGTATTAACCAGACTATAAACGGTCAATGTGACACATCGTTTTGAGTGTTGGTCCGTTATACTTCCGGATGGTAATGTTGTGAGTTTCTTAGCCAAGCACATATTATCTATACGATGATCGTTGCTGGACTAAAGAATCCTGCATTGTGCGCTATGAGCACATCAATAGATATTCCACTGTATTAACCCTCTCCTTACCAGCCATTTTCAGACTTTCACCAAACCTTCCCACCCAACTAAATAGTGGGCAGGGGGGTACACACGGTATCTTCTATCCCCTTATATCTGTTTTCCAACATGCTTTCTGTCTTTGTCTTGGAATGAGATTACTTGGTTTTGTCCAGGCCCTGGCCGGATACCCTAGCTGGGAGGGAAACAGTCAAATGCATAGTTATTGTTTAGGGAGATGATATTTTTTTTTCCTTGTAAATCATCACTCTGTTATGTATTACTGTATTATTATATTTGATATTTTGAATGTATAATGAAAGCATTTGAGTGTATTCCTCTTTGTTGGATTTTGTGCTTGTTTCCGGATGTTACTTATAGGTGATCTCAAACTAAGTACTTTGGTGGTATACTCTTGGAATCTACATCTGATCCCTATTTGTTCTTAGTTCCCCAATGTCTTACTTTTCTTGGATGCTTTAATTGTAATTCTAGAACTTTTTACTATCCCATTTTCTTCCTTTTTACCGGCGCTGATATAACCTAAATGTGTTGCAAGCGCCGTAAAACCCTTAAAAACATAAAAAACATAAAGCACCCAACTAACACAAAAATATATTATTTTATCACTCAAACACAATAGCAGTAAGTTCTTGCGATACATAATTTCTTTAGCAAACATATCCTACCACACACTGTTCATTTTCTTTAAATTTTGTGATGTACAAAAGAAATTTGAATAAGAAAAATGTTGGTTGTATCGTTACGAATGTGACGATTTTCCTATAGCTGGTAAGGAGAGGGTTAAAGCTCACTCTCTCAATAATATAATGTTTCAAAATATGTAAAGAGTACGTATAGAAAATCCTTATGATCATTCTTATCAGACTATCGCTGATTGCTTACAATGGCCTGCATTGCATGTGGACACTTCTATTGATTTATGCATTAAGGAAACAAATATAACACTGTGTTAAATTTCCAGATGCTGTGAGTTTATGAATGCCTTTATGTTTGTCTAGTTCTTTCAATCAATAACGCAGAAACGCGGAAACCCTTGCTAAAATCCACATTTTCAGGGATATGTAAATGTTGCTGCTCGAAAAAGAGAAAAAAAAGAAAAGAAAATGGTGCTGCTCGAAGCTCGAAGAAATAAATAACAATGTAGAATTGAATGTAAGCTTCAATTTAATTACGAAAACATATAGAATGGACGTTTCGGGCTTCCCCTTTCTCAACAAAACAGGATGGATGAAACACTACACTACAGATGAATGAGATGATGTGGTAGTGGGGTTGTTAACAATGTGTAAAATGAGGACCTTGCAGTTAAAGGCGTTGTCCCTTTTGGGGAAAAAATGTAATATCGCCTAATAGGCGTCATGTCTCATCCTACATGTTAATTAAGTGTTCCTGTTGGCCAGGGAGTCCTTGGACACGTTTTATGGATATTGCACTATTTAAAAAATCACATTTCTTTTAACCTGCTGTTAGAGTGACTTGAAAATTAGTATAATTAGAAATACGAGTTTCTAGGGTTTTTTTTTTAACTAACAAAAGAGTGATAATAAGGGGGCAGCGTGGCTCTGCGGTACGGTCTTTGCTTCGTACCCAAAAGGTACCGAGTTCGACTACCCGCCTCGTTGTGTGGTCTTGAGCAAATCACCTCGCCCTAGCTCACTTTGCAGCGCTGCACTGCGGCTAACGCCTGGGCTATTCCAGTATTCCCCTGGAATAGACCCTAAAGACAAATTTCCCCTTGGGGATGAATAAAGGGAATTTTATTTATTTATTTATTTATTTATTTTTTATAATGAAGAGACTTCGGATGGGAACAATACATTGTCTGCATTGTTCCCATCCCAAGCCTCTGCATTATCACTCCTTCATTAGTATTTTCACGATTCCAGGCTTCAGGCAGCCCCCACCGCTCTCTAGCTTTTCTCCCTCTTTAATAAGGAATGAGATTAGCGGAAGAGTAGCATCCCTTGATTGGACGTCACCCATAGTCTGTGACGTCACCAGCGGAAAAGTTATTAGAGAGAGAACGTCATGTTGGTTGTGCGCATGCGTCTCTCGTCCTCCCTGATCAGCGATAACTTTTCCGCTGGTGACGTCACAGACTATGGGTGACGTCCAATCAAGGGATGCTACTCTTCCGCTAATCTCATTCCCTATAAACTCTTATTTATTGTCTTCAATAAGAAGCGTGCTATTCATGGCTATCAATTCAATCTTTCAGTATCTGAATCTAATTAGAGGCCATGGACCACAACTGTATGATTTGTAGTTCGATACGCATAATCATTTATGCATTAACAAGGCAAATAAAATGATGTGTAAATCAAATGTGTCAATGATGAGGATTTATCTATGCCCTTGAGTTTGTTTGTCCGGTTGTAGAGATCAATATTGAGATGTGCGTTACACGGTATAGGTAGCTCAATGATAGAGCTCACGTCATATTATTATGTGCGGCTATGTGGTCTTGTGGGTGGTATGACACTCGCTTTCGGAAGGGCCTCGCTCGGCGCATAGTTGAGTCCTTGGAATAGGCTCTTTACTCACAAATTCCCAAGAAATAATCTGTTCTATCACATTCTGACAAATCACTAATGTAATCAATAATCAAAATGTCTTTGACGAACCCAAATTCCCACACTAATGTAATCAATAATCAAATTGTCTTTAACCAGTCCAAATTCCCAGAAAAAATCTCATATCTTCTATCACACTCAACAAAACACTAATGTAATCAATAATCAAAATGTCTTTGACGAGTCCACATTCCCAGAAAGAATCTCATATCTTCTATCACACTCAGACAAAAAACTAATGTCATCAATAATCAAAATGTCTTTGACGAGTCCACATTCCCAGAAAGAATCAAATCTCTTCTATCACACTCAACAAAACACTAATGTAATCAATAATCAAAATGTCTTTGACAAGTCCACATTCCCAGAAAGAATCAAATCTCTTCTATCACACTCAACAAAACACTAATGTAATCAATAATCAAAATGTCTTTGACAAGTCCAAATTCCCAGAAGAATCTCATAACTTCTATCACACTCAACAAAACACTAATGTAATCAATAATCAAAATGTCTTTGACAAGTTCAAATTCCCAGAAAGAATCTCATATCTTCCCTCACACTCTGACAAAACACTAATGTTATCAATAATCAAAATGTCTTTGACGAGTCCAAATTCCCAGAAAGAATCTCATAACTGCTATCACACTCTGACAAAACACTAATGTAATCAATAATCAAAATGTCTTTGACGAGTCCAAATTCCCAGAAAGAATCTCATAACTGCTATCGCACTCTGACAAAACACTAATGTAATCAATAATCAAAATGTCTTTGACGAGTCCAAATTCCCAGAAAAAATCTCATATCTTCTATCACACTCAGACAAAACACTAATGTAATCAATAATCAAAATGTCTTTGACATGTCCAAATTCCCAGAAAAAATCTCATATCTTTTATCACACTCAGACAAAACACTATTGTAATCAATAATCAAAATGCCTTTGACGAGTCCATTTTCCCAGAAAAAATCTCATATCTTCTATCACACTCTGACAAAACACTAATGTAATCAATAATCAAAATGTCTTTGACGAGTCCAAATTCCCAGAAAAAATCTCATATCTTCTATCACACTCAACAAAACACTAATGTCATCAATAATCAAAATGTCTTTAACGAGTCCAAATTCCCAGAAAGAATCTCATATCTTCTATCACACTCAACAAAACACTAATGTAATCAATAATCAAAATGTCTTTGACAAGTCCAAATTCCCAGCAAGAATCTCATATCTTCTATCACACTCAGACAAAACACTAATGTAATCAATAATCAAAATGTCTTTGACGAGTCCAAATTCCAAGAAAGAATCTCATATCTTCTATCACACTCAGACAAAACACTAATGTAATCAATAATCAAAATGTCTTTGACGAATCCAAATTCCAAGAAAGAATCTCATATCTTCTATCACACTCAGACAAAACACTAATGTAATCAATAATCAAAATGTCTTTGACGAGTCCAAATTCCCAGAAAGAATCCCATATCTTCTATCACACCATGACAAAACACTAATGTAATCAATAATCAAAATGTCTTTGACGAGTCCAAATTCCCAGAAAGAATCCCATATCTTCTATCACACCATGACAAAACACTAATGTAATCAATAATCAAAATGTCTTTGACGAGTCCAAATTCCCAGAAAGAATCCCATATCTTCTATCACACCATGATAAAACACTAATGTAATCAATAATCAAAATGTCTTTGACGAGTCCAAATTCCCAGAAAGAATCTAATCGCTTCTATCACACTCTGACAAAACACATTTTGACCAGAAAATTTTTACCATAAACGTCGAAGTGACAAATTAGGGAGCAGGCACTGTTGTAAGCCAAAAAATGTAAGAAACAGTACAAAACGGTAATCCGAAAGTCCGGGGTCCGATCCACAGGCGATGAAGGCAAATTTTTAGATGTTTTGTTTTTGTTTCTTTCTGCTTTGACTGGCATTGTTTCATTCACACTTTTTAGATTTCACTTCAACTGTCGATCGACTGAAATGTTCTCCAACTTGTCGATAAATTTGAAGCCCTAGATTAAAAAAAAAGCCTATTTATTCCCTTTTGCTTTCAGTCTAGTTTTGATTAATTACAGTGAATTAATTGAAAGCTAACATTATAAGCTCAGTTGAGACGATATATATAGATAGTATGCGCTTGGCTAAGAAGCTCATAACATTGCCATCCGGAAGTATAACGGACCAACACACAAAGCTGTGTGTATCCATGAAAGTTTATAGTCAGGTTAATACAGTTCAGTGAGCATTACTCATAAACGCGGATGGCAAAAAACAATAACAAAGACCTGAGTGAAGTCATCTTCGAACTCTCTATACACGTATAGCCCAGAGTATTTTGGCCAAACATGGTCTGCTACATAAATGATTGATACGTTTTAAAAATAAAATGAAAAATAGAAGAAAAGAAAATAGTTATTTGAGAAGTAGAATAAGATAAACACTCTCATGTTTTGAAATTCTAAACATTTCCCCATATCTCTCCTGTCCAAGGCCATGCTGTAATCAAAAACATGTTGGGAAGTTTTAAAAATCGGAAGTCCAAGAATCCTTACACTATCTTTTGAAGGGTTTTTAGAGGAGATTGAAAACATACACCATTGCAACGTAAAGTGTGTTTGTTACACAGCGGCGTATTTCATCTATCATATGGTTTGATTTGCCGAACAACCACTCGCTGGGCGATTTTCAATCCTGATGAAAGGTTGTGTCAATATGTCAATATATCATGTTATGTATGTTACTCGTAATATTGTCATAGCACTTCTAAGCAAATGACAAATTGCCGCTATTTTGATATTATTATTATTATTATTATTATTATTATTATTATTATTATTATTATTATTATTATTATTATTATTATTATTATTATTATTATTATTAATATTATTATTATTATTATTATTATTATTATTATTATCATTATTATTATTATTATTATTATTATTATTATTATTATTATTATTATTATATCATTATTATTATTATTATTATTATTATTATATTATTATTATTATTATTATTATTATTATTATTATTATTATTATTATTATTATTATTATGTCCAATTCACGGGTTAAAAACGATTTTCAGAGATGAAAAATATGTGACACACCAATATTAATGGTAAAATATTGAGGTAAAATAGATAATGAGAAACAAATATGGTTTTTTAAAAATTAATTTTATATGGGAAATGATCAATGTTTCTAATATCCGACAATTTCAATTTCAGGCAACTTCTCGATATCAATTTTTCTATATCCGACAATTTCATATTCAGGCAACTTATCGGTATCAAACGTTTCCAATATCCGACAATTTCAGATTCAGGCAACTTCTCGATATCAACGTTTCTAATATCCGACAACGTCAAATTCAGACAACTTCTCAATATCAACGTTACTAATATCCGACAAATTCAAATTCAGACAACTAATGTTTCTAATATCCGACAAATTCAAATTCAGACAACTTCTAGATATTAATGTTTCTGATATCCGACAATTCCAGATTCAGGCAACTTCTCGTTATCAACGTTTTCCACACAAAATATAAGATAGATACGATGGCCTACATGCAACCAAAGGTCAATATTGAATATTTTTAGTTGTTTTGGAATCGGCGAGTTTGCATTTCTCTCGAATTTATGTGGTGTTTTTTTTCCCTCTGGAAAAGCTTTTATACTCTCCGGAGAAATATTTCATACGGGCGTCCGCCATTGTTCCGATAGTTTAGAGCGAGTGTTACTAAGTTACCATGCGTCATTAGGAAGGAAGTGACGTTACGACTGTTGAAGAGTATTGATAGCCTTATTCAAAACGAAAGAGAACAGCACTTAACCCCAGGTCCCGTGGTCACCAGTTAATGCTCATCTCAACTCGTTTTTTCCAAACACCATCCGATTATGGAATTCTCTGGCCGAAAATATTTTTTGAAAAATAAATGGCCAAATTGAATTTGACAGAGAAATTGATATAAAATCAAAATAAAAGCCTTGGCACGTCTATTTGTTCGCTCCAGCGACATCTATATAGCCGGACGAGTCGCCCGCGAAATTTTCCGTTCTACGGGGCCGGTCTACGAGGCCGTCCAACTATCGGGACAAGTGTATTACAGTGGAATATGTAATCTTTGGTTGTATTTATCTATCCATCTATCAATTTGTGTGTCTATATCTATCCATCCATTCATAAAAAATCCATCCATCTATCCATCTATCTATCTATCTATCTATCTATCTATCTATCTATCTATCTATCTATCTATCTATCTATCTATCTATCTATCTATCTATCTATCTATCTATCTATCTATCTATCTATCTATCTATCTATCTATCTATCTATCTATCTATCTATCTATCCAATCTATCTATCTGTCTGTCTATATCTACCGTATATGAAGTCCTAGTTTCTCACCAGACTCACAGCAGGTATTTTCTTTGAAGCACTGAGTTGCTACTTAATGACAAGACAGATACCCATGACCGGGTTTTCGTCGGAGGACTTACTGGCAAGATAATATAAGATAAGATAAGATATACTTTATTGATCCTTGTATGGAAATTATAATTTTACATCACAACACAATTTGGTAATATATAAAAGAAATATTAAATGTTAATAAATTAAATAAAACTTGGCAAAGAAATTAAAAGTCTTAAAATGTACAGTGGAACAACAGGCGGATATATTATGGTGACTAGGATTATACTTATAATAAAATTCTTGTTCAATAAAAATATACACAATCAAATGATTATCAAGATACTTTATAAAACTGGTAAAGGTTAAATGATATTATACTAAAAAGTAGAGAGGGATATAACATAAAAATCATGTTATTGCGATTGCATAAATATTTCATCTGAGGAATAAATAAATTATTTTGCGGTTATCACCTTAATTCATAGAAATATTTATCATTTGCTTTAAAGTAAAAGATTGCAGATAAGGGATTGAAAAGGAGTTATAGATATTATTATTAAGGGCCACAGATCTCGGTCATCAATTGGCTTTCAATTGGATTCAAGGTCTGATGTCACGTCCGCCCAGCAACCAGAAGCTTGTTCTAAACAAAGAAAATTGTTACTTTTTATTCATCATGCTGGCTAGAACTTTTTCACGTGTCATGTGATCAGAATGTATAAAAGTCAAAACATTGATCAGATTTATAATGTATTTCTCCTCTGGATACACTCTTATGCTCGTCGTCGGAGAAGTATTTCATAAAGGCGCCATTGTTCGGATAGTTTAGAACCAGTTACTAAGTTACTATGCGTCATTACGAGGTAAGTGACGTCACGACTGTTGAAGCCTATTGCTTTCAAGTGATATTCCCCAGCACCATTAATTATCCAATTCTAACAACAAATTTGTGAATCCCGAGTAAAATCGCATTGCTGTCACTGCTTACTTGGTTAAAAGTTGCAAGATAAGGTGCCCAATTGGATTCAGTAGTCTGATGTCACGTCGCCCGGCAACGGCGGCCATCTTGGTTCTAAACAAAGAAAATCATTACTTTTTATTTTTCATGTTGGCTAGAACTTTTCATATGCCTTGTGATCAGAATGTGTAAATCAAATTTATGGGTTTTTCCCTCTGGATACGCTTTTATGCTCGCCGGAGAAACATTTCATACGGCGTCCGCCATTGTTCCGATAGTTTAGAGCCAGTGTTACTTAGTTACCATGCGTCATTATGAAGGAAGTGACGTTACGACTGTTGAAGAGCATTAGAGAGAACTCGAACCTCACCTTCAATGCTTGAGTTGATAAAATCAACAGTTTAAAAATGTACTGTTCGAATCCCGCCCACATCTTACCAAAAACGGTATCATTATAAGAATAGATTATTGCGTGGGCTAACAGCAAAGAAACAATATTTTAAAAAAACAACAAAAAACGACAAAATAAACTCATCAACCCCCCCCCCCACCCCCGCCGCCTAAACTAAAGCAACGACATTTAAAAACAAAAATATCAATAACTGTAAATTGTAAATACAAATTAAACGATAAGCGGTGAAGCAAAAGGAAAAACTTATTAAAATTCTGGAAATGAGCTGAAACGGAAACGTGGGAGTGCAAGGTTTGAAAAAACAGGGGGGGGGGGGGGGGGGGGGGGGGGGAAGGGGGTGGATTTCAAGAAAACGGGGTTGGAATTACAAATAACGGAAGTATAAAAGAAAGACAGAAAGAAAGAAAGAAAGAAAGAGAGAGAGAGAGAGAGAGAGAGAGAGAGAGAGAGAGAGAGAAAGAAAGAGAGAGAGAGAGAGATAGAGAGAGAAAGAAAGGGAGAGAAAGAGAGAACGAGAGAGTGAGAGAGAGAGAGAGAGAGTGTGTGTGTGTACGTGTGTGGAAGAGAGAGAATGGGACGGAGAGATGATTAAAATATAAAGAGAAATAGACAAAAAGAAAGGGAGGAAGGTATGAATATATATATATATATATATATATATATATATATATATATATATATATATATATATATATATATATAGTCACAGTGTTACTCTGGCTTGTATCACAAACAGGAAAATAAAAAGAAATAAAGGTGAAAGATAAACGGATTGACACCAGTTTTATTGTGATCGGCAAATGATGACTAATAAAATGACAACAACTAATGGGGTACCTTGCACTGCCGTGCTTTGACAAAACACTTTTTGGCCATTTTAGATAAATAAAATATTTTACTTCAATAATATTGATTGATTAAAAAGACATCAAACTTGAACTTCAAATACGGATGGATTAAAATTAAACTGACCCTCAACTTTTGTCAAAAATTTTCAAACATGACAGTTTAAAAAAAATTGATTTGATAAGTTTGGATAAGTCTTAAGAGCAGTTTGATCGAACGATAGTTAAAATATAGATAGTATGCGCTTGGCTCAGAAGCTCATAACATTGCCATCCGGAAGTATGACGGACCAACACACAAAACTGTGTGTATCCATGAACGTTTATAGTCAGGTTAATACAGTTCAGTGAGTTTAACTCATAAACGCGGATGGCAAAAAAAAACAATAACAAATACCTGAGTGACGTCATCTTCGAACTATCTATCGGCTTTCTGGCCAAACTTTAAAAAATAGTGTTTTATCAGAATATGGTAGTGCAGACACTGGGCTGGTTATCGTCGATGGGAACTTTATATACCGTCCGCTGGGAAATAAAAATACAGAGCTGTGACGAAATATTCTTTCAGGGAATTGGCAATTTTGTGAATTCTGCTCAACCAACAAACCTCTAATAGTCTTTTTCTCTCTCTCTCTCTCTCTCTCTCTCTCTCTCTCTCTCTCTCTCTCTCTCTCTCTCTCTCTCTCTCTCTCTCTCTCTCACTCTCTCTCTCTCCCACCCACTCCCTCACTCTCCCCTCTCCATATCTCTTATCTATTTGTCTATCTGTATGTTTATCTCTCTCTCGAAGGAAAAATCAATTTACATATTTATATCTATCCATCACACCATTCACAACCCCCCCCCCCCCCCGAACAAAACAACACCCCCCCCCCCCAACACACATACACATACACACAAAAACCAGTCTCACTCTACTAGGAAATGTAAAAAGAAATAAATAAAAATTTGATATAAATCGACGTGGATAAACTGAGACTTCATCTTCTTTATCTTCCCGTTCTCAAAAACAAAATACAAAAAAAAAAAAAACAAAAAAAAAAACAAACAAACAAAAAGACAAAAACAAAAACAAAAACAAAAAAAAAACACAAAAAACAAAGAAACAACAAAATACGTATTTAAACATTTGCCAGAAACCTCGTTCTTCAAATATCGAGGGATTAAAATGCCCATCATCTTGACTTGCTAAAACTCCCAAACCCGGCCAATCCAGGAGATGCTGGCCAAAATTTTAGATATGCGTTTTTCCAGACGACGGAAGTTTGGTTTTAACTGGAGTAAATCAATAAGAAGTGTTTTTGAAAGAGAGCGGAGATACGTCAAAAAACTGAAAAAAAAGACAAATAGACGTCTATCCAAATCTCTGCATCCTAATTGCAAATTAATGAGAGATTTTGTCGTGCATTCCTGGACGTGTCTCTTTTGTTGCGAATGTTTTATATTCATATCATATCATATCATATCACATCCATATTCAAAGCGAATAGACAATATGTCTTTTGATGATTCATTCGCTAATTTTGAGTTTTTTTTATATCTTCAGAAATAAAAATCTGGATTACTATTATAAAAGAGTTATGACAAGTTAATAAATAATATGCATGTATGTGTATATTAAGTCACTTGAAAATTTATTAAATGAATAATATTGCTGGTTGAATTAAACAAAACAACGAAAGGTAATTCATAATATTCATAAATTGTTTCCTTGTATAAGAGATTTCTTCTCATTAATAGTCTCGAAAGCATTAATTGATCCCGGCTTTTTGATGTCGAATCGAAGTTTGCTCTTCAAACATTCAAAGTGTCGACTTGTTGATTTCAAATCTAAATTTGTTTTGACTACCTATACCAAACATTCAAAGTGTCGACTTGTTGATTTCAAATCTAAGTTTGTTTTGACTACCTATACCAAACATTCAAAGTGTCGACTTGTTGATTTCGAATCTAAGTTTGTTTTGACTACCTATACCAAACATTCAAAGTGTCGACTTGTTGATTTCAAATCTAAGTTTGTTTTGACTACCTATACCAAACATTCAAAGTGTCGACTTGTTGATTTCGAATCTAAGTTTGTTTTGACTACCTATACCAAACATTCAAAGTGTCGACTTGTTGATTTTGAATCTAAGTTTGTTCTGAATACCTAGAACTAAACATTCAAAGTGCAGACTTGTTGATTTCGAATCTAAGTTTGTTCTGACTACCTATACTAAACATTCAAAGTATAGACATGTTGATTTCGAATCTAAGTTTGTTCTGACTACCTATACTAAACATTCAAAGTATAGACATGTTGATTTCGAATCTAAGTTTGTTCTGACCACCTATACTAAACATTCAAAGTGTAGACTTGTTGATTTCAAATCTAAGTTTGTTTTGACTACCTATACCAAACATTCAAAGTGTCGACTTGTTGATTTCAAATCTAAGTTTGTTTTGACTACCTATACCAAACATTCAAAGTGTCGACTTGTTGATATCGAATCTAAGTTTGTTCTGACTACCTATACCAAACATTCAAAGTGTCGACTTGTTAATTTCAAATCTAAGTTTGTTTTGACTACCTATACTAAACATTCAACCTGTAGACTTGTTGATTTCGAATCTAAGTTTGTTCTGAATACCTAGAACTAAACATTCAAAGTGTCGACTTGTTGATTTCGAATCTAAGTTTGTTCTGACTACCTATACCAAACATTCAAAGTGTCGACTTGTTGATTTCAAATCTAAGTTTGTTTTCACTACCTATACCAAACATTCAAAGTGTCGACTTGTTGATTTCAAATCTAAGTTTGTTTTCACTACCTATACCAAACATTCAAAGTGTCGACTTGTTGATTTCGAATCTAAGTTTGTTCTGACTACCTATACCAAACATTCAAAGTGTAGACTTGTTGATTTCAAAACTAAGTTTGTTTGGACTACCTATACCAAACATTCAACGTGTAGACTTGTTGATTTCAAATCTAAGTTTGTTTTGACTACCTATACCAAACATTCAAAGTCTCGACTTGTTGATTTCAAATCTAAGTTTGTTTTGACTACCTATACCAAACATTCAAAGTGTCGACTTGTTAATTTCAAATCTAAGTTTGTTTTGACTACCTATACTAAACATTCAAAGTATAGACATGTTGATTTCGAATCTAAGTTTGTTCTGACTACCTATACCAAACACTCAAAGTGTCGACTTGTTTATTTCGAATCTAAATTTGTTTTGACTACCTAGCACTAAACATTCAACGTGCAAACATTTTTATTTCGAATCTATGTTTGCTCTGATCAATACTAAACATTCAAAGTCAGGAAGTGACTTTCACAAATTGCTAGGTCACATCCGCATAGAAAATGAATTCACACCCAGAAGCAATCCATTAAACAATTTAAAACCACCAGAGAAATTTAGAAGTTTCAAAACACTCCTGGATTTGTGTCTGAGGCAAACGAGACATAATAAAAAAAAAAATTAAAAAATTGCACTTAATCCCTGAATGATGAAATTGTGACTATGCAGGTTTTGAAAGGTTACACATAGTTTTGTGTGTTGGTCCGTTATACTTCCGGATGGCAATGTTATGAGCTTCTTAGCCAAGCGCATACTATCTATATTTTATAGACTGATTAAAATACAATTTAGTGAGAACTACTCATAAATATGACTGGCTATAAACAATAGCAAAGAGCTGAGTGACGTCAATTTTTTTCCTCCTATTTCTTCCCTGGAACAGCTTGTGCCTTTAATGTTGAACTGTTTTATTAAAAGAATATCTACGCTTCAACAGTCGTACCGTCACTTCCCTCGTAATGACGCATGACGAATGGTAACTTAGTAACTGGCTCTAAACTATCGGAACAATGGCGGACGCCCTTATGAAATATTTCGCCGACGAGCATAAAAACGTATCCAGAGGAAAAAAAAACCCCATAAATCTGATCACGTTTTGTGACTTTTACACATTCTGATCACAAGACATATATGAAAAGTTTTAGCCAGCATAAAGAATAAAAAGTACCGATTTTCTTTGTTTAGAACCACGATGGCCGCCGTTGCTGGGCGACGTGACATCAGACTATTGAATCCAATTTCCCACGCATGAATAATATCGATTTCCCCACTTCAGGACTCGTGTTCTTACTGATGATTACAAAATACATGAAAATATATATATTTTTTTATAAAATCAGCTTATTACAGAATAAATAAAAATTCAAAACGATGGAAAACACTCAAGTTTTAAAAACCCCACAAAACCAAAAGAAACAAATCCCGAACTTAACATAGAATAATCAAAAAACAAAACGAAAGCAAAACAAAACAGAACAGCAAAATTTAAAAAAAAACGTGTATTCAATCAAACCCGACATCGCCTGGAACTGCAATGAGCGTTGTGAGACAGATTCATGTCTTCTGCAATGTTCATTTACCGCCATGTGTTATTATATATTTCATGTTTTCGAAATGATCAACTAGCTTGGCTGGGCGTTGATAAAACGATTGACTGGCTATATACATGTTTGTTATGTTGCCATTTGTTTCATCTAACACGGATGAAAATCTGGCGTTGATTGTTAATTTTCCCCTGTTGATTGCATCGCTTGTTTCATTTTGCTGTCATCTATTCTCAATTTCGATCCAATCTTTCGTTATTTATTCATTTTTGCCTGCGCATTTCCCCCCCCCCCCCCATCTCCTCACCCAAATTAACCCTTTAACCGCGAGACTGAATTTATTTCAAATGATAATTTTTCAGTTTATTTGTATAAGATCACAACTACCAAACACTTAACCGTTATCTTTAACATAAGCAATAAGACTTTCAGTCGCATTGCTGTTCCTGCACGTCTGGTGAAACAGTAAGATGGTGTCATTACAGAATAAAATTTGAGATAAGCTTTTATATAGCGCAATATCCACTAAATGTGCTCAAAGCGCTTTACAATGGGTCCCAGACCAACAGCAACATATAACATGTAGAACGAGACACGACGCCTGTTAGGCGATTTTACATTTTTTTCCCGACAGAGACAACACTGTTAACGGCCAGGTACTCATTTTACACCTAACTACGGTGAGAAAATGTGAATACAGAGCCTTTTCCAAAGACTCAACTTTGCGCCGAGCGAGGCTCGAACCCAGGACCTTCCGATCCGAATGCGAGTGTCATACCACAAGACCACATAGCCGCACAAGTCAGTTCTTGTCTGTAATGGTTCAATGTCTGCTCACAAAAAGAAAAAAAAGAACAGATTTACGACGAAAAACGATCGATGTTCTTTTAGATCATTATGACTGTGAACGGTTTATTGGGTGCAGGGGCTTGTATAGACAACTCTAAACCACTTCTCGACTTTCGCGCAAGTCAAGTAACAATGAGTGTGTGTTATCATAGACAACGTTCAAATCTCGCTTAAAGTTTATCTTTTTACGTCATAATGTTGCAATACTATTATCATAATATTTTGTTGTTGTTAAATTGAATTCCTATCACGTTTCCATTAAACTTGTCTTACTGTAATATGTTTTGTTTTATATCATTGTAAAGCACTTAGAGCCTGTGACAATGGGGTAAAGCTCTATATAAATGCCATTTATTATTATTATAGATTAGTATGAGTGACAAAGAGAGCATTTGTTTAGACTCAACCAATTGGATTCAGTAGTCTGATGTCACATCGCCCAGCAACGGCGGCCATCGTGGTTCTAAACAAAGAAAATCGGTACTTTTTATTCTTCATGCTGACTAGAACTTTTCATATGTCTTGTGATCAGAATGTGTTAAAGTCAAAACATGATCAGATTTATAATGGGTTTGTTTTCCCTCTGGATACGCTTTTATGCTCGTCGGAGAAATATTTCATAAGGGCGTCCGCCATTGTTCCGGTAGTTTAGAGCCAGTTACTAAGTTACCATGCGTCATTACGAGGGGAGTGACGTTACGACTGTTGAAGCGTATTTCAAATTACAACCTCATCGTTAGCGAATTTTCGGTTTGCTCATCAGAAATGGTTTCTGCCTTAAAACTGGGGGATACGTCTCAAGTAATAATAATAATAATAATAATAATAATAATAATAATAATAATAATAATAATAATGATAATACTGATAAAAATATAATGATACCAAGAACAATGGTAATAATAATGATAATAATAAAAATTATAGTTATAACAACAATAATATATTGCCATTCTTCTTCTTCTTCTTCTTCTTCTTCTTCTTCTTCTTCTTCTTCTTCTTCTTATTATTATTATTATTATTATTATTATTATTATTATTATTATTATTATTATTATTATTATTATTATTGTTATTGTTTTTATTATTATTATTATTATTATTATTATTATTATTATTATTATTATTATTATTATTATTATTATTATTATTATTATTTTATTACTATTTGGTGTATAATAATGATGATGATAATGATGGTGATGATGATGATGATGATGATGATGATGATAATGATGATGATGATGATGATGATGATGATGATGATGATGATGATGATGATGATGATGATGATATTGCTACTACAATTACCACTACTACTAGACGTTAATCAAAGGATGCATGCAAGAATTGACGAAGCCACCAATAACACTTCCATAACAATAATCATAAAGGGGGCACCTCCAACAACAAGACTCAAATCGAAAAGACCTTTCCACCTAACAACAATGGCCGACTTCAGTGTGGAGAAAAACTGGAGAGAAATTTGGAACAGGGAAACACCAAGAGGAGGAAACATAATAAAAGATCCAACTAAAAGAGTGCCTGCATTCAATAACGCCAGGAAATACTGGGGTTTCCTCAAATACCCTCTTAACTGGAAATGGCAGAACTGCATCACATATGTGCAGATGGAAACTTGGAAACAGTGATACCTGCCGGAAATGTCAGGCAGCCCCAGAGACTAGCGATCACATCGTCCTCCACTGTCCAATAACTGAACTTGAAGGTGGATATGAAACTGTCCTTAGGGCGGAGGAAGACTTTAGAAGCTGGGTTGACGAACCGAAATGAGTTTGGAGGTGTAGCCATACGCTACTACTACTATTTCTACTACCCATCATTTGTACTGCTTCTACTTCTGTCAGACCACTACTCCTCCTCCTCCTCATCCTCCTCCTCCTCCTGATACTTCTTCTTCTACTACTACTACTACTACTACTACTACTACTACTACTACTACTACTACTACTACTACTACTACTACTCCTCCTCCTCCTCCTCCTCCTCTTCCTCCTCCTCCTCCTCCTCCTCCTCCTACTACTACTACTACTACTACTACTACTATACTAATACTACTACTACTACTAACACTCCTACTCCTACTACCACTCCTACTCCTACTACGGCTACTACTACTACTACCACTACTACTACCACTACTACTATCACTACTACTACTACTTTTACAACTACTACTACTACTACTACTACTACTACTACTACTACTACTACTACTACTACTACTACTACTACCACTACTACTACTACTTTTACTACTACTACTACTACTTTTACTACCATCACCTCCACCCCAACTAACATTACTGGCGTTAAAACCAGATTATCGAGCTTTATAGGTGTTAAAATAGATAATTGTTTAGATAAATCGAGTTTACTGTAAAATTGTCTCAATACGTGATTTGGTCAACCCTATAGATTGGCCGTGCTCCCACAAAACACCTTTGTTTACCATTTGGCCAGAAAACGCTATCTGGCCAAAATCGAAAAGAAACTTGCCAAAAACATTCATACGTGAAACTTTATAAAACGTCTCAGGTTTGTGACTATTTTTAGATCGCTCTAATCGATCGATATCTTCATGTATTTTCATAGTCAAGAAGTAACGCTATTATTTATTTATGGCAAATCAGTTGTTGGCACTTCAGTGCAAGACAGCTTAAAAAATATTGGCCAGATAAAGCATAAAATCAACTCCAAGTTGTTAACTATTCTTGAATCTGGGTGATATTTTAAAAGGATTCAGGTTTTAAATTTTTGACAAGAAAGGGAATCACTGTAACCACTTAAAACTGTCGCACTCTGGAAAGGCAAGAATTATTCGAAAATTTGGCCAGAAAATTTGAGAGTTTTTTCCAAGATAAGGGTTATTTAAATCGATTGATATTTGAAGAACGGGTTTTCTGGCCAAATTTTAAAATTCGTGCCTTTCCAGAGTACAGCAGTCAACTGGCTAAGCTATCAATAAAGATAGTGTGCTTGGCTAATAAGCTTACAACAGTGCCATTCGGAAGTATAACGGACGAACACACAAAACTATGTGTAACCTTGAACATTAAGGTGGTTAATACAATTTAGTGAGAATTACTCATAAACCCGGATGGCAAAAAAAAACAAAACAATAACAAAGACCCGAGTGACGTCAACTTCATTCTATCTATAGATAGTTCGAAGGTGACGTCACTCAGATCTCTGTTATTGTTTTTTGCCATCCGCGTTTATGAGTAGTTCTCACTAAACTGTATTAACCTGACTATAAACGTTCAAGGTTACACACAGTTTTGTGTGTTGGTCCGTTATACTTCCGGATGGCAATGTTATGAGATTCTTAGCCAAGCGCATACTATCTATAGATAGAATGCGCTTGGCCAAGGAGTTCACAACATTGCCAGCCGGAAGTATAACGGACCACACACAAACTCTGTGTAACCATGAACTTTTATAGTCTGGTTAATACAGTTTAGTGAGAACAACTCACAAACGCGGATGGCAAAAACAATAACAAAGGCCTGAGTGACGTCATCTGCATACTATCTATATATGAAGTCAACGTTTTGTAGCCAAGAGGACATAATCCGTTTTGTGATACCACGTCAGTATGGCCATACTTTGTCTTCACCATGGGCCATAGTCAGTACGTGGAACGCCACCATCACATTGTATTGACTTATCGCTTTGCCGGAGGCAGAAAACAAAATGTCAGCAGACGACTGGCCTGGGGTGACTGACTGTGTCTTCTGATTCCCAGTTAACATACGATTGGGAATACGAACATGGGTCCGGTCGATAGAGATTCGGACTGGTGGATCAAAAGACTTGGGTTTTGTTCACGTTTATATAAGAATCTGAGGACAGATATGGCTGGAGGGACATGATCGCCGATGTCTGCAACAGGCCTGGCACTTGATGATGATGATATAATAATCTTGTGCGGCTATGTGGTCTAGTGGTATGACACTCGCTTTCGGATCGGAGGGTCCTGGGTTCGAGCATTGCTCGGCATATAGTAGAGTCCTTTGAGAAGGCTCTTTAGTCACTATACTCTCACCGTGCTCAGGTTTAAAATTAGTAAACAGCGACCGTTAACAGCGTTGTCTCCGTTCGTCTAAAAAGCGCCATGTCCCGTCCTACATGTTAAATGTTGCTGTTGGCCCCTTGTAGAGTGGTTTGAGCACGTTTAGTGGATATTGCGCTATATAAATACTCAATTTAGAAAGCTCAATTTCTATCAGAATCTATCTTTTGTCCAACCAGGAACAACCAAAAATGAAGCGAGGAAATGACTCTGTTCATATCGGTCATAAAAAACAACAATTTGGGGGTAGTTTAGTTATACTTCCTATTCATGTATGCCCTCTTTAACATTTATTTTAGCTCCACCTCTTGATGACCAATGACATGACTTTTGACCCCATAAACACGACGGATTTTTGTGCATTGTCTCGTCTTGATTCCTAAGAGAATAACGACTCTTTCTGTGAACAAATGAAAGCGTCTCTCTACAAACTAGATATTCCACAGCATGTTTTTTACCAATGAAAACTAACATTTCCTAATCTGTTCAATGACTAGAGGCCCGTTTTCCTCCTCCTCCTGGGCGAATGACAACGCAGTCAGATAATCCCCTCCTAACAATGGAATAAGCAGTTGATCACTTCATTACCCGTTTTGTTCTCTAAGAAGAACACCATATTCGTCGCGATCGAAGCATCTCTGCAACCTTATCTTGTCTTCATCACTATTTCTTTTTTTTTTTTTTGATAATATTGTCGAGGCACCGTTGATATTTTAATGAGATGGATGAGTGTTTTCCATGATTCCTATAACAACGTTATTGTTTATTTAATGAGAGTGACATCCCTTTGAAAACAAAATCGCTTCGCTCTTCAGATCGCTTCCATCCTCTGTTTTGCTTTCAATCCATAAATCTGTTTTGCCTTTAAAGTGGCGACATTTTATTTGGCCATGCCGAATTTGTTTCGCTACTTGCCGAATTTGTACTGGACAATGTTTGAATTTGGAATGGACTTACGTCATATTTACTATATCCCTAATTTGGTCTGGAACACACACATACCGCTCAACAACCATTTAAGCAAAATTACAAAAGCCACATCCCCTTCCTGCCCCCTATGTCAACACCCTAATGAAACAGTAACACACCACTTGCTTGAATGTCAACCTCTTGAAGACCTGAGATGCACATTCCTCCCACCAAATCCAAGCATCAGTAACACACTTTATAGTCACCTAGAACAACTACAAAAGACGTCTAATTTCTACGTCATGGCACAAGACCGAAGGGCTAGAGCTCAGGTAGTCGCTGGTACGGATAAGTAAGTAAGTAAGTAAGAATTTGGTCTGGAAACTGTCGTAATTTGTCTAGAAAAATTGAATTTGGTTTGGAATATTGTTACATTTGCTCGGTAAAAAGTATAAACTGCTTACATGAGCCAAGAGTAATTGGAGTGAATTTAATAGTATTACATTTCCCATCAAACCTCCTTTTCATACAATTTTTCGGTCTTGTTAATAACTCATTCTAAGATATTACATCGTAATTAGGAAAAAGAAAATAACTATTAATGAAATGCTTTCAATTCCCAAGCGATTAAAAATCTGCTATAGAATCTAATAATTATGATTGTTGTCAAAAAGATTAAATAATATCATAATTCAAAAATATAAAAAAAGGAATCTTTTACGTGAAGAAATGAGCCGGCAAAAATAATAAAACGATGTTTCATTGCACGATAGCATGATCAAACCCTGATTATAAAACAATTTAGAACTGAATTCTTTCATTCCTATAATCACAATCAATATCCATTAAAATGAAATAATCTGAAAATAAAGAGGAAATAAAATGGGTAAATTATGAAAAGGAATGCGGCGAATGTGGAGAGGATAGGATATGAACAGGGGAACAAAATGTCATGACTTGGTGTCTCTTTACATGCAAAATGGAAATCATAGGATCGTCACACGTTTTATTTCATCATCGCCATGCAATGCTAAATGGGAAATGCACAAAAACATGCAGACACACATACACGCACGCACACACACACACACACACACACACACACACACACATACATACAATACAAAACACACAAAAGTAATGTATAAATCTCTGAGAAATGGATAGATTGACAGTCATATAGGTAGATAGAAAGTCAGATAGAAAGACACACACACACACACACAACACACACACATACATACATACAATACAAAACACACAAAAAGTAATGTATAAACTCTCTGAGAAATGGATAGATTGACAGTCATATAGGTAGATAGAAAGTCAGACAGACAGACAGACACACACACACACACACACAAACACACAAACATACATACAACACACGCACATAAATATTCCAAAACACGTCAAAAAGTAATGTATAAACTCTCTGAGAAATGGATAGATTGACAGTCATATAGGTGGATAGAAAGTCAGATAGAAAGACAGACAGACACACACACACATATTTTATATATATATATATATATATATATATATATATATATATATATATATATATATATATATATATATATATATAGAGAGAGAGAGAGAGAGAGAGAGAGAGAGAGAGAGAGATAGAGATAGATAGATAGATAGATAGATAGGTAGGCAGACAGACAGATAGATAGATAGATAGATAGACATAATATGTGTATGCGCTTAGGTAAAATAATCACAACATCCGCCAGCCGAACTTTGCACACCAACTCACAAAACTGTGTAACCTTGAACCTTTAGAGTCTGATTGGTGTAATTTAGTGAGAACTAATCACCAAAATGGCTGTCTAAAAACAATAACTCAGAGCCGATTGACGTCAATTTAGTTTCATCTATTACCTTATCAACGTGCCGTAACATATCACATGACATGCTCTTTTGTACGAGGAGAACAATAATTGTATCACCCACTCCTTACAACACGGTAATGGTTCCTATTATAGAAATCAAGACGGGTAAGCCAGTCCAAAGAGGCTTACAGTAGAAGGCTGTGGATCTATGCCGCTGTATCAATATCAACATCATCATCATCATCATCGTCGTCGTCGTCACCATGATGATGATGATGATGATGATGATGATGATGATGATGATGATGATCATCATCATCGTCGTCGTCGTCGTCGTCGTCGTCATCATTATCATCATCATCATCGTCGTCGTCGTCGTCGTCATCATCATTATCATCATCATCGTCGTCGTCGTCATCATCATCATTATCATCATCATCGTAGTCGTCGTCATCATCATTATCATCATCATCGTCGTCGTCATCATCATCATCATCGTCGTCGTCGTCATCATCATTATCATCATCATCGTCGTCGTCATCATCATCATCATCGGAGTCATTGCCTTCTTCTTCTTCTTCTTCTTCTTCTTCTTCTTCTTCTTCTTCTTCTTCTTCTTCTTCTTCTTCTTCTTCTTCTTCTTCTTCTTCTTCTTCTTCTTCTTCTTCTTCTTCTCCTCCTTCTCCTCCTCCTCCTCCTTCTTCTTCTTCTTCTTCTTCTTCTTCTTCTTCTTCTTCTTCTTCTTCTTCTTCTTCTTCTTCCTCTTCTTCTCCTTCTTCTCCTTATTTTTCTTCTTCTATTCTTCTTCTTCAACCTCTAGCTCCCCTTCTCTTCTTTCTCCTCTTTTTGACTTAGATGGGAGAGAGTTCCAAACTCTTGTCAGTAACCATTATTATAAAATTGTCTATAAAAAGGCACTCTACAAACGACTTGTTCTGTATGTAATAGAAATTTGCCTCCTCCTTGTAACCCTCTTGGAGAATTTATGAAGCTCTGTAAGAATTATTGATGTAAATGTTGCTGCTCGAATCTCGAAGAAACAAACAACAATGTGAAATTGAATGTAAGCTTCAATTTAATTTACTAAAACAGATAAAATACATTTTTATCTGTTTTCGTATATTAAATTGAAGCATACATTCAATTTCATATTGTTATTTAAGAAGCATTGAGCATGATGAAACCGTAAAAGTGCGCTAAATAAATGTGCAAAATCGCATGTTTCATGTTTAAATCTTGTTGGAATGGCATACATCACATTTATTTAGTCCCTTAGGTGGTGCACCGGAACTGTGACACACAATAAAGTTGACAGAGACTCTTAGGTTAATTGAAAACAACCCTCATTACTTCATTCAATTATAATCTGACCCACAATGTCAATCAGCTATTACGAGCATTGTACGTGTCGTTTAAGAGCTAATAGGTTCCAAAAATCCTTAAATTCTCTGTGTAAGTTTCATGCATAAATACAATTTATCAATTGTATAATTAGTATACCATGTTATATTATATCGCAATTTATAAAAAAAATCAAACAAAAAAACAAAACAAACAAAAACTTGAGCTTTTATAAATGGCAATATCCATTAAACGTGATCAAAGCGCTTTATAAAGAGTCCCTGACCAACAGCAACACGTAACATGTAGAACGAGACATGACGCCTGTTAAGCGATATTACAATTTTTTCGACAGAGACAACGCTGCTAAAGTTAATCAACGGTAATCATTTTATACCTGAGTACGGTGAGAGAATGTGAATAAAGAGCCCTTTCCAGGGAAACTATACGCCGAGCGAGGCTCGAACCCACGACATTCAGAATTTCATTTTAAGCATCAACTTCACACCCACGTAATGTAAATAAATAATTAAATTCCCTTTATTCATCCCTAAGGGGAAATTTGACTCCAGGGCCTATTCCAAGGGAAAACTGGAATAACCCAGGCGACAGCCGCAGTGCAGCGCCGCAAAGTGAGCTAGGGCGAAGTGACTTGCTGAAGACCACACAAACGAGGCAGGTAGTCGAATTCGGTACCTTTTAGGTACGAAGCAAAGACCGTACGTACCGCTGAGCCACGCTACCTCTAATATGATTTTGACTCGATCGGTCACAAATATTCCTCAGCAAAGTCCAACCACCATTGAGTACAGACGACAAACGTTTTTTTTGCATTATATTTTATTTGTTTTCCACGTTTATTTGTGTATTGTTGTGCTGACGAAGGGTTTGTACCCGAAACGTCCATTGTCTGTTTTGTTCCCATACGAAGCCTCTCCATTTTCACTCTTTCGTTAGTATTTTACGATCACCGGCTTCAGGCAGCACCTACCAATTTCTACTTTGTCATATAATGTAAATGTTTCCTGACCAAAATGCTGAAAGATTGATGTTATCACTGAATGAACGACATATTAGATTAGACTGCCGTGCACACATATTACTTATTGACGTGTGTATAAAATCACTTCATTCATTCATTAATCTAATGGTGAAGGTTATTGTGATCTGCTTCTACCGGTCACGGGTAATTGATTATTCACCAATGTCAAAAACGTTGGCCACAAAACTCGTCCTTCAAATGTCGACCGATTTATGTGACCTTTTATCTTAGCATAAACTCAAAGGTTCTATGCTTGGGAGTTTTTGTCAAAATGAGGATCATTTAAATCGATCGATATTTGAAGGATGGGTTTTCTGTCCAAATTTTTTTAAAACGTGTCTTTCCAGATTACGACAGTTAAATTGTTAAAATTAATTACAAAACACATGTAATATGGAACAGAAACGGGATGGATGTAGGCCTATATAAAGTTTTTGTACCACTACTCAACAGCAGTTTTTCATAAACGTTTCCGAGCAGGTAAATGTGCCTGATGGCTCAATTGGTAGACCAACAACAACATAAAAAAAAAAAAAAAAAACAACATACAACAATCCAAACACAAAAAAATCAAACACTTTAAAAAAATCAACCAATAATAAAGAAAAAAATATCAACCCCCCCCCCCCCCCCCAAAAAAAACCCAAAAAACCAACCCAACCCCCCCCCCCTCCCCCAAAGAAAAAAGAAAAAACAAAAAACAAAAAGAAAATACGGAATCCCACAATTTTACACCATTCATCACACTGTTTGATCTCACGGTGTGTGAATTAATCAAACGTTATTTTACCAAAGTTTTAAAACCATTCGTTAAGTGATTGTGACAATAGCCGACTTCCTGTCTAACAGAGATAACCAACACACGCTTAATATATTCTGGACAGTGATTTTTATTACTGCCATTTCATTTACATTTACTTTGCCGTTTCACGGAAGAAAACCGTAAGTCTAAAGTCGTCCCAATCTTTCAATTTTTATATCACAGTGTATCTTTATTAAGACATTGGAATTTTGTCCTAAATCTTACAAAATTAAATGTAAAGATATTATTACTCAGTGTCACAAATACATTTCTTCTAGATAGAACGTAATGTGAACGGTCAACTATGTTTATTAGAACATAACTAGTGGAAACCTCGCTCTATTTGTGGGGAAATAAAGGCCATTACTAACATGCACTCATCTGTTTTAATTATCATACTACTATTGTATTGTGGAAATTAGCATAGATCAAGACTAATCTTTTGAACCATCAACGATCAAAATTGGTTATGTAGTTTTGCTCAAATGAATCTTGCAACAGGGCGGCCATATTGAGATTCCCAACATCAAGAAAAGCTGGGCAAGATGGGCAGATTTCACCGATCGCGTTAATTAATTATTGATCATTTAATGAATTGATATCGAACGTATTTAGCTTGAAGATTTATAAAATTGTTTAATATAATCTAATAATGACCTGAGTTAGAGACGATCTTTTTTGGGATCGTGGATAGCTCATACGGTAGAGTCACGCTCTCACCGGCCAGGCGGTGTTGTCGTACCAGTAACGTCGCGGTTTAAAACCCCCATCACCGTAGCGAAAAATGGTGATTCTCTATTGTCTTCTGGCACTTTCCTACTCACTTCATCTCTTGTTGTTTAATAAAATCGAAACGATTCATACATTCACAAGCTTTATTCTTCTCATTTTGAATATTATAGCAAGCATGGCCATTGTTAGTTAATACAAAAAATGTTTAATCGCCATACAAGAAACCAGACGATTTATTAGCAAGGACTATCCCGCACAAATCTTTGGGCCTCTTTTTCGCTCACGAAGTGCCCGAATTCGCGTCAAAATATGGGACGAAGCCGTTTCGTATATGCTGTTTTAAAAAATTAATTACGACGCTGTTTATCGATGAATATGACTGAAAGTTGGTGCACAGTTAGAAAAAAGGTCATTTTAGATTATGTTAAGCGACAAAACTCGTGCGATTACCAGAAGACCGTAAAAAATAGATTTTTACTCTTTGGAGTAAAATATTTCTAAAACTACCGGGCGTGGAGGTTTTGTCGCTGACAAGGTAATACATGAACATTTCTTCGTTTTGGTTGTAAAATTTCATATGAATATGACGAGTACTTTTCCCGTATTTTACAAAACACCATCCTAATTTGCTCTTCAAGTTTCAATCTTTTAATCCATTTATTACGCAAGATACAACCAAAGGTCGAAAAAAAATGCCGAAAAAGCGTCCCATATTTTCGCGTTTTTTTCCTCTTTGCGGGTCATCCAAATAAATGACACCTTTGAAACTGCATAACTTGTTTATTTATGAATGGATTTTCAAAATTCAAAAACATTTTTACTCAGTGGAGATAGGGCTTTGATTTTAGACAAAAATTTTCCTCAAAAAGAGAGAAAAAAAACATTTTTCATAGTCATTGCTAGATTTATAGGATCGATACTGATAATATGGCCTTTAACGTAATACCCAGAAGCTCTCAGTAGACCTTTGATGCAACTCCAATCTTAACGTCTGCGCTCTGTCAACTCGTTGCTATATCTTAAGTCAATCCCGTGGATATAGAAGTACAAAGCCTTACAATTTTTAGCTGGATGCAAGTAATGTATCTAGACAATAATCGTTGCCTACTGGGTGACCTTTGGGGTCAAAAATACCATAAAATCACCAGATTTAAGATGTTAAATATCTTACATCTGGTGATTTACGGTATTTTTTACCCCAAAGACCACCCAGTGAATTTTACTGAAAGTATCAGATGATAAGGATAATCTTGCTACTGCTGCTGACGATATTGGTAAAACTGATGATAATTCTGATATGATGATAATGACGACATACAAAGATGGCGATTATGATGATGATGACGCGATGATAATATTCAGAAATGACAATAACAGCAACACTTTGCCACGAAAAACCCATCATCGTTTTTGTCTTTGCCCCGAGGCAAGAGCTAGGGTTACTGTTCAATGAAATCGAATTTTCAAGTGGTAACTCTTTAACATGAGTTCGAGCATGAAAACTGTTGTTAGCGCGTCACCGTTGTCTGTCGTCACACGGTTACAAATAATATGTGACCCTTCGCCTCATAACGGTATTATGTCTGGATGATGAAGATGCTGAAAATTGAATTTATAACCAAGAATATCAGAGTTGCGTTGATGTTTTATGCTATATTGTGGAGAATGAATGTTGTATTTTATTGCGCTAATTTGCGATCATTCAAAGTGTTGACCAGTTTAACTATAATTCGACTTAAGAACATCTTAATGATCCCGACATAATACCGTTTTGAGGCGAGGCGTCACATATTGTCTCCATTGATGAATATTAATGTTTTCTTAAGTTTTATATTATTTTCATTTTTAAATTGATTATTGTTAATAATTTATTTAGCGTTTCTATTTAACTTTAGAGAAAGTTTAAGCATTATCAGCTAACTCTTGCATAAAACAACTATATTTCTATCATTATGTTTTTTTTAAATTATATGATTTCAATGCAGTTTTCTACGTCTACTTGGATATTTTCCTCACAATTTATGGCAAAAGTACTGAAAAAAATGAATATTTATAATTTTTATTTGATGTATGATTTATATATATATATATATATATATATATATATATATATATATAATACCCAAGGAAGTCTCGGGGGTAATAATTCTTGACCAGTATGGAGTTAAATCATATCGGTCGATTTATGAATTAATTTTAATTTGGAAAAACTGTATAAAAACTAATATAATCAACGCTTTCCCATTTACGTCATAACATATGAAAAATAATAATAAGAAAAAAACTGATTTCATAACAGGGAAATTAAAATTTTCCCTAGAGACATGTGATGCAATGTGAAATGAATAATTTTTATAAAAAAGTTTTGTATGTTTTAAATATTTACGGGCGTCGTGTTTTTCCAAAATTTCATGGATGGATTATTTTCAAGGATATCACAATAAATATGATATATTTTTCTCGAGAGAAAGAAAACAGTCGCAAGCAATGCATACATTGCATTGGCGTTGAAAATAAATAAGTAAATAAATAAATAAAATAACATTCCCTTTATTCATCCCCAAGGGGAAATTTGTCTTTAGGGTCTATTCTAAGGGAAGATTGGAATAACCCAGGCGTCAGCCGCAGAGCAGCGCCGCAAAGTGAGCTAGGGCGAGGTACGCAGCGGCGGGTGATTGAACTCGGTACCTTTCGGTTAGGAAGCAAAGACCGTACCACTGAGCCACCCTGCCCGTAAATATCAATCAAAGGATTAATATAAATTAAAGGATCAAAATAACGACAAATAGTATTCTATAAAATGAATGCCAAAGTGATACTAGGCTGCTAGATGCTGTGGACTGTAAATACAAGATATGAAGTGAGTAGAAAAGTGCCAGAAGACAATAGAGAATAAAAAAATTTTTCGCGGCGGTAAAAATTTTTATTCTCTATTGTCTTCTGGCACTTTTCTACTCACTTCATATCTTGTTGTTACCAACATAAGTGCCTGCTCCACTCACTTTTCTGGACTGTAAATAGTAATAAACCAAAAATAAATAAAACAGCTTTGAACAATAACAAATAGGGTCGATCTGGGTTTATTTTAGTAATGGATTCATGTTCATATTGTTTGTCCTGGGTTCGGCGCATAGTTGAGTCCTTGGAAAAGGCTCTTTAATCACATTCTCTCACCGTTCTCAGGTGTAAAATGAGTACCTGGCCGTTAACAGCATTGTCTTTGTCCGATAAATTGTAATATCGCCTAACAGGCGTCATGTCCCGTCCTACATGTTAAATGTTGCTGTTGACCAGGGACCCCTTGTAAAGCGCTTTGAGCACATTTTAGTGGATATTGCGCTATATAAAGCTCGAATTTTATATTATTTTTTGTTTTGTTTTTTGTTTTTTTTTTGTTTGTTTGTTGTTGGCTGAAGAAGGGTTTTAAGCCCGAAACGTTCCGTTTATGGCATTAATTTTTTTTCTTTTTTGAAACTGTTCTATTCATTTTTGTTTAATCCTGAATAAGAATGCACTGGTTTTCTATGCACGTTTAGATCAACTATATATTATTATTATTCTATCTACCCCTTGCAAATACAAAGTAAAGCGTAGAAATTTTAAAAAATGGTGGTGTCAGATTATCAAGCGTTAAAATTAACAAAAATAAGATTTTATAAAAAGAAGTATTGGAGATAAGAGAGGTTTAATCAAAAGAAAAGTAGGATGAAATCCTACCCACCGGGCCAAACTGGCCTTGTGTCGGGCTGACGACGCAAATGTCAACTTGTCTAACTATAAAGTCAACATGATCAGAAATATTAGGCTTTTGGTTTGTTGTTTGTTTGTTTGTTTGTTTGTTTGTTTGTTTGTTTTTGAGGGTTTTACGGCACTTGAAACACATTAAAGTGATATCAGCGCCAGTAAAAAGGAAGAAAATGGGATAGTAAAGAGTTCTAGAATTACAATTAAAGCACCAAAGAAAAGGTAAGACAAAGGGGAGTTGGTTCAAATAAGAAACAGGTGTAGATTCCAAGAGCACAATATCAATAAGTTTGAGATCACTAAAAGTCTCATCCAGACACAAGCACAGGTTCCCACTAAAAGAAACACACTCAAATGTTTTACAAATCGTATATAATATAAAGAAAACATAATAAAATGCATAACAGAGAGATGATTTACAAGGAAAAAAATATCATCTCCCAAAACAATAACTATGCATTTGGCTGTTCCCTCTCAGATAGAGTATCCGGCCAGGGCCGGGACAAAACCAAGTAATCTCATTCCAAGACAAAGACAGAGTGAGTTGGAAGACAGATATAAGGGGATAGAAGACACAGTAAGTACCACCTTTTCGTTTTTTAACTCACTCACTCCTAGAGATGTTTGGTACTTTTCAAAATTGGGAGAAAAAAATGGTATTAAAAATGAGCATGTACATAGACATTTTTATTCAACTACCATTAACATGTAATAATTGAAAATATTAGCTTTGATATTACGCCTATAATTTGTCGAAGAACAATGTAATAAATAGGCATGGGGTAAAAGGTAAAAGTAACACGGGTAAACAAAGGATATAGTCGGTGTTAGGGTTGAGTGAGTTAATAGTAGTCCTTCGGAGCTACTGGGTCCATGAAGCCTGAGATTACCCCGGTTTCTATAGCGTGAAACGAACAATAGCAAATACTTGCTATCCTTTGGATAGGACATTATCTATCGCAAAGTAGTTTCAGTCAGATCAAACAAACCTAGCGACCCAATCACCGCTGGCTGGGTGGATATGGGTTTCATAAAAAAATCTCTATTACACCCGAGATTGATCTCGATCACTTTGCATGTCAAGCGAATGCGCTACCAACTGACCAAGGTTTTGGGTTTATGCACCCTTTTTTTTTACCAAACTACATCCATTCTTCTTAATAAAACAAATCAACTTGTCCCAAATTTAATATCTTTGATTATGGATTCTATTTCCATCATTACTAGCACTATAATTACATAACACCAGTACGGGAGCGATGGAGCACACACGACATGACAAAAAATACCAGACAAATTAAAAAAAAATGATTGAGCTTTATATAGCGGAATATCCACTAAATGTGCTCAAAGCGCTTTACAAGGGGTCCCTGGTCAAAAGCAACATTTAACATGTAGGACGGGACATGACGCCTGTTCGGCGATATTACAATTTGTCGGACAAAGACAACGCTTTACGGTCATGTACTCATTTTACACCTGAGTACGGTGAGAGAGTGTGAGTAAAGAGCCTTTTCCAAGGACTCAACTATGCGCCGAGTGCGAGGCTAGAACCCAACAGGACCTTCGAATCCGAAAGCGAGTGTCATACCACTAGACCGCATAGCCGTACAAATTGATTGTGTCATGGATGATGTAAACGTTGCTGCTCGAAGCTCGAAGAAATAAATAATGTGAAATTGAATGTAAGCTTCAATATAATTACAAAAACAGATAAAACGGACGTTTCGGGTTTCCCCTTTATCAACAAACAGGATGAACAAAACACTACAGATGAAGGAGATGTTAACAACGCCACTACCAATCATCTCCTTCATCTGTAGTGTTTTATTCATCCTATTTGTTGATAAAGGGGAAACCCGAAACGTCTGTTTTATCTGTTTTTGTAATTAAATTGAAAGCTTACAATCAATTTCACATTATTTATCAGTGTCATGGCTGTGACGTTTATAACCCCTTTGATTTAATTAAGATTAAACACACACACACACACACACA
Source organism: Berghia stephanieae (assembly GCF_034508935.2). Classification (NCBI taxonomy): domain Eukaryota; kingdom Metazoa; phylum Mollusca; class Gastropoda; order Nudibranchia; family Aeolidiidae; genus Berghia; species Berghia stephanieae. The sequence goes on along the minus strand of NC_088364.1, from coordinate 81,848,645 downwards.
CACACACACACACACACGCTGCCTTGAGAGAAATTCGACTCAGTGTGAGAAGAGTTCTATTGAAAAACGTCGTTGACGAAGGATTTTTAAAGAGTCAAAGTGGAATGTATTGTGGGTTTCTGATTTCTCTTTAGAACATGATGAATACAATTATATGTTGGATTAGAAAGTTAACCCTCTCCATACCAACTATAGGAAAATCGTGATATTCGTTACGATACAACCAACATTTTTATTATTCAAATTTATTTTGTTCATCATAAAATTTAAAGAAAATGAACAGTCTGTTGTAGAGCATGTTTTGCTAAAGAAATTATGTATCGGAAGCTATTGTGTTTGACTGATAAAAAATGGATGGCAATGTTGTGAGCTTCTTAGCCAAGCGCATACTATCTATAAATATAAACTTCCACAAAACTGGAATTCTATATTATTGTCCATGCTGACAATCAAGAAGTGGACATGAGGTATGAGGGAATTAAGACCTAGTTCTGGACAATGGGATTCATGAATTATTTGTCCCTGTCATTGTCCATTGATATTCGGTCTCCACAAACATTACTCATATTATTACAAAAGAATCGATTACTTGCGACGTATTTGAGTGGCATCGCAGGCTGAGCGCTTCGCCCTTACTTACTTTAAGCCTTACACTTCCCTGAAATGACGTCACGATATATGACGACGATTATCAAAAGAAAGTGAAAAGTGACTTGTTTTTTTTTTTTTGTTTTGTTTTTTTTTTTTTTGTTTTTAAGGTTTTACGACGCTTGCAACACATTTAGGTTATATCAGCGCCAGTAAAAAGGAAGAAAATGGGAAAATACAAAGTTATAGAATTACAATTAAAGCACCCAAGAAAAAGTAAGACAAAGGGGAACTGGGAACAGATAGGGATCAGATGTAGATTCCAAGAGCATACCACAAATGTAATTAGTTTGAGATCACTTATAAGTCTCATCCGGACACAAGCACAAAATCCAACAAAGAGGAATACACTCAAATGCTACATTATACATTCAAAATAACAAATATAATAATACATAACAGAGAGATGATTTATAAGGAAAAAATATCATCTCCCAAAACAATAACTATGCATTTGACTGTTTCCCTCCCAGCCAGGACCCCGGCCAGGGTCAGGACAAAACCAAGTAATCTCCTTCCAAGACAAAGACAGAAAGGTGTTGGAAAACAGATATAAGGGAATAGAAGACACAGTATATACCCCCCCCCCCCCTGCCTACTATGGGTGGTCAGGAACCCCACCCAGAAACATTAGCTTTGATACTCCGCCTATAATTTATCTCATAAAAAATGTAATAAATAGGATTGGATGAAAGTAACCCGGGTAAACTGCGGATATAGTCGGTGTTAGGGTTGAGTGGGTTAACTCATTGTCATACCGTGTGTCTTCTCAGGTTCAACCAAAAGGACGGCTAATGATGAATATACTTTGTTTGACATTTCCTAACTCAAATACACAGAAAACCAATCTGCACGAATATTAATATTAATCCTTGATTTTTAAAAATAAAGACAATTAAGCAAACATCCATATAATTAGTGAATTGATAAACACGACTACAACGTTTCATTTTGAAACAAAATACGGAATGAATTGTTTGTTTGCATCAAGGTATCATCAAATCTGGTATCTGATTGCCTGCGTGTGTGTGTGTGTGTGTGTATGTGTGTGTGTGTGTGTTTGTGTCCATAACAGATCGATGACGTTGTGAGCCAATAGGATCAAATGATCCAATTATTGCCGTAGGTACTCTACGGTGAAAACGCATTTTAAAAATTTTGGCCAGATAACTTATCCTTTTTATATAATATATATCGATCTATTAAAATGACCCTTATTTTAGCCAAAAAAAAATAAGACCCTCTCAAACCTGGGACTTACAAAGACCCTCGTTTTTGCAAGTTTTTGCCAAGATGAGGGTCATTATAATCAGACGATGTTTGAAATACGATTTCTCGGGCCTAATATTGAATTCCTGTCTTTTTCTAGAGTAAAGCAGAGAAATGATTGATTACAGACTGTTGACATTGATGTTGTATCTATATGTTTAAAATGTATATCTTTTATTTCAGCATTTCAAAGGACAGATAGATTATGTAAGGTTTATTGTCGAATCGCAATATATTTAGCGGGCATGTTGTGTTTTAACAAACAATTAAATATAGATAGTTCGAAGATGACGTCACTCAGGTCTTTGTTATTGTTTTTTACCATCCGCGTTTATGATTAACGCTCACTGAACTGTATTAACCCGACTATAAACGTTCATGGATACACACAGTTTTGTGTGTTGGTCCGTATACTTCCGGATGGCAATGTTGTGATCTCCTTGGCCAAGCGCTTACTATATATAGATACTCAATCAAATCGGAGCCGAAGTATGTCGTCATCCAGAGCCGTTAGGCTCATGGAGCCGGAGTTTATTCTGGTTTCTCTAGCGTAGAATGGACACTAACAATTACTTGCTATCCTTTTGCAAGGCACCGGTCTATCACAAAATATTTCCCGCCAGATCTAACAGACCCAGCCACCAATTCACTGCTGGGAGCCTGGTCAGAAAAAATAAATCTTGACTTCGACCGGGATCAGTTTTTGTCCCCTTTGCATGTGAAACGAGTGCTCTCCAGATTGAGCTATCAGGATCCCCAAATCCGGCTAATCCATTCCAATATTCCATCACACTCTGACAATACACATGGGTTCATTTGGGCCAGAAAACCTTTTCATCAAATTTCGGTCAATTTCAACGACTTTTGAATTATCAAAAAAGTTTTGAATCCTGATTCTTTAAGATTTTAATGTCTAACAAGTCGAAGGTAATATTTGTGTGGAATTTTTGAGGTTTTTATCTCCTAGCCAGAATGAAAACAAAAAACACGGACGTCCATGAAGACGGTGCAAATGCCGTCTGCGTGTTTTATTTGATAAAAAGCTGTTGTTCCTTTTTCTTAGTTGTCATGCCATTCATCAATAAACGTCTGTGACTATTTCAAGATGCCGTAGTATTGAGTTGTCATGCCATTCATCAATAAACGTCTGTGACTATTTCAAGATGCCGTAGTATTGAGTTGTCATGCCATTCATCAATAAACGTCTGTGACTATTTCAAGATGCCGTAGTATTGAGTTGTCATGCCATTCATCAATAAACGTCTGTGACTATTTCAAGATGCCGTAGTATTGAGTTGTCATGCCATTCATCAATAAACGTCTGTGACTATTTCAAGATGCCGTAGTATTGACAAAATTTAAAATTAGCCCATGACGCGACGAATCAATATCGTAGTAATAACAAAACAAAAAAGGGTTTACAGATTATTTTTGGGGAAGGAAGATTCTCCTAAAAGTAGTGAGAGCTAATTCGAAAGAATGCCAACTTCACTATTGTCATAATATCAATTTATGCAAATTTTGTATTGAAATAAAATAAAACAACCCCTTATCTTTCGCTTCCACTGTAAGTCGTCATTTCAGAACTTCATTTGCATTTTCCCGTTTACAACAAGTAAAACAATTGAATTTTTCTAAATATGGGTTGTGGTGAAAATGCTAAAAACATCATTACATCAGCGGTCTGATCCGCCCAAAATTGGATAAAACATGATGCGCAAAGATTTTATGTAGACTTCAGAGGTTTGATCCTCCAATCGGGAAAATCGAGACTTGAGAGGTTTGATCCGCCGACCATCGCCGATATGTAAGAAGTCTCTCAATCATGTAGGTGGCAATGGGCGGATGACACATATGGATTTCTTGAAGAGGGCTGAAGACAGAGAGGATTATTAGAGAGACACGACCCACAAAACTGCCGTACTCTGGACAAACACTTATTTAAAACATTTGGGCCAGAAAACTAAACTCGTCTGTCGAATATCGCTCGAATAAAAGGAGTCTCGAAAAGTCCCAGGTTTTAGAGATTTTGCCAAGACGAGGGTCAGTTTAATCCATCAATAATATTTGAAGGACGAGTTTCCTGGCTAAAATTTTAAATACGTATTTTCCAGACTATGACAGAATAGGTCTGACGCTTGCTTGATCGAATCTCAGACTGAATGAATATGATCAAAGTTCAAAGTTCAAAGTTTATTCAATCTTAGGCTTTCGCCAAAAAAAATCACACAATTTGATGACAACATACATGAAAGTGGAAAAAATGGTAAATGGAAAATGGATCAAAGGTTTTTACAAAAGGCTACACGCCAACAGTTCACATAAAATGTAGGACAAGGTATAGGAACTGCAAGGTGCTACAAGGCGCCATTAGAATTGAATAGGCCAGATAATCATTTTTTTACACCCTGAACATGTGAATTATAAGAGCCTATTCTTGTGATCTAATGTTGACCTTCTTCACCGACATTGAATCCTGAGTGAGACCTTTAAGTTACAAATGGAGTATCATAACAGTAGATAATTAATTTCTGCAATCAAAGGCAAAGAATTGCCTGTACATTTCTCCTTTCTGGGTTGATCTAAGCAAGCAGTTGACATTTTCAGTTTCCATCCATACTGGATATTCGTCGAGTATCTCTATGCCTTGTCATCCCCTGGATCTCTTACCTTCAAATTCCCCATATAAATATAGATAGTATGCTAAGAAGCTCATAACATTGCCATCCGGAAGTATAAGGGACCAACACACAAAACTGTGTGTATCCATGAACGTTTATAGTCCGGTTAATACAGTTCAGTGAGCTTTACTCATAAACGCGGATGGCAAAAAAAAAAACAACAAAGACCCGAGTGACGTCATCTTCGAACTATACGAGCTATTCAAATATGTTTCGTTTCAGGATGTTTTGTTGCAATTTTTATCTTCTCTCATTTCTTGGAATACTTACTGACTGGTTCGTTCTTTTTTTCCTTCCGTGATATTTACAAAACTCCCCTGAATAGATAGTTCGAAGATGACGTCACTCAGGTCTTTCTTATTGTTTTTTTTTTGCCATCCGCGTTTATGAGTAATGCTCACTGAACTGTATTAACTACCTGACTATAAACGTTCATGGATACACACAGTTTTGTGTGTTGGTCCGTTATACTTCCGGATGGCAATGTTATGAGCTTCTTAGCCAAGCGCATACTATCTATAGCCAACATCTCTGGGTTTTTTTTCCAATAATTTTGCATGGTATTTATCAGCTGCCTGTGTTTTTAGATATTTAATCTTCGCCTGTCTGATAGTGATAGCAATGCCCAGCGAAAATGGTCATAGAGCGAGGTCCGTTTTCTCTTTAAGGTACTTACTTTATCTATTTCGCAATCAAGTCCTCTGCTAATCCAAACGTGCCTTTTCGAAGTGATGCAAGAATATTAGCCCTGCCCTGCCCCTCCCCTTCAAAATAAAAAAATAGAAAGAAAATCTATCATAAGGGGGTAAAATGAAAGGTGAACAAAGGCACTAACTGGCTGTTGGACTAAAAGACCATTATCGATTTATTGTGTTATGGCGTTTGGACAAGAATAACAATAGCGGGGCGGGATGGTGGTAATGGCATTATCTTGAGAGGGGTGTTAGACACCATTGGTGACAAACAATATTAGTAGTAGTAAGGTTTGTGAAAATGGAAGGGGAAGGAGGGAGAGAGGGGGGGGGGGGGGGGGGGGGCGAGGCGTGAGAAGGCGGAGATCAGACGCTGGTGCAGTGGGTTGTTACCCGGCTGTTGTAGTTGTAGGAGTCGTAGGCTTGGCCCTTATGCTTGGAGGAGTAATATTTAGGGAAATGCCAGCCTCTAAGTCATCCATGGCTGTGTTACAAAGTCGCGACACGACAAATACTAGTACCTATTTGGTTAGTTAAGACGATTGTGTTATTCATAATATTTCTTAGTGTGTCCGTCACAAAGCAAAGTGCAATTTTATCCTGCGCTGGTGCTGCAATAACATTCCCCTAACAACAAAAATCAAGAACAACTACAGCAGCAGCACCCCCCCCCCCCCACCCGATGGGAAATGTATACTTCATGATTTTATGACATTCCCTAATTTCGCATTAGCTACATTATTTTGGCAAATACAGTATTTAACCACTCTGTAAGACTGAGATACATGTTGACATATGGACATTTTTTGTAACGTAAATTACATTCTTTTGGCCCTTCCATTTGATGTAATGTTTCTCTATTTATCCTATTCTAAGTTTGGTTCTTTCGCAACACCTAATATACGCCATATGGATTCTATTTCTAAACAAATTCAGAAAACCATTCTGAATATAGCATAGTCGAAAAAGTCCCAATAATTATATTAGCGTTTTCATTTATAGATGACCAAGGTTATTTTGTATAAAACAAAATTGCATGAACAAACTGAGAGGAGAGAAAAAAAATAGGAACGCAGATACATCGTGTATCCAAGAAGATAACGTCTTTTTAAATAAAGGTTGGCCCACTTCTTCTTCAAGTACCAAGTCTTGCCAGACATCGGTGATCATGATACGCCATTCATCTCTCTGATCAGATAACCTCAGAAAACTAATATTACTCTTCACTATTCAAATATGTTTTTCTTGGTCTACCTTTACTCTTTTTACCTTCTATCTTTCCTGTGAGAGCAAGATGTTCAATACATTTATGTCGATTTAGGTCCCTAAAAATTGCATTTGTCTTTTTCTTGTTGTACGAATTAGTAACCTTTTAGTTTCAGCTTGCTCTAATACTTCTTCATTAGTTTTCTTCTCTGTCCATGAGATTCTTAACATCCTTCTAAGAAACCACATTTCTGCTGCCTCCCGTTTCTTTCTAATGTAGTTGTTCAGCTTTCACAGCCATATAATAATACTGACCATACGTAGGCCATCAAAACCCTTTGTTTTGTTGTCATTGAGCTATTGTGGGTTTTGAAAATTAGACCCATTTTATTAAAACTGTCTTTAGCTGTTGCCCACTAAAATAACGTAAATAAAATAATTAGAAATTGATATCAATAGGATATTGTTCAAAGTAATTTCATACTAGATAAAGGATACAGAATAATAGCTAAATGAATGCATATCGGAAGTAAGATTTATATAATAACAACTAGAGACAAACCCACTCCCGGAAAAATGCATTGACAATAATAGGATTCCATAGTCTGATGTCACGTCCGCCTAGCAACAAGCAGCTTGGTTCAAAACAAAGAAAATCGGCACTTTCTAGTCTTCATGCTGGCTAGAACTTTTTTCACATGGCATGTGATCAGAATCCATAACTGTCAAAACATCAGATTTATAATGTTTTTTCTCCTTTGGATACACTTTATTGCTCGTCGGAGCAGTATTTCAAAAGGGCGTCCA
>NC_088364.1:81781342-81836342 GCF_034508935.2 Berghia stephanieae | reverse complement strand
GTGGATATTAATTGCGCTATATGAATACTCTAGTTAGATAAATACGGCAGGTCACATTATTAAAATGTCTTGAATTGATAAGACATGGTTCTAGTTCAGAGACCCCGAGTTAAAACAGAATCGTTTCATCAACGCATGACCCGTCATCATCACAAAAATTATATATAGGGAATGAGATAAGCGGAAGAGTAGCGTCCCTTGATTAGACGTCACCCATAGTCTGTGACGTCACCGGTGGAAAAGTTATTAGAGAGAGAACGTCATTGTGGTATAGCGCATGCGTCTCTCGTCCTCGCTTCCGGTGAAAGCGGCTTGAGACACTTCAAAACCAAATTGACGTTCTCTCTGTAAGTTGACGTCCAATCAAGGGACGCTACTCTTCCGCTATTCTCATTCCCTATAACATTTACAGATGTGAACCTGCTGGAACAAATATTATGCTTATTCTAATACGCTTCAACAGTCGTAACGTCACTTCCCTCGTAATGACGCATGGTAACTTAGTAACTGGCTCTAAACTATCGGAACAATGGCGGACGCCCTTATGAAATATTTCTCCGACGAGCATAAAAGCGTATCCAGAGGAGAAAAAAACACATTATAAATCTGATAATGTTTTGACTTTTTACACATTCTGATCACAAGACATATGATAAGTTCTAGCCAGCATGAAGAATAAAAAGTACAGATTTTCTTTGTTTAGAACTACGATGGCCGCCGTTGCTCCATCCTCCAATCTCCACTTATCTCCTCATTGTCCTCAGAGATCGGTCCTCTTCTTCGCCCCGGCGTCTTCCAACTCAATTACAACAGTCGTGACGTCACACAAAGAGGCCTGGTATGGCCGTACAACCCAAATGAAGTCATGAGAGAAGAGGATTCGGACGATTGCTTAGCAGAGATTTTTGGCACTTCAGAGGTTATTAGGACCCCGGACGATTTTGATATCAGGTAAGTAATCTTATTTTTGAACTTTGAGCTTTTATATAGCGCAATATCCACTTTATTCTTTAATAAAATGTCGAGGCAACGACATCTCATGATGCGACGCGAAAGGCAGGGCGTAACTTTTAAGTTAACTTTTAAGCCTAACGGCGACCCTGTACTGTGTGAATGGATATATTGTTTCCTATGGCTCTTTAGGGGAATGGGATGAAGCATTGTGAAGCCATTAATTTAATGTGAGCTTAACATGAGCTTTTATATAGAACAATATCCACTAAACGTGCTGCAAGCGCTTTACAATGGGTCCCTGGCCAATAGCAATATTTAACATGAAGGACGGGATATGACGCCTGTTAGGCGATATTACCATTTTTTTACGGACAGATACAACGCTGTTAACGGTCAGGTATTGATTTTACATATGAGTACAGTGAGAGAATGTGAGTCCTTACTCAACTATGCGCCGAGTGTGGCTCGAACCCAGGACCTTCGATCCGAAAGCGAGTGCCATACCACATAACCACATAACCGCACAAAATCACTGAAACCTATGTATAAAGTCTATAATAATATGAATCATTGAGGAGAAGGAATAGAGTTTAATCAAGAGAATAAACCCAAGATTTCATATCTCTTTGAAACTTTATTTTCACTTTATTTTCGTACCCGCTTATTCTCGAACCAACAACAGTTTGAGATGTGAAGGGGGAGACGAGGGGTGAGACTCATAAAATAACTCGGCGTTAATATCATTATATCGTCTGTAGTGTTTCATTCATCCTGTTTTGTTGATAAAGGGTAAACCCGAAATGTCCATTTTATCTGCCTTCGTATATTAAATTGAAGCTTACATTCAATTTGAAATTTGTTATTTATTTACATAAAACCAAAATCCATTAATGGGAAGGTTCTAAAAATAAAACAATTCACTTGTTTGGATATCCGTGAATGAGTTTAATCTTTATCCAATTAACTGCATTACACTGGAAAGACGCGTATTTAAGAATTTGGTCAGAAAATTCGTCCTTCAAAGATCGATCGATTTAAATGACTCTCATCTCGGCAAAACACTATCAACCTGGGATTCGAGAGATCCCGGGTTTGAGAGGTTTGTAGCCAAGATGAGAGTCATTTAAATCGATCAATATTTGAAGGATGATTTTTTTGGCCAAAATATTTAATACCTTCCGGAGTAAGCCGTTAAATGGTTAAAAAGCATGTCTTTCGGTGTGTTTTATCTTTATTATGTGTGACCCTTCACTTCGAGCCGGCATTTATGTCAGGATAATCCAGACGAAGAACATTTAATTTCGTAGCCAAATCGAGACAATGAAAATTGAATTTTGTAGCCAAAAGATATAAGGTTTTGGTTACGATTTCATGTTTTTGGTTCTTATCGTGTGAAAAAAAACCCCACAAAAGAGTTAACTGTCCTACTCTGAAAATAACATGTATTTAAAAATGTGACCAGAAAACTCGTCCTTCAAAAATCGATTGATTTAAATGACCATCATCAAGGCAAAATCCTTCAAACTTTGGGAATTCGCGTGTATATATATATATATAAATATATATATATATATATATATATATATATATATATATATATATATATATATATATATATCAGTCCTGACGATGGCCGTAAGGCCTGAAACATCGATGAAGATTGACTCCAATATCGTGGTAAATATCACAATAATAATTCGCTACATTGTTACATGTCGAGCACTATTCGTACCATATTTGTATCATAACACAATTTAATATATATATATATATGTGTGTGTGTGTGTGTGTGTGTTTGTGTGTATGTGTATGCGTTTGTGTGTGTGTGTGTTGTCCTTTCTGTGTAGTCAAGCTAATGTTTTAAAATCGTTTAATTTTGGACCTGGGCGACGTACTATTTCCGCAACCCTGACACGTCGTTGTAACAAAAGATTTCTTTTACCCATTTTAATGACCTCTATACATAACAACATAATACGTCCTAACGAGACCCCTGGCGGTATTAACCTGCCACGAAAGATTTGTCTCCACCGGATAAACGTATCATTCTAGAAGACTACCACTGTCTGCAAAGTGGCTCGCTAGAAGACTAACTTCAATTACTGGGGTCTTTGTGTCGTTGTGGTGTGTGCTTAGAATAGCAAAAAAGTCTTTGGGGTTAGCCTTTTGTATCCAATGATGTCTCCTAATTAGATAAGGCTTTTTCTCTGTCTAGGAGGAGAAGACCAAAACGGGCCACAAAAAGCCACAATGTTTCTGTTCCAGATCTTTTATCAGATGTAAATGCGAGTAATTTTATTGAATTTTTTTTTTCTTTTCTTTTCTTTTTATTTTAGTAGCGCGTAGGCTTGGATTATAGAGTGAATGAAAATAACATGATATTAGTTGATATGGATTTCAGTTAATCTAATTTGCTATTTTGGTAGTTACTGGGTTCGATATTCAAAAATGTCATATTAGCTAAGTCTGGCTATATATGTCGGTGTCCATATTCGTACTATCAGCAGAGAATGTCAAATTATGAAAAAAAAGTAAAGAAATCAATTATGAACTTGCCATCTTTTCTCAATCTATCACACATTAAAGTTGTTTGCAGGGTATCAAAAATTTCCCCCTCTTAGATTGACAACTTTGCTCAAGTCATATAAAGCGCCGTAAAACCCTTAAAAACATAAAAACAAAAACAAGTCATATTAAATCATTGATGTATCAGGGGCTCCCGCCGTCTCAATATGGCAGTATGGCGCAGGGATTTTAAATAAATAAATAATCGATCATTTTTAAAACTATTTTTTTTAATTCCTAATGATAATTACTTAGAGGACTAAGGAAATACTTCTTGAAGGCGATTGAACACAAATGCAATTCACAGCTTCAGCAAAGGACGAAACGTCTAACATGGACTTTATCTTCGTAATATTATATTATATTCTTTTTTTGTCCCCTAGTATTGCTGCCATTCTGATAGTTTTTTTTTCAGTCAATTTTCCACACTCACAAAATATTTCCATTTTATGTCAAGACGATTTTGTCATTATGCCCAGAAACGTTTATTTCATATATGAATCGATTGAGATGACCGATGACTTATTCAAAAACTATCAACCCCGAAACTTTATAATAACTTGTCTTCAAAGTCTCACGTCTCACTCCATAGAAATGTGAAGGTCATTTTGATCCATTGATATTTGAGATATAATATGTCTTCTGGCCAACATGAAAAAATGTTTGTTTTTTAAAAGATAGAGTACGGCTCTAGAATACTTTGATTAATTTGCATGCGTCAGAACTTGTCGTGGGTTAGGTTTTAGTCAATGTTGTGAGAAATAACTACAAAATAAGATTTATTGAGGATCACAAACCATTAACAAGAGTTGAACCGCGAAAATGCCTAAAGAAGCGTTCTGTGTGTGGTTAATAGATGTTGCTTTGTCTCATATCCTTTTTGAACCAATCAGTTAGACTGCTGAATTTGACATATTTTGGAAAACGGAGTGTTATTTGACACCCGAATCTGGGGTGTATCTTCTCACCAGGACCCATTTTCATGAACGTGGACTTGATTTAGTTATTTACAAGTCTAGTAAATGACTTGCTAATCTTAAGTCTAAGCAAAGTAAGTGACTAAAAAAATCCAATTTCATGAACGCTTTCTAGTCCCTGACTAGCTGGTCTCTTGCCTAGAAGTGGACGTTATAAGAACGGTGACTAATTCGGCTATTTTGTGCTGGTAATAACCCGCTCGTTAGTACACGATGGCAGGTAAGATACCAGCCTTCATAATTTCAACGCAAAAGATTTCCAAAGAGGAAATTAGCAACACATCCGGTATTGATAATATTTTGTTCCTTTTCATATTTTAACTTACTTTTGCCATGATGAATCAAGTCGCGTGATGGTCTACAATGATGTCCATGGTCGATTGTCAATTCTATATATTAGGCCAAGGAAAGTTTCGTTGAAACTCAAACAAATTGAACCAAACCCCCCCCCCCCTAAAACAAACAAACAAACAAAAGAGAAAATGTGTTCTGATGAATCACATTATATCAGTCAGTTACAATGCCAGCAGAATAACTTTTGTCTCCACTATACTTTCTAATAATTTTTCTCATGGTTGTTCTTTGACGCAATCCCTTCGATTTCGAGTCCATGTTCACTCGCAACTAGCGAGCCCATTAGATTCAATTTTTGGGCAGTTTTTACTCCAACAGGACACTTTTTGCCTCTGTAATTCAAAACTCAAGTATTTTCCTTTCGAATCGAAGCTCTCTCAATCTAAAAATAGCTTCTATCTTGTCGACGCTATGGTTAACAGGTCTTCTTAGACTTAGCTTGAAGTCCTGCAAATGACTAAAACTTGGCCAAACTTAGTCCGAAGTTGCGTGATTTTAGTCCTTGACTAAAGAGAGATAGGCAGAGACTAAGCGCTAGTCCGCATTCATGAAAACGGTCCCAGATTAATCGACACCCGAGTCGCGCATGCGCATGTTAGCTACTCTCAACAACTTCAGTCGTGTGAATTTATCAGCATGGCGCTAGGGCTTAATGGTTGTCAGGGACTAATCAAAATGCTTGGTGCGCATGCGTTTGAATATTCATCACCTCTTATCTTGAACTCCCTTCCAAGATATACCAGAGACAGTAATGATGCAGGATTCTTTAAAACTTTCTTTAAACGTTTCTTTTTAAAATGTAACACTGTAGAATTATATTGCTTTGTTTCATACTGCATGTTTGAGTGGTTGTATGTTTGAGTGAAAGTTGTAAGGTTACTGTTAAGCGCTTTGAGCTTGTTGAGATAAGGGGTAAGGCGCTATATAAAAACCGCATGCTATTATTATTATTATTATTATTATTATTATTATTATTATTATTATTATTATTTTATTATTATTTTATTATATTATTATTATTATTATTATTATTATTATTATTATTATTATTATTATTATTATTTATTATTATTATTATTATTATTATTATTATTATTATTATTATTATTATTATTATCATTATTATTATTATTATTATTATTATTATTATTATTATTATTATTATTATTATTATATTATTATCATCATTATTATTATATTATTATTATTATTATTATTATTATTAATTATTATTATTATTATTATTATTATTATTATTTTTATTATTATTATTATCATTATTATTATTATTATCATTATTATTATTATTAATTATTATTATTATTATTATTATTATTATTATTATTATTATTATTATTATTATCATTATTATTATTATATTATCATTATTATTATTATTATTATTATTATTATTATTATTATTATTATTATTATTATTATTATTATTATATTATTATTATTATTATTATTATTATTATTATTTTTATTATTATTATTATTATTATCATTATTATTATTATTATTATTATTATTATTATTATTATTATTATTATTATTATTATTATTATTATTATTATTATTGTCAACAATGTTTTTAAAAATCCCATAATTCTGTACGGTTATCAGACCTGCTAATAAGACGTGCACCACGTGGCGGTGTGGGGGGGGGGGGTGGATGTTTGGGGTAGGTCAATGTGCAGAGTGATGAAACATTTAAAAAAAAATCAAGATAATATTTTATTAATTCTATACATGTATGTAGATGTACACATTTTTTGGATTTGTATATGTTTCTATGAGAGAGAGGAGAGAGAGAGAGAGAGAGAGAGAGAGAGAGAGAGAGAGAGAGAGAGAGAGATTGTTCATGTGTACTGCTGACGGTTTTTGTGGGTTTGGGAGTTAAACCGAGTGATAGAAATTGCGAGTTTGTGTTTTTGAATAGACAAAAGTAATAGAAAACAGCAACAAAAACAACAAACTTAAAGTAAAGACTCAACTTTTCAGGGTGTCGAAATATCTGGTTACAATATTACGCCCTAGTTTCGGGTGTCTAATTATCTGGTGACAAAATACACCTGAGTGTCGAGGCTCCCTTCGGAAATTAATGTTCGAGCCGCCGAGCATGGAGGGAACCTATCGTCAGACAGCTGGATCTCACCTCTTTACGTGAAAGAAGTATCGTCAGACAGCTGGATCTCACCTCTTTACGTGAAAGAGGTAAAACCTAAGAGTCATAAAGCCCATGGGAACGTAAATTATCGCGGCATTTGTAAATTTTTAGGTTAAAACTATTTCGGCCGTTTTCAAAATAACGCCAAATTCGAGTCCCCCAATTTTTAAAAAGTCAAGTATTTCCAACATACTCATTATTTTGTGTATGCTTTCTGTGATATGTATGCGACATAAAATTGTAATAACAGGGCTTAATGAGTTTTCATTGGTCACTTATTCAAGTATTTGTGAATCACGATCCACATGTGACTCATTCCTGTTACGCTTATAAAATTATGTCACATTACATAAGTTAACACATTTTTGGACAATTATTGAAATAAAACATTGAAAAACAATAATCACAGAGCATTGATACTAATTCTGACAACAAAATGACATTTATTGTTTTACAAAAGGCATTCAGAAATCAGTTTTTGAAAACAAAGGATATTATTTGAGCAATCATCATCTCCAAAAATTTATAGGAAAATGACAAAAATAAAAATTGTTTACCATAGTCTAGGTTTATAAGTGTTAAACCACCACAAATAATATTTCCTTTCAAGTATTTATATTTAGCATGAAAAACATGAAAAAGTCATTCTTAACAGGAATGAGTTTGTGTAACAGGAATGAGTGGACGTAACAGGAATGAGTTTTCTGTTACAGGAATGAGTAATTACAACATATTTATTCGAAAGGATTATAAATTCAATACGCTTAGTGATTGAAACTCAGAAGGGGAACAAAATGGTTAGGGCGCCTATACGATGATTTGGGGCATATGTTGGTAGAGACCCACAAAAGAGCACCAACATTGTTTGTTAAATTCAGGATACTCTTTTGTGGCAGTTAAGAATGTTTGGATAAACAGAAAAAAGAGGCATTTTTAAAACAATGGAAAGAGCGAGAAGCTACCACATACCCATGTATGATTTTGGTTTACTTAATGACATAACGTCCAGTTTGAACAACTCTTCCAAGGTATCTTTATCACTTATGTTAACATCGGGAATATAAAGGTCCAAGTTTGTGACAAAAATTCAACAACTGTCTTGATGTTGTCATTGAGTGAAGCAAGGTTTGAATCTGACAAATAATGGTCCTTGTGTAAAGCCAGCTCTTGTATCAATCTTACTCGTATTTCGTCTGTTTGTGTGTCTCTGCCAAATGCATACACTGCACCACAGGCAGGCAGGCAATCCCCATCGGCCCTCAGCTTGACTGGAAATAACTGTTTCCCATCACACAGAGATCTAGGTATATCATTTGAAATTAAATGTGTACACCTATTGTCAATACCAATGCAAGTTTTGATTACACTTCTGCTGGCCCCAACTATTTCACAAACACGTAACGCTTGATTTTTACATTCATCAACCACTTCAACAAATGATTTGTATTCATTCAATCTTTTGAGAAAACCAATGTAATCGATTTCAGTCGGCATCACCTTAATGTCTATGTCATCTTGGTCATGTTCATCCCTTGAATCACTGTTTAAGTCAACCGGTGCAACTTCAGGCATGTCTCCATCATTACCTTTGAAAACCTGTTGCTTCAAATCACTTTGTAGAAATGAATGAAATTTCATTGATGTGACCAACAACATTATTGAACATTCTTGACTCCTTTTCTCCAAAGCGCCGAAGTAAGCATGTTAATGTTTACACATTTTTTATATGCACATGTTTCTCTGTCCCTTTTTCTTGGAGTAACAACCCAAAATGGCTTAAGTCGGTAGAATGAAGAAAATGACACGTATGGGTTGCAAGAAATGTATCGCTTGTACAAATTTATGTGACATTGTATCACATATTTGTCTTCTTTGTTTCTTGACTTTATTTCTTGTCTTTGCATTTCTCTTTCCTGGAGCTAATTTAGAAGTGTCACCTTTCAGGACAAAATCTCTTACTATTTGTTTGACAAGATCTGGACATTTTGGAGGCATTTGACGTCGTTTCCGAATTTTTCCAAGAAATTATATTTTTTGAGAGTCATACCAGCTGCCAGATGTTTCACGGATGTGTACATGTGCCTTCTGTTCCTCAAATGTTTGATGTCTTATAGGAGTGCAAAATGATTTTGTAATGTTCTTTTCACTTTTTTGTTTTTTTCTGCTATCTTTCAAAAGTTTTTCTAGTTTTTGATCGGGGTGTCAACGAAAGTTTTTTAAAATTTTTAATGACCTGTCCAAGCGCTTTTTGTACTTTTCGGATTTCTTTTTCGATTGAGAAAGAGAGGACAGCCTTTTCACTTCTTCAAAACTTTGGTTTTTCAACATTTAGGTTTCATTGGCTGTTTTAGTAGCTTGATATCTTTGACGAGAGACATACTGGAGTGGAGATTTTGAGTGTGAGGATGGAGTGTAACTCAGGTCAAGATTTTGCTGTTTCCGGTTTGTAGTGTGTGTGTGATAATTTTTTATCCAATTCTTTCTCTGTTTGCGTTGTTCTCTTGGTGTCTTATCTTTTATGGACTTTTTTTTCCATTCGATTTGTCGCTCTGGTATTTGTATTGTTCTTTTTTAAAGATTAACAGCACGTCGAATAGGAACTCCATCTCGTCTTTGACGGTAAAGTCGTTGCTCTCGGCTGACATCATGGCTTTTTTGGCCTTTGTGATAAGAAACAAAATAAAACAATCGTTACAACAAAGCTATGACCCTTGAAAATGAACAATAATATCAAGTTCCATTTCGCCACCCTCATTCCTATTACAAAACAAGGTGTAACATGAATAAAGTCAAGAAACAAAGAAGACTATTATGTGATACAATGTCACATTTGTACAAGCGATACCGGGCCGTTAAACTCATAGTAATCATCTAAAATGTATCTGAGCCTAACAGGCAACAAACTATGTTTGGACATTAGGCATTTGGTATTGGCAAGGTAACTTTGCACTAAAAATAGTCTTTCAGCAATGGAAGAAATTAATATGTAAACAATAAAAATTGTTTTTAATGGTAACGTTGTAACAATGAATGTTACCACTTCAATGGACATAGGCCTGTAACACTTCAGTGGTTTACAAAACACTTTACCAAACACATCCTTATGAAACAAAAGAATATGCTATGAACCGATAAACCATGTGGAGGCGCCGTGGCCGAGTGGTTACCGAAAGGGACTCCCGACTTGGAGATAACAGGTTCGAAAACCTCCACAACCATAGAGTGGTTTCCTTAATCAAGGAAATTCATTCCGGTTGCTTCACTTTGCTTCACCCAGGTGTATAGTATGGTACCAGTGCTGCTGTGGAATGTAATTTGCTATAGACCAACCTCGATTTCATAAGTTAAATGTCTGTTTCATGCTACAGAAACAGGGATAAGCTCCGATTCTATGGGCCATTATGCTCCAAAGGACTTAGTGACAATAAAACATGTGTTTCATTTTAAGAAAGTTCACATTCCTCATTCCTGTTACTCATTCCTGTTATGTTTTCCTCATTCCTGTTACATCCCTCATTCCTGTTACAAAACAAGGTGTAACAGGAATGAGTGTAACAGGGATGAGTTTATCTCGCTTCGATTCATACTATCCCTAAAATATGATTTACTCCGACATTAAAGTATGACTATTATTTAGAGCCTTAAAAAAGCTATAAACTGATACTTTTTATTTTTAATACAAGTTCTTATTTAAATAACAAGCCCTGGTAACAGGAATGAGGGTCATGGTCTAATGTTGAACATTACTCACCATTCTTGAAGCGGTGTTGAACTGGAAATCACACTGAATGAAAAAATCATGTGTTTGTAGTTTCGGCCGTGATGGAAAAGGGGTAGCTACGGCGAGAAAACATTGTTAGTTGCACTTCTATTGTTAAGAGGATTTTAATTGGTTAATTTTCACTGCCGTTACAGGAATGAGTAACCCCCTTGGGGACAGACTTTATTAATATATAATAAAACTTTAAAAAGTCTGATTGTTACAAACTTTTATGAGGATGTTAGAAGATGGCAATTTGCATCAGGTGAATTCATAGGTGTATACAACAAGACACTCCATTTTGTTAAAAATTCGACTTAAAGCCGTCATGCAAAAAAAAGGACAGGGTATTTTCCTCTACCCCAGTCAATACAAAACGTCATAACTATCCTGAATCTCTCTCGATTTTCGTTTTTTATGTTTCATACAAGTTAGTAATGTGTAGTGAGACTGTGTAAGCAAGTATTTGCTAACAATATATGCATCAAATATTTCAAAGATCCAATTTTCGTCACAGGACAGGAATTTGGCAGATTTTTGAAAAAGGCCGATTTACTAGCCTCTAGATGGCTTAATGTGATCCTTCACCTCAAAACGGTATTAAGTCGGGTTGGTTAAGATGTTGAAAATATAATTTATAACCAGAAATATCAGACTTGTGTTGAATTCGTATAATTTTTTGAGGAGAATGGACACCATATTTTAGGGTGCTAATGCCAACAATTTATATTTTTGAGCAGTTTAACATTAAATTCGGCTTTTAAGCATATGATTCGTTCCGACATAATACTGTTTTGAGGCGACAGTTCACTAATAGGAAACCACAAAGCAAATACCGGAGGATCTAATTGACCTAGCTACCTATAAGAACCAATTGGAAAACGATATCTGTCCCTTTTTCTGAGACAAGATCATCTACTCAAGACTTATTGCCCACAGGGCTATCCAGACCCCAAATTAGGCACATCGTTGAATACTTATTTAATTGTTCCCAGCCAGATACTTGACGTCACAAAAATGAACGATTGACCAAATAATGAAGAGGCCATCTGGGAGGGATGCCGTGTCCAATCCCATTGACTCTCAACATGTTTACATTATAAACACATTCCGTAACACACGATGAAAATACTGACTTTCTATAACATCTGGTGTTATTGTCAGACCAATACAAAATGTAGTTACTCTACCAAATGTGCTGTTTTAGTGTAGACGTCTAATTGTTTTCAACCTCAACATTAATTTTTAACCTCTGTTGCCTAATCTTTTATAATCTCTTTCTGAATGGTTGGATTATGTTAACCATATAAACGATGATATTATCGAGTTTCTGTTTGGTTTTATGATCATTTACTCAAGACTTGTTGCAGCTCGTACCTTAAGTAGCAGCTTTTCAAGAGTTTACCTTTCATAGTTGCTACTTTATGTTTTTTAAAAATGCCCTTTTCGCCGCCACATCATAGATATCGTCGCCTAGGCATTCCACGAAGGAATATAGATAGCTCATCAAACAAGATGTCTGATGTCAACAAGAATCACCCATGTTGTCCAAGTGAGAAAAATTGGGGGTGAATAATCTTGCTCAAGGAAAAAACAACCGAAAGTGCCTGAAGCGGGGCTCGAACCCGGGTCCTTCCGGGTCACAGTGCAATGCCTTAACCACTCGGCCACTTCGCGCCACACTTTATGTTCACGTATTTTAAAAATAGATAATTTGATGGACACAATTGTTTCACTTTAATTGATTCATTCAGAATGAGCCTCTTCAAACCGCCCAGTTCTCTGTATCTTAATTTGCATTAAGACTTTGTTTTAATATGGTACCCAATGGATCAGATGTTCAGCTATAAGTGAATGTAAACCATACATAATATTAATGGAATTTCCTTTATCCATCAGATCGATGCTTATTTTTTCTGTAAGGTGTGCAGCTATGTGGTCTTGTGGAATGACACTCGCTTTCGGATCGGAAGGTCCTGGGTGAGAGCCTCGCTCGGCGCATAGTTGAGTCCTTGGAAAAAGTTCTTTACTCACATTCTCTCACCGTGGTCAGGTGTAAAATGAGTACCTGACCGTTAACAGCGTTGTCTTAGTCCAAACAATTGTAATATCGCCTAACAGGCGCCATGTCCCGTCCTAAATGAAAATAAATGTTGCTGTTGACCAGGGACCCCTTGTAAAGCGCATTTTGCACGCTTAGTGGATATTGCTCTAGATAAAAGCTCACTTTAAAGTCTATATCGAAAAACAAAAACCAGATGGATGACAATGAGCGCAAAACTATGTTCCTTATGTGGTGTTCTTAAACAAAGCACTTTCGATAAACTGCTCCGACTCATGTGTCAGTTATAAACATATACAGGACGATATGGATATCGTTTTACCATATGTCAGCACGTGCGCTTCATCAGTGGGGACTTTCCACCTGTCCCACATGTACCCGATGTGGGCAAGAACCCGAAACGGCAGAGCATCTAGTTGAACGGTGTGTTGTGACGACACTACCTGGCGGATTCGCGACGGTGCACGAGTGCGGACCGGACTTTGCTGATTGGGTTTATCGTCATAACATAGTAGTGTGAGAACCATAAGAGGCTGCTACCATGTGACACACTGTGAGGAGAATGTAGTATTATGGAAAATAATGGGTTTTTTTTGGCTAATTCTAGGAAATGTGCTATATAAATTATCCTTATTTCGCTTTATTTTAAACCCATTTGTTTCCAGGACTGGAGTCAAGTGCGGCATGTCCCAGAAGTGTTGGAATAGAATGACCACCCAAGGTAACAATGGCTACTCATTGTCACATCAGATATTTTACTTGGAAATAGCTGAAGGGGTGAGTCCAATGTAAACTCTAAATCGTGTCAGAGAGGGAGAGAGAGAGAA
This sequence comes from Berghia stephanieae, assembly GCF_034508935.2. NCBI lineage: Eukaryota > Metazoa > Mollusca > Gastropoda > Nudibranchia > Aeolidiidae > Berghia > Berghia stephanieae. The sequence continues at coordinate 81,822,673 of NC_088364.1, read as the reverse complement.
AAAAAAAAAAAGAGAGAGAGAGAGAGAGAGAGAGAGAGAGAAAGATAAAGAGAAGGATAAATAGATAAATAGATAGGGAGATAGATCAGATTGATTGATTAATAGATAGATAGATAGATAGATAGATAGATAGATAGATAGATAGATAGATAGATAGATAGACAGATGGATGGATGGATAGATAGATAGATAGATGGATGGATGGATAGATAGATGGAATGACCACCCAAGGTAACAATGGCTACTCGTTGTCACATCAGATTTTTTATCTGGAAATAGCTGAAGGGGTGAGTCACATGTAAACTCTAACACGTGTCATTGACTGACAGAGAGGGAGAGAGAGAGAGAGAGAGAGAGAGAGAGAGAGAGAGAGATAGAGGGAGAGAGAGAAAAAGAGAGGGAAAGCTAAAGAGAAGGAGAAATAGATAAATAGATAGGGAGATAGATAGATAGATAGATAGATAGATAGATAGATAGATAGATAGATAGATAGATAGATAGATAGATAGAGAGATGGATAGATAGATAAATAGATAGATAGATAGATAGATAGATAGATAGATAGATAGATAGATAGATAGATAGATAGATAGATAGATAGATTGATAGATAGATAGATAGATTGATAGATAGATAGATAGATAGATAGATAGATAGATGCCCTTTCTAATCCAGGGGTCCATCAGTTCGTGCTCTTCAATTTAATACCTGAAATAGTATGTGAAATCTTTTTCTATTAAACCTCTGGATTAGATGTATTTGAAGACAAATAACAATATTGCGTTTTTTGTAAAGAAATATTTATTTTGACACGATATGGGGGGGGGGGGTGGGGGGGGGGGATTTATAAAATTCTGTTCATAAAAAAGCCAAAGATCGTGTGCCCATTATAGTTATTTACATGCCGAGAAAAACATCTCATGTCATGTTGAAAATAAACAGATTGCTACACCAATTCCAGTAAAACGATCATTAGCATAAAATGAGTGAAATAGTGGATCTTTTATGCCTCTTCCTGAGATATATTTTTATTTATATCTGCTGTATTTAACGGATTTATACAAAAGGCTATAAAATATATTACAAGTCTCCAGACAACGAGCGGGGAGTTGAGTGAAACATCTCCCCGCCCCCCATAAATACATCAGCGGGAAAAAACTACAACCATTAATTCCCTCCTTACCAGCCATTTCCAGAATTGTCCCTTCACCATCAGGCCAACCCAACCCAAATATAGGTTTTTCTTACTCAAACAGAAAAACATCACATACCTTCTAACCATGATATTGTTGTTCAGAAAAATGAGCCCTACAACTACAACACAGTGTCAAGTTTGTATGGCTATAACAAAAACTTTTCTTTAAAATTTGTGATATAAATAAAGAAGAAACTAGAATGAGAAAATTTGTGATTTCATCGTAAAAAATGCGACGATTTTCCCTATGGTTGGTAAGGAGAGGGTTAAAGAGGTTATGGTTGTAGTTTGTTTTTTTTCGCTGTTCTAATTATAGAGGGAACGCTCAGACCCCGGGCATCACTCAATGACGGTAATCACACAATTTCCAAAAAGTGTGCATCTGTGCCCCCCCCCCCCCACCCTGTACTCATCATTTATATTACACACAATTGGGATAAGAGTATTGATTTTTGTTTATCTTCTATCATATTTTTAGTATGGTTGTGCTGCCCAGATGTTCGATTTAGCGGATTCCAATTCCCAGCCGTCCATCCACTATTTCCACGACATGTTCTGTGCTAACATGTTGTCCGAGGCCGATCTTATTGCAAGGTCAAATTTCCCAAAGAGTTATCAAGACTTGTTCATGGAGCAAGGTGAGGAGTTGCCGTAATAATATGCCGTACTCTGATGAATATTATAATTTTATCCTTTGCTCAGAAAATTTGTACTCCTTTGTGCGGCTATGTGGTCAAGTGGTATGACACTCTCTCTCGGATCGGAAGGTCCTGGGTTCGAGCCTCACTCGGCGCATAGTTGAGTCCTTGGAAATGACTCTTTACTCACATTCTCTCACCGTACTTAGGTGTAAAATGAGTACCTGGCCGTTAACAACGTTGTCATTGTCCGAAAAATTGCAATATCGCCTAACAGGCGTCATGTCTCGTCCTACATTTTAAATGTTGCTGTGACCAAGGACGCCTTGTGAAGCGCTTTGAGCACATTTAATGGATATTGCGCTATTAAAAAATCTCAAGCTCAAGCCCAAGATTAAAGAATCCGGCTCCAACGTGATTGTTTTTGTCGTTGGTTGAAGAAGGGTCTAAGTCCCAAAACGCCAATGTATAGTATTTTGTCCCCGTTTTGAAGCTGTTATATTATATAGTTTCATCATCATCATTGCCTTTTTCACCCTGGGTCAGGGTATAGGCCACAGATAAACAGTTTCCACCTTCTCTATCCTGAGCTAATTTTTTTTTATATCGTTCCATGTCACTTCTTCGATATCAGCTTTTTAAAATTATGTCATTGCACAGACTCTTCGGTCGCCCAAGCTAAAAAAAAAAAGGATTTGATTTGTCCGTCTGCGTTTTTTGTAACGGTTTGAATTTTACGGAAAGGGGGGTTAACCCTTCGACAACCCCCAACCTGGAGGACCAGGTGACTCAAAATGGGGGAGTCACACATCATTAGTCGCCTTTTATGACACGCTGGTTGGCGTTGGGCTATTCTTGACCCTCTCAGTTGAGGGACCCCGGACACCACACGGGGAATATTGAGTTTGTTCATTACTTTTTACTCTCCTTGACTCCAGGTCATTTCAAACCATTGGAATTTCCCTAAACTACCAATGTCATAGTTATTGTTCTTTAGGGCCATATCCCGGATTCTCTAGCATTAAATTGACAATAGCCACTGCTTGCTACTAATTGGATAATTGGGGGAGGGGGTCAGAAAAAATCGATACCGGTCTATTCGAGTATGAACCGGGCATTCACCCATTTGAGCTATTTGGACTGATGACGTACAACGACATAACTCGTATAAATTGTAAAACCTGCTTTTTAGGACGGCTGAAGAACTACTCATTTTTTAAATAATTGACCCAGGACATTGCCCCGATCATAGGACAATTCCTGTCACCACAGAAGACTCACTTTCTTTTATGTTTTGTTAAGCCACTGATCAGTAATTTTATTATCGTAAAGATTTAATCAAAAGCAAATCCAGGCTAATTTTGTCTGCAATCACATTCGATGATTTGACTAGTAAAGTGAATATATAAATATATGATGAAAAAACTGTGGTATGTTTTCATTCAATTATGACATGTTTTATAAAAAGAACCTTTTGTGAAGGGAGCGAAATACAGATTTCATTTCAGACACAATCAAATGAAACATGACACTTTGATTCAATATAAAACCCCCCGAAATCTCATATTTACATTAACATGAATATATTCTATTTACAATGAAATAAAACAACAGAATGATATTAAAAGTAAACAAATGGCAAAACTTCCTGGTGACTGATAGACTTGATTCTAATACAAATCCCAAATCGAATCTATTCATATCCTTTATCTCATTTGAATTTTCAGCTGCCCTGTGCGGCATTCTGGGATACCGTGGATTCTTTCAATTTGATTGGCTGGAGGCGATACTCTCGTGGCAGGACGAGAGGGATGGTTGCTTTAAAGGGGACGAATGGCCCATCGGAATAGACAGAAGTAAGTTGGCCCATAGTAATCTTCTTGTTACCATGTGACCTATCGTTATAAAACGGTATTACGTTGGGTGGTTAAAATGCTAAAAGTCAAATAATATACATTAAAATATGTGATTATGGTTACATTGGTAATTTGTAATTTGGAGAATGAATATCTACTGTTTTTCAACTAGCAACAGACTATAATTTTATACTTTTGATCAATTTGAATTTAAGTTCACTTTTCGGGATTTTTGTTCACTCCAACATCACATCATTTTGAAGCGGTAGGTCACATATTATGTGATAAATCTGATTCATCCATTCTTATTAATAAATATTTTGGAAAAAGGACACATTATTCAAGTTTAGTTTTATTGTGCATCAAAATGAATCATTTGGAAATTCATTTCAATGACCATCCCTTTAGTTTACATTCACAATACGTTTGCTCCAGTTAATTGTTCAAACTCGTGTAAAAATTTAAACATTGAAAAAACGTGAGATGTAATATATATCACTATGCTGATTCAAAGTACTTTCTAATGGGACACAGACTAAGGGCTAACTCACACCGGAGACTGCCTCTGACGACCCGGCACAGCCTTCCTCTGCCGTCCTTCGGATAAAGAAGACGGGCATGGGCAAAATACTAAGAATAAAGAGAAGAGCAGCTAGACCTACCCATACCAAGCACGGAAAAAAACGGCAGAGGACGAGGGTGCTTGATATGGGTAGGTCTAGCGGCTCTTCTTTTTATTCTAGTAGCCCAAGTCGAGTTGCACAAAAGTCCTTGCTCGATGCCTTTATCCGGAAGACGACAGAGGACGGCAGTGCAGGGTCGTCAGAGTCTGTCTCCGGTGTGGGTTAGCCCTAATTATAACACTTAACATATGGGAAGATGCATGCACACTGTAAAGCGTCGTTATAAGAATTATTTTTTTTCGATCCTCCCATTGACCACGCTGAAAATTGCTTGACTTTTGTGACGAGACGAGGTGTCAACGTACCACTGAGTCGCTGAGCCAATTCATCAACATGGTATAGCCATTTCCGTTTTTTGCCCTATTCGATTCATGTGAATGATGTGACGAGACGAGACAGTAACACTTAACATATAGGAAGATGCATGCCCACTCTAAAGCGTCGTTATTAGTTTTTAAACAGTCGATCCACCCATTGACCACGCTGAATATTGCTTGACTTTTGTGACGAGAAGAGGAGTCACCGTACCACTGAGTCACTGAGCCAATTCATCGCCACGTTCATTGCCCTATTGGATTCAGGTGAATGAGTACTTTGCGCCGGAAGTGGTGGCGACATTTGTAAACATGGCTGCTGCTGGTGTCAAACAAATTATTAGAAGGACTGGCAATGTTCCAATGGACAAAAAATGTTGTTGACTTTTCATGTTGGCACGGGGGTATCAAAGGGGTGATCAGGATTGATTTGTTTTAGCCGTTTATCATTTATTAAGGAAGGCGTATGGCATTTTCTAATAATTTGTTGACACAAATGAACATTGCATAAGATATGTCGTCGAATAATGTATCCGTTACGCTGTGACCTTTGCATACCGGAAACCCATTCATTGTTCTCATATCTCATTACGGGGGATTTCATTAGAACAGAGAAATACTGACTATGTTGAGGGATACATGCAGCCTGTAAAGTGCTAATTTCTTTTCAACAAAGACAGCAATCTTACCGCCAGGTTCTCATTATACACCTGTATATAGTGAGTAAACGTGAGTAAAGAGTTTGTTCCCAGGACTTTGCTTTGCACCAATCACAATGGGACTCAAATCTTGACCGCAAGCCGAGTGTCATACCCGACGTGCACGTATTTGTAGGTCTGATAACCCAAATTGTCATGGGCTCATTGTTGTAATGGAAATACTCTCAAACCAAGATTTTTCTACAGAGAGGACCTAAAAATATCTCTGTCGTCTAACTGGAATTTAGTAATGTATTTATGTTTTCATTGTTTTTTGTTGTTGGCTGAAGAAGGGTTTTGAGCCCGAAACTTCCGTGTTTGGTTTGTTCTTTTTTTTAAGCTGTTATATTCATTTTTGTTGACTATTTTGATAATAATGTTTGCGTTGTGTGATCGTTATCTTGTGCTGTTTTATGTACTTGTTGTATGACACTTGGCACTGATCTGTCCCGGTACCGAGTCCCGCTGGTATCTGTAGTAGAGAATGTTCGATACACGTTTATTAATTAACAACTTTTGTTTCCTATTTGTTCCTATTAATATAAGAGTCTGATATATAATGCGGTTACGGGTAGCTCAGTGAATAGATCACTCGCTGCACACACAAAGGGACTAGAATCGGATCCAGGAGCGGTCGAATTTTATTTATGATCCCCTCCCTTTCTGTCCAACCAGCAGCAATTGGGTAGCTGGGTCTGTTCGACCTGGTGGGAAGTGCTTTGCTCCATATGCCCTATGGCCGCGAAGGACTACATATAAATTAGTCTGACCTAATGATGATCGAAGATAATGTCGAAAGCATTTATAGATCCTTTTATATGATATTATAGCACACACTGGATGTCAGATTTATCCATTTAAAAGAAACTACTTGATAACTCTTAAACTTATTTAAACAGCCGAGGATTGTAATTTCTTCATTGTTGTCAACCGATTATTTTATCTTATAATTATTTTGTGATGTCACAGCCTTTTCTAATTACATTTTCAGTGACCGATGTTCACTTATTGCTAAGCAAATGACATTTGAAATGAATCAATATTAATACTGTCTTATGTTAATGTGAAAAAAAAATCAATATCAATGCCAAGTATTTGATTAAAAATTATTTAACGTGTCATCTCGCCATAAAGCTGCTTTCCAAAGACGCGTATTAATATTTTTGTTTGTTATGTATTCATTAAAAGATTACTTATAATAATAATTTCTAAGATAGTTGAGAAAGTGGCATTCCATCACATTGCACTATTTTATGCTCTTTGAGTTTTACTTTAAGTTTTTCTGTTAAAATATGACTTGTGGCCGAAATCAGGAACTTGTAGATCTCAACAACAAAAAATACCTCACAAATTCAGTATCTGACTATGAGTGTCAAAATGAATCCGAACCTCGGGGTTTAAAATCGAATAATCCTTTGCAAAAAGTAACTTTGTGGATTAGGCTTTTAAAAGCCCTGATATTATGTCCAAATAACATGTTTCAGGTCGGCTTTTTGGTTTAACCCTCTCCTTACCACCCATAGAAAAAATCGTCACATTCGTTACGATGTAACCAGCAGTTTTCTTATTCCGATTTCATTTTGTTATAGTTACACCTATAAAAAAACAACAACTTGACACTGTATTGCAGAGCTCATTTTCCTGAACAAAATATAGAATATAATTGTAACTAAACTGAAAAAACAATATTTTTGTGTTGATTGGGTATGAAATTTCGGGTTAAATTCTGAAAATAGATGGTAAGGAGAGAGTTAATGGCTTAACACTTGCCTTGCATCCGGCAGGTGGATGACCGGCGTAAGGTCCTGGAGCAGGCACTTTGCATATTCATAGTTTGTCACCGTACTCAGGGGGTATATGTGAGGCTATGTGGTCTAGCGGTATGACACTCGCTTTCAGATAGGAATGTCCTGGGTTCGAGCCTCGCTGGGCGCATAGTTGAGTCCTTGGAAAAGACTCTTTACTTACATTCTCTCACCGTACTCAGGTGTAAAATGAGTACCTGGCCGTCAACAGCGTTGTCTCTGTTGGAAATAAATTGTAATATCGCCTAACAGGCGTTATGTCTCGTTCTACATGTTACGTGTTGTTGTTGGTCAGGGACCCTTTGTATGAATGATGAATGAAACACTACAGACGAATGAGATAATGTGGTAGTGGCGTTGTTAACAACGCTTTGACGTTGAGCACGGTAAGTTGATATTGCTCTATATAAAAGCTCTATTTTATATCTTTCCAATCAGGCTCTCTGAAGCTAAAATCCCGACGAGTAAAGCGAGAAGAAAAACGAGTATCTCGCGGATGTCTATGTCATCGGACAAGTGTAGCTGCAGCAGCTTTAGCCCAGTACGTCCGGTACATCTTGGAGACCTTCCTCGAGCAAAAGGGAGAAGAGGCGATATGATATGAAAAACCAACTTTTGGCAATTCCCAGCAGTTCTTGGAACACAACATTTTACCGCTATAGGAGGACCAGACCAGGTTTCGTGATGATTCGGCCCCCCGATACAAAATTTCAAGTTCATTTCAATCATTTTACGAGATTATTTATTATTCAGTATCTCATTAAATCTATTTTAAAAATTTGTTTATGTCGTTTTAATGGCTTCAAATTACCTTTTGATGGATAATTTTACCATTTAAATGCTGTATTTTGAAAAGTCACGTTAAAAAAAATTTGGCCAGAAAACTAGTCCTTAAAATATCGGTCGTTTTAAATCACCCTCTTCTTGGCAAAAACTTTCAAACCTGAGACTTCTTGGCGTCCCAGATTTGAGAGATTTCGCCAAGATGAGGGTCATTTAAATCGATTAATATTTGAAGGATTAGTTTTCAGGCCAAATTTTCAAATACGTGTTTTTCCAAAGTAAGGCAGTTAAGAGGTTAATTGAATTGAAAAATACGGAATGAGATCTTTTTATCGGATTACATGATAATGAAAAGGCAACAAAGAATGATATTTTGATTATAATGAAAATAACAAACCAATGAAGAATAGAAAGAAATTTGTGAAGTGAAAAAGGAGAGTGAAATTGAGAGAGAGAGAGAGAGAGAGAGAGAGAGAGAAAGAGAGAGAGAGAGAAGAAGAAGAAGAAGAAGAAGAAGAAGAAGAAGGAGAAGAAGAAGAAGAAGAAGAAGAAAAAGAAGAAGAAGAAGAAGAAGAAAGAAAGAAAGAAAGAAAGAAAGAAAGAAAGAAAGAAAGAAAGAGAGCGAGATGCAGAGAGAGAGAGAGAGAGAGAGAGAGAGAGAGAGAGAGAAGACAGAAAGAAAAAAAAAGAGAGAGGGTTGGAGAGTGAGAGAAGATTTTAAAAAAGAGAGAGAGAGCAGAAAGAAAGAGAGAGAAGTAGAGAGAAAGGGGTAGAGAGAGAAGAAAGAGAGAGAGGCAGAGAGAGAGAGAGAGAGAGAGAGAGAGAGAGAGAGAGGGGGGGGGAAATTGATAATGGCAAAGAAACTGAAGAGCAAACACTAGAAATGGGGGAGTCGGGGGAGGTGAAGAAAAGAAAAAGAGGTTGAATAAAAAATAGAAAAGTGTCGCTGGTGAAGAATAAGGGGGGGGGGGGGGATAGAAAAGATTTCATTGGAGGCATAGGAGAGGACACATTGAATAGGATAGTAAATCATAATTAGTTATGAAGATATAGGAAACAAGGCAGGTTGAAAAAGGCAGATCAAATGAGGAAACAAAATATGAGTAAAAACACAGGGGGTATTTGATTGTATGGAGAAGATATGGTGGACATATTCGCTGAGGGGACGAAACAACAAAGGGAACTGACAATTGATAGTTACCGATTTGATTATATATATATATATATATATATATATATATATATATATATATATATATATATATTATACTCACTTATTCTGAACTGTTACGTCACATTCAAATATCAATGGTTTAATTTGGACTGCAACGTATCAAAATGTTTCAAGCCTAAGACTTTTTGAGAATTTTTGTGTGTGGATATATTGAAGGTTGTTTTAATAGGTTGGTATTTGTAGTAGGTAACTATTTTCAGGCCAAAACAACAACAACAGCAACAACAACGGAAGAACATGTGTAGTCGTATGACGACTGTTATGTCCATGCTACAATTAAAATGAGCTAAAAATGAGCTTTTTATAGCGTAATATCCACTAAATGTGCTCAAAGCGCTTTACAAGGGGTCCCTGGTCAACAGCAACATTTAACATGTAGGACGGGACATGACGCGACATGTTAGGCGATATTACAATTTTTCGGACAAAGACAACTCTGTTAACGGCCAGGTACTCATTTTACACCTGAGTACGGTGAGAGAATGTGAGTAAAGAGCCGTCTCCAAGGACTCAACTATGTGTCGAGCGCGAGGCTCGAACTCAGGACCTTCCGATTCGAAAGCGAGTGTCATACCACTTGACCACATAGCAGCACAATTCAACTAGATATAAAGCAACTGTGATGAGATGAAGATATGAAAAATAAATACGGATGGAAAATATACAGGGTATAGAGAAGTGCTAGATGAAAACAAAGAATAAAAATATCACGGTTTCAGAGAGCCAAACTCGGTATCCAATTGTGACCCTTCGCCTCAAAACGGTAAAAAGTCGGGATAGTTAAGATGTTGAAAATTGAATTTATAGTCAGAAATAACAGACTTGTGTTGAGTTAGCATGTTTTATTGAGGAGAATGGATACCATATTTTAGGATGCTAATGCCAACAGTTTATATTTTTGACCAATTTAACATTTAATTCGGCTTTTAAGCATATGGTTCGTTCCAACATAATACCGTTTTGAGACGATGGGTTCACAATTGATACGGCACCCTCAACCTGGCTGAGAGACAGAGAGATTGGCGAACAGTAGCACTGGCCAGTGAGCCATCCATCCAATATTGATCCCGAGGTTTGGCTCTCTGACACCGTCATGTTATTTTTATTCTCTGTTTACATCAGGCACATCTCTAGAGATAGTATGCGCTTGGCTAAGAAGCTCACAACATTGCCATCCGGAAGCATAACGTACCAACACACAAAACTGTGTGTATCCATGAACGTTTATAGTCAGGTTAATACAGTGCAGTGAGCATTACTCATAAAAGCGGATGGCAAAAAACAATAACAAAGACACGAGTGACGTCATCTTCGAACCATCTATACCCAATATTTCTCATCATTTCTGGTATACGTGCCAGCTCTACTCTTTTTCTGAAAGTTAAATACGAAATATTCGCTAAAGTATTATGTACCCTTTTGAATTTGTTCTATTATTTTTTCTTTAAAACTTTTTGAACATTGATTTTGATTACGGGAAATGAAGAAGATGAAGAAAAGCACGAGAGGAAAAGGTGGTCTGAAGAGTTTACGTTGCTGAAGAAGAAAAAAATGATGCCATTCCGCCAAGACATCATAAGACATCATCGCCTAGGTATTCCACGATGGAATATAGATAATTCATCAAACAGGATGTCTGGTGTCAACAGGAATCACCCATGTTGTCCAAAGTGAGCAAATTGGGGGTTAATAATCTTGCACAAGGAAAAAAAAACGAAAGTGCCTGAAGCGGGGCTCGGAGTGTAATACCTTAACCAATCCGCCATTTCGCCCCCACCCCCCTCCCCCACCCCGCGTTGGTGAAGAGTGTCTATAATAACATTCGTTTGGAATGGTCAATATGGTCGGAATAGACGATGTGATCTACAATGAAAGTTGCTTTGAAAAAAGTTGGTTTGTCTAAAAACGTTACTTGGCAATCTGCTTCAAAAAGGCATACTGAATCAGTTTTTTCACAATAGGACAAATGTTTAAATAATAATAGTGTTGCAGCTTGCATTCAAGGAAAACAACTAAATGTTAATAGGGAGCAATAATACTTTATCAAAAGTTAGTTCCCTTTCACGAAACATCTTTTTCTTTTGTTGGTCGAACCTTGTTGTTGCAGGCTCGCATATGGCCTTTTGTGAATATCAATAGCAAATTCTTTGGGGATGGTGACAGAACAAAATAAAAAGAAAACAAAACAAAACAAAAAAAAAGACAAGTAACGACAACAAAACAAAGTATGTTTGTTCTGACGAAAATCGAACCGGAGTCCAAACAAGACGGAGCGAGACAACAACCTTCAGCCTTGCCCTGTGGTTATCAAATATTGGAATTTGTCTTTATTATTGTCATTTCAATTTTCTATTGGAAATAATTTCCTTCTTATTAACCAGTTAAAATAAAATAAAATGCACAATGTTGCATTTTGTTTTATTTTATTTGTTTTACACGTTAATTTGTGTATTGTTGTGCTGACGAAGGGTTTATACCCGAAACGTCCATTGTCTGTATCGTTCCTTTACGAAGCCTCTCCATTTTTACTCTTTCGTTAGTTAATTCTTCTGCTTGATGATTCCCATGTTAATTGTTTTTAAAAAAAAGTCTTTTAGAACCATTATGCATGTAGCCGTTGTTTATCCTGGTTTCTATAGTGTAAAACAGACAATAACAATTGCTGCTACCCTTTTGATAGGGCGTTAGTCTATTGCAAAGTACTTCCCGCCAGATCTATCACACCCAGCTCCCCAATCATTGCTGGGTGTATAATCGTAGCTATCGCCTGACACTGACCAAAAATGACGTCAAATGCCAGTCTTTTGCCACAAAAGAAAACAAATCGTGAGTTGTATTCAATAGTTCAACCAATGGGACCACTTGTTTCCATGAGCACTACTAACGACAACTCACTAGGCGGTGCAAAAACCAAATAATGACGTCAAACTGCCAGTCTTTTTGGGTTTCAGTGTCAGGTTATAAAATAACAATGGCTACGGTTCGTGCCACGTGCCACAATTGTATAGATAGTATGCAGATGACGTCACTCGGGTCTTTGTTATTGTTTTTTGCCATCCGGGTTTATGAGTAATGCTCACTGAACTGTATTAAGCCGACTATAAACGTTCATGGATACACACAGTTTTGTGTGTTGGTCCGTTATACTTCCGGATGGCAATGTTATGAGCTTCTTAGCCAAGCGCATACTATCTATAGACAGTATGCGCTTGGCTAAGAAGCTTTCATCCGGAAGTTTAACGAACCAACACACAAAACTGTGTGCAATCATGAACGTTTATAGGCAGGTTAAAACAGTTTAGTGAAAATTACTCATAAACGCGGATGGCAAAAAAAAACAATAACAAAGACCTGAGTGACATCAACTTCGTACTATCTATAAAAAGGATATATTTGACTATGAAATGGGAGCGATCTATATTCATGTTTTCGTCCAACCAAGTCATCAATCACATGATTTGTTGCTGTCCAACGATTGGATATTTCTTTAAAAATGTAAAAACACTGCTTTGTTTATGAAAGTTGTAAACATACCCATGTGTCAAGCTGAACAAAATAACCAATCGTGATGTTAGATATTTCTAAAGCTGTGAGCAGTTTTCACTATGTGGGTCACTTTTAGCACATTTTGCAATGTAACCAATGACCTCGAGCACATGGAAAGTTAATATAGCTCGCTCCCATTGGATGGTTTAATTTGTTTCTCACATAAAATAGCTCATAAAAATATTTTAATTACTAAACAATAGAGGTAGATTTATATTTAAAAGACAAACTTTATTCCTTGAATTTAAAAAAAAGTATTAACTAAATGTGATCTGAAGCCGGTGTTATGTCGAGGTGATTTCGATGCTGAAAATTAAATCTGTAATAAACACATTATGTGACCCACCGTATCAGGGCGGTATTGGGCGAGGATGAACTTGTTTTAATGTTTATTTTTAAGGGTTTTACGCCACTTGCAACACATTTAGGTCATATCAGCGATGCCGTGTTATTAAAGAACACAGTATGTGCTATTTTGTAAACATTGCATATACTGTGTTTTAAAAACCAACGGCAGAGCGCCAGTAAAAAGGAAAAAAATGGGGTAGTAAAAAGTTCCAGAATTACAGTTAAAGCACCCGAGACAAGGTAATATAAAGGGGAATTGGTTCAAATAGGAATCAGAAGTAGATTCCAAGAGCATACCGTCAGTGTTCTTAGTTTGACATCACCTAAAAGTCTCATCCAGACACAAGCACAGGTCCCCACTAAGAGGAATACACTCAAATGTTTACAAATCATAGATAATATGCAATCAAAATATAATACATTGCATAACAGAGAGATGATTTACAAAGGAAAAAATATCATCTCACAAAACTACATTCGACTGTTTCCTTCTCAGCCATGGTATCCGGTCAGGGCCAGGACAAAACCCTGTAATCTCATTCCAAGACAAAGACATAAAGCAAGTTGGAAAACAGATATAGGGGGAAAGAAGACACAGAATGTACCTCCCTGCCCACTATGGGTGGTCAGGAACCCCACCCAGACTTTGCGGGGTTGTACTGCGGCTGACGCCTGGGTTATTTTACTCTTCCCTTGGAATAGACCCAAAAGACAAATTTCCCCTTGGGGATGAATAAAGGGAAGTTTTTTTTTAAAGTTCACCCCTACATAAAACCACATTGAGACATAAGGTCACAAATCAAAATATTTTTTTTTAAATATTGATAATATCGGCAATAAAACAATGATCTACGGCTAATTTGATTCAATAGTCTGATGTCACTTCGCTCTGCAACGGCGGCCATCGTGGTTTTAAACAAAGAAAATCGGTACTTTTTATTCTTCATGCTGGCTAGAACTTTTCATATGTCTTGTGATCAGAATGTGTAAAAGTCAAAACATGATCAGATTTATAATGGGTTTTTTTCTCCTCTGGATACGCTTTTATGCTCGTCGGAGAAATATTTCATAAGGGCGTCCGGCATTGTTCCGATAGTTTAGAGCCAGTTACTAAGTTACCATGCGTCATTACGAGAGAAGTGACGTTACGACTGTTGAAGCGTATTATCTTCCATTTTGATGATTGTCAATGCAATAAAGATGAAGATTTCTCGTAATAAATTTACATCTTCCATCAAACAAACATAAACATCCTTTCTTTAAAAAATATAGCATTGTGGAGAACATTGTGCTTATTTGAGTCAATAAAAAACTTGATACGGCGCACAACTCTACTGAAAGATTTGAAAATTTGAAATGTATTTTTTACAGATAGATAAACAGATAACTTGATTTCCTTTTATAATTTAAAGTCAGTTTGAAAGTTCGTTGAGTCAAACAGATATCATAAAATATGTACCAACGACGACACTTGACTCCCGAAATCAACTAATTTTGACACTGTAAAAAGTTGTCAATTTGCGTCATCTATTTATGACATCAAGTATTATTATTACTTCCGTTGTGTTGTTGATTTAGCGGTGATCAGTTTTGTTATGTTCTAATTGCGTGTATGTTTGCGTGTTTGTGTGTGTGTGTGTGTATGTTTGTGTATGTGTGTTGTGTGTGGTGAAAACATGTGTGTGTGTGTGTGTGTGTTGGCATTTTTCAGCAAATCGTGGCATTCATAGTGATATTATTCACTTGATCACATGAAGGTATTTCAGTCGCCATTTTGATTCTTTTTTTACTATTAGGGTTAGCTCGAGAGGTTAGTCATAAGTGTTATTAAAGGTGCGAGGGTGTTTTTTTTCCATAAGTTAAGTAAAGGGGAGACATTCCGAAAGCTCCTACATCCCCAGTATTCTTTAAATTTGTATTTTCACCGTTGATATTTTGTCAGGCATTTATTTATTCAGTTTGTCATTATATAGAAGTATTTTAAAAACTCTAGAACAAACCTTGATAGATTTGTGAAAGTTTAAAATTTCCTAATTTGACCATTGTTTTGATTTTCGGCCGCCATTGTGATTACACAGACAACGTTGTTTACCAATCTGCCCTCATTAAATGACGGTGAGTACAGTATCGAATGCAAATAGTTCTTTCCCCGCAAAATTGCGGGCTTTTTACTAGTACACACAAATAGTAAAATATGGAAAGTAAAAGGAGACTTTTTGTGTGAAGTGATATCCTCAACTGGGGTAACTTTGCCTCAAGGGATCGTTTTGAATAATCTTAGCTTTGTTGCAGTTATTGTATCCATTAAAAGACTTGAATCTTTATCAAACGAAATAAGTGCCACAAAACTGGACAATCTCTTATTGGTACAAAATTCAAGACGCAAAGTTTCCCCTTTAGGCAAAGTTATCCCAGTTGACGGTATTATAAAGTCACATCACATCTAGTCTTAAACTATAAAGTGTCATAAATAACGATAGAGGAAAATTCATAAAGAACAGTAACAGTAACTATCTAGATATGGTGGTAAAATCTATTAAAATTTTTTTTCAATTGTTCGATTAATTGAGGAACATGCAGGAAAAAAATTGGTAAAAGTGATGTATTTTTGATAGTGTTTGTATCTCTGACATTGATTCGAGTGAGAAAGTCGCATATTTTAAAATGAATAGATAAAATGACATATATGTTACAGTGAATGACATAATCAGTCGTATGGTGAAAAGATTTGAGCTGAGATATTGCCAAGTTTATTTAGAAAGTCATTTTTAAAAATCAAAAATGAGTTCTTGTCATAAATGATTAAATCAAACCTTTTTGTACATCTTCAGGAAATATCAAAGCTTAATTTAATTTCTAAATGTTTTTACAGCTCGTCAAGATGAAAAAGTATGAAATTTGAGAAAAGTTACTGGATGCCTTTCCCCCATACATCTGACCATAACTTCATGAAAAATCACCTCAATAAAGATTGACATGCTCTGAGGATCATATTCTTTCAGAAAAAGCAAAAATTTGCAAATCCAAAATGTTCACCTTCCGATTGATTATGTCGTGCACTTACACATATTATAGTTAATATTGGTTTTACTTAAGGCTATCTCTACAACTAAATTATTATAATGTTGTCAGATTAATTTTATCTCCCAAAACATGTCAAACAAGTAATAGGAAAATGCCAAAGTCTTTTGTTAATGCCAAACATCATTTTTTTTAAAATACAAAAACAGTCATAAGAATAGAACTAAATCTTTAGTTCCTAATCCCGATGCAATGGGTAAGTGACTTGATTTAAGAATCCCACCTTTTCTTGCCACTCAAATAGTGAAAATATAAGAATTAAACAAAAAAAATTCTATCAATAAGTTAAAGTAAATGACAGGTAAAAATGAAAAAAAGAAAAAGAAAAGAAATGCCAAGCCAATTTTTCCAAACAAAAAGCTTTTAAAAAGCCTCGATTTTTTTTTTAATTTTGGGACTAAAAACGTCAAATTGGCAACTCTTTGTACCAATTTTAAAACACAGACACTACTATCCTACATTGTGTCGTAAGAAGATGAGTGATGAAGCCGTCCATAGAGAAAAAGAGATGTGTTTTATGAAAATTGTATAAAATTGAGAAACACAAAAGTACTTAACAACTTGTGACATTGGGTATTCATGATTTATGTAGGTATAACAAGGGGTGATTTTGTCTCCACCGATTCGAAGCATTTTGAGTATTCTCGGGCTTGTTGCAGTTATTTAAAGGACGACGGTACCTACGAAAAATAATGTAACTGAATCAAAACCTTGAAAATCAAGACGTCTCTCTAACTTAGGACGACAGACTGACTCGTGTAGCCATCTATGATTGATCAAATTAATGGTTTGTGCATTTAACTTAGAGTTCCATCCTTGTTTTTTTACAATTCCGATGAAAATTCAATCGTATTATTGTCTTCTTGCCCTTGATAGTTGTGTGACTTGTTGCTGGTCCATTCAGTGCCGCTTCAGCATCAGGTTGTGTCTGTGAGCTCTCTAGCATCAGATGAAACATTTAAAAGATGAAGTAGTTAATGAAATATATGAAGTTTATGGTGGAAACCTTCTAGAAAAGAATCCTAATAAATGATAAAAGCAAAATAGTTTCCAAGACAGCAGCAACACTTATTAACACATAACATGACGAGACATGACGCCTGTAATGCACTCTTTGTTACTGGCTTAGTATTCATTTTACAACTGAATGATGAGAGAAAGATAGAGAAAATAAACCTCCTCAAGTACTTAACTTTGTGCTGCCCACCCAGGGGTACAAGGGTGAAAGCCGAATATGATACGACAGGAATAAAAAAACTTGGAGTGGACTAAAACTTGTATCGCAGTTTTAAGAATGGAGTTGATAGAGTATGTTCTGGAATTTAGTTATCCTTTGATGAGTGACTATTTCTACACGCCACTGTCCATAACATATCATAAACCCATCTATAAAAAAACAACACTAAATTATGCCCTTCCGCCACGACATCATAAGATATTGTCGCCTAGGCCTTCCATAAAGGAATATAGATAATTCATCAAACAAGATGTCTAATGTCAACAGGAATCACCCATGTTGTCCAAAATGAGCAAATTGGAGGTTAATAATCTTGCCCAAGTAAAAAAAACGAAAGTGCCTGAAGCGGGGCTCGAACCCGTTACCTTCAGGGTCACAGTGCAATGTCTTAACCACTCGGCCACTTCGACGCCACCTTAAGAGGCTTTTTAAATATATTAAATTAATAAATGAAGGAGCCGGAACAGGTGTAAGATATAGATCTGAATATTATGAACAAGTGTGTATGAAAGGTGCCACACAAATCAAGAAAGAAAAATACAAGAAAAAAAACCATCCCAATAAAAAAAGTCGACCTCGAGATAGACTGATTTTTTGGGATGTTTTTTTTTTGTCTTGTATTTTTCTTTCTTTCTTTGTCTGGCACCTTTCATACACACTTGTTCAGATCTTTATTGAGATATATTGTTCGGCGAACAATGTCGTAATTATTTTGGAAGGTTATTCCAGAATATCGGGATGTTTGTTTTAGTAAAAAGAGCCTCCTCCACATAATATTTAAGAGCCCTTTCCAAGAGTAGCAAGTAGTTTTACATCGACAGTACTTCTCTTAATTTGATCAGTTTATAATATGACTGAACTGAGCTTTTATAAAATATTTTAAGTTTTTACCTAGGTTTTTATACAGAAAATATTAGATTCAAAATTTGTTGTTTTTTTAATGAATAGAGTAATCGTACAGGATTCGCACGACACGCGACACATTGGGCCAAATCCCGATCTGACTGAATTAGAATGACAGCAGGCGGGACTTCCCTAGGGAAGGGTCAAATCTGCACATACTGTTTTAAAGCCCATTAATTAATCTTTATTCTGAATGCGATTACTTTCTACTAGCGT
Organism: Berghia stephanieae; assembly: GCF_034508935.2. Classification (NCBI taxonomy): domain Eukaryota; kingdom Metazoa; phylum Mollusca; class Gastropoda; order Nudibranchia; family Aeolidiidae; genus Berghia; species Berghia stephanieae. The sequence continues at coordinate 81,804,136 of NC_088364.1, read as the reverse complement.
TATTTATAACTAGATAGTCACATTTCAGTTTTTTCTGCCCCAAAATACCCTTGTGTACATCGCTTCGCACACTTTTCCTTATGTGTTCATCGCTTCGCACACATTTTCATCGGTTTGCACACCAATCATTCACACCTAAAATTCTACTTCTTTATCATACGTTGTTTGATATGATATATTTTATCTAGATCCATTTGAATGACGCTTAGTTAGCTATTTTATCAAAGGAAGTATTTTTTAAAAACGCCACTCACCTCAAAGTTCTTAATGAATTCAGCAAATATTTCAAATACGATGTCAGCTGACAGGGAGTCTGGATTCTCTCCAAAGAATTTGAGGGTGTTGGCAAATTCCTCTTTGCTGGCTGTTTGCATCCGGACTATACTTTGGATTTCATCCGTTGCCTCTGCAATAAAATGCTGATCAAATAGTTAAGGAAGTAACGTATGGAAGAGTGAATGAGTGAAAATAAGTAGGAGTGAAATACGCGTATCTCTTCAATGTTATAATTATCATTTAACGTTATAACAAGTGTAACTAAATGACAAATTGCCATATTTATGGACAATAAAGATCTATTATCATTATTATTATCATCATTATTATTATTATTATTATTATTATTATTATTATTATTATTATTATTATTATTATTATTATTATTATTATTATTACTATTATTATTATTATTATTATTATTATTATTATTATTATTATTAATCTGTCCTTGCGCCGTAGACTAGACCACGACAATGGCGCAAGTGAGCTTCAAAGCAACACTCATTGTGTCTAACCTTTGATTTCTTTGTAGTCTCAGGTTTGAAACTTTTTTAGAAGTTAAAAGTCAATAATATTATGAAAATACTAACGAAAGAGTGAAAATGGAGAGGCTTCGCATAGGAACGATACATACAATGGACATTTCGGGTACAAACCCTTCGTCAGCACAACAATACACACATTAACGTGGAAAACAAATAAAATAAAATGCAATTGCAATTGGTATTGTGCGGCTTTGTGGTCAAGTAGTATGACACTCGCTTTCAGATCAGAAGGTCCTGGGTTCGAGCCTCGCTCGGTGGGTAGTTGAGTCCTTGGAAAAGGCTCTTTACTCACAATCTCTCACCGTACCCAGGTGTAAAATGAATACTTAGCCGTTAACAGCGTTGTCTCTGTCCGGAAAAAATTGTAATATCGCCTGACAGGCGTCATGTTTCGTGTTTACATGTTAAATGTTGCTGTTGGCCAGGGACCCATTGTAAAGCGCTTCGAGCACATTGAGTGGATATTGCCCTATATAATATCTCAATTTTTAGAATTGGAGTGCATAACTGTAAGGATACAACCATGACATCTTGGAATCTGTCCCCGTCCACGGGTTTGGAATCGCTGTCCTTCATGGTCTGTAAGGCTGTGGACGCATCCTGTTGAATTATTCAAATAAATGAACATTCGAGTATGTTGATTCAAGATATTATGTTGTGACAATAGCGAATGAGATTAGCGGAAGATTAGCGTCCCTTGATTGGACGTCACCTTACAGACAGAGAGAACGTCAAAATGGTTTTGTGCATGCGTCTCTCTCGTCCTCGCTTTCGGTGAAGTGTCTCATGCCGCTTTAACCGGAAGCGAGGACGAGAGACGCATGCGCACAACCAACATGACGTTCTCTCTCTAATAACTTTTCCGCCGGTGACGTCCAATCAAGGGACGCTACTCTTCCGCTAATCTCATTCCCTATAGTCACAGGTGAGGTTGATGATAGAAGTGACTCCTTTTAATTGCTCTTTAACTCTCTCCTCACCAGCTATTTTTAGAATTTTCCCCGAATATTCACACCAACCCAGAACAAAAATAGACTTTTCTTACTCAAACAAAAAAGTAAAGAGTGAACTCTACAACACAGTGTTTAGAATTACAGCTGTAATCAAAGCATTTATTTAAATTTTGTAATGTACAAGAGAAATCAGAATGAGGAAATTGTCGGTTACATCGTAACGAATGTTTCAGAAAAAAATTTGAATTTTGACTCAAAGTGAAAAAATGACATTTTGTAAACATAAGGGTTGCATGGAAAGTATACTCATTTTAAATCAATCTAGGTTGTCAAATAAATATGTGCCTATCACATTAAAACGGTATTATGTCGGGGGTATCGTAGATGCTCAAAAAAGATTTATCGTAAAAAAAAAATATTTAAGACAAAAACTAAAACCTACATTTCTGGAAGTTTCGGTTTCAAAAATCCTTTTTGAAATCTTGTTTACCTCGCCATAATACCGGATTAATGTCATGGGTCACATTTAGGCTTCATCTTCAATTAAACTTAAAGCCAGATGAAATTATACAAACTTAAAACCAACTAGATTGACGTGACAAAAAAGTAATAATTAAATCAAACGATTTATAATACTTCAATAAATTACCTTCAATCCTTTCTTTAAATCTTTGACGTCATCATTCAGTGAATCTACAGAAACTGTGTAGATAATACAAATAAGACACTCTTAAAATTGTAAAATGTCAGTGTTGGTAATATTGATGACCATGCGTTGGTAATGAATGATGATGATGATGATGATGATGATGATGATGATGATGATGATGATGATGATAATGAAGTTTTCATCATCATTACCATCACCATCATCATCATCATCATCATCATCATCATCATCATCATCATCATCATCATCATCATTATCTACATCATCATCATCATCATCATCATCATCATCATCATCAATTCATCATCATCTTCATTTTTATTATTATTATTATTATTATTATTATTATTATTTTATTATTATTATTATTATTATTATTATTATTATTATTATTATTATTATTATTATTATTATTATTTTCTATTATTATTATTATTATTTTCTTCTTCTTATTATTATTATTATTTATTATTATTATCATTATTATTATTATTACTATTGTTTATTATTATTATTATTATCATTATTATTATTATTATTATTATTATTATTATTATTATTGTTATTATTATTATTATTATTATCATTATTATTATTATTATTATTATTATTATTATTATTATTTTCTATTATTATTATTATTATTATTATTATTATTATTATTATTATTATTATTATTATTATTATTATCATTATTATTATTATTTTTTTATTATGATGGTCTAGTAGTATGACACTCGCTTTCGGATCGGAAGGTTCTGGGTTCGAGCCTCGCTCGGCGCATAGTTGAGTCCTTGGAGAAGTTTCTTTACTCACATTCTCTCACCGTACTCAGGTGTAAAATGAGTACCTGGCCGATATCAGCGTTGTCTCCTCTGTCCGAAAAAATTGTAATATGGCCTAATATGCGTTATGTCCCGTCCTACATGTTATGTGTTGCTGTTGGCCAGGGACCCCTCGTAAAACGCTTTGAGCACGTTTAGTGGATATTGCTCTATATAAAAGCTCATTTAGAAAAGATAGAGAATTCATTTTATCCCCACCTTTAGCAGCTTTTTCAATCGAAGGGAGTTCGTCAGCAAAGGACAAGACATCCGGAAATCTTGTGTAGGCGGCATCGGCAAGAACGTGAAGGAACGAAGACTTCTGGTCTGCGGTTTTTGTGATGTCAAGCTTACAATAGAAAGAAAGAGCGAGTGTATATTGCGCTACATAAAAGCTAAATTTAAAAAAGAATATTTTTTTAAATCACCAAGTTTCAAATCCTGTAATGTCATGTGGCGTGCCAGAGCACAGACCACTAGCTCATGGGATCTCATGATAATAGGCTTCAACAGTAGTAACGCCATTTCCCTCGTAATGACGCATGGTAACTTAGTAACTGGCTCTAAACTTTCGGAACAATGGACGGACGATCTTATGAAATACTTCTCAGACGAGCATAAAAGCGTATCCAGAGGGAAAAAAAACATAAAAAATCTGATCATGTTTAGACTTTTACACATTCTGATCACAAGACATATGAAAAGTTTTAGCCAGCATGAAGAATAAAAAGTACCGATTTTCTTTGTTTAGAACCAAGATGACTATTGAATCCTATTAAGCACAAATTTAGTTTATAAATCGACTTCTGATCTGCGGTTCTGGTGATGTCAAGCTCAGAATAGAAGGAAACAAACAAAAAGTCGGTTGAGTTTTTGCCTTAATCAGGAAGGTAACATGAAATAAGCGAGTAGAAAAAGTATACACTATAAGATAATAACGGATAAATAGCAGATATTCAACGAATTAATAAACGAAAACAGACAGATAATGTGCAGGTTTCGGATTTCCCCTTTATCAACAAAACAGGATAAATGAAACACTACGGACGAATCAAATGAAGTCTTATTTTAAATACGAGACTTCACAGAAGTATCAGGTTCCACATTTTATGACACCGTACACGGTGAGAGAATGTGAATAAAGGACTCAACTATGCGCCGAGCGAGGCTCGAACTCAGGACCTTCCTATCCGAGGCTATGTGGTCTAGTGGTATGACACTCGCTTTGGGATCGGAAGGTCGTGGGTTCGAGCCTCGCGTTCGGAGCATAGTTGAGTCCTTGGAGAAGGCTCTTTACTCACATTCTCTCACCGTACTCAGGTGTAAAATGAGTACCTGGTCGTTAACAGTGTTGTCTCTGTCCCAAATAAAATGTAATATCTCCTAACAGGCGTCATCTTTCGTCCTACATGTTATATGTTTCTGTTGGCTAGGGACCCATTTTAAAGCGCTTTAGTGGATATTGCGCTATATAAAAGCTCAATTTAATTTAACTCAATTTAACACATCCACACCTTTTCATATCGTGTCCCTCACCTGTGTCAAGAATGTGATCCTGAATCCAGCAGCTTCTCCCACTCGATGGTTGCCTTTGTTCAAATAATTTCCCATTGCAAGGATAACCTAGGTATGGAATGAGGTGTCATCATCATCATCATCATCATCATCATCATCATCATCATCATCATCATCATCATCATCGTCGTCGTCGTCGTCATCATGGTCGTCGTCATCATCATCATTATCATCATATTCATCATCACCATCATCATCATCATCGTTATCATCATCATCATCATCATCATTGTCATCGTCATCATCATTATCGTCATCTTCATCATCATCACCATCATCACCATCATCATCATCATCATCATCATCATCTTCATCATAATCACCATCATCATCATCATCATCATCATCATCATCATCATCATCATCATCATCATCACCATAGCATCATCACCGTCATTGCTATCATCATCGCTGTCACCATATTATTTTTAGTAAATATCTATTCATAACCAGGTTTAATATATTTTATTTACTAGAGTATGTGTGTTGTTTCAAGTAGAATATTGATCAAATAATGTACCCACTATTGCTCGAGCTCGTGTAAAACAAATTGGTATGTTCGACATTAAGAGATGAGTAGGAAAGTGCCAGAAGACAATAGAGAATTTTTAAAAATTGCGGCAGTGATGGGGGTTTGAACACGCGACCTTACTGGTACGACAACTCCGCCTGGCCGGTGAGAGCGTGACTCTACCGTATGAGCTATCCACGATCCCAAAGAAGATCGTCTCTACCTCAGGTCATTATTAGAGCTCTCTCTCACCGACTACTTGAGGTCGCGTGTCCAACCCACACAACCTCCGAGAAGTTAGTTGGCCAACAATTAAGCTTTATAGCCAAAATTCTCAACACAAACATATAACATAGAAACAATTGAGACATTGAGTATGCTCCGGTATTTGGGGTGAATTTTTAATTCAGAAAAGTGAGAGAAGCAGGCACTTATGTTGGTAACAACAAGACATTGTTCGACATTGTGCCGTACTCTGAAAAAAAAACCCAACATTTTAAAAATTTCGGCCAGAAAAGTCGTCCCTCAAATAATGATCGATTTAAATGGCCCTAACCGAAGTTCCGGTTCCGGGGACATGTGTGGAGAAGAGACGGAATAGAAAATTTGGTAACATCTGGGATGATAGAAGGAAAGAGAGCTAGAGGAAGACAAAGAATGACTTATTTAAATAACCCAAGAATGGCCAAATGTGATCCGCAGAGGATCGTGATTCGTGGAGACAGCTGACCGGCAACGTACTCAAGAATACAAGCCACGATGGATGATGGTGAACCTAAGTAGCCGAGTATTTTGATCTTTTAGAAGCTGGTATTTTCATATTAGCTCAATATTTTTAATGTGTTCGGGATAAGCTTCATCAGTCGTAACGGCACTTCCCTCGTAATGACGCATGGTAACTTAATAACTAACTGGCTCTAAACTATCGGAACAATTGCGGACGCCCTTAGCCTTATGAAATATGTCTCTGACGAACATAAAAGCGTATCCAGAGGTAAAAAAACATTATAAATCTGATCATGTTTTGACTTTTACACATTCTGATCACAAGACATATGAAAAGTTCTATAGATAAAACGAAGACGACGTCACTCTGGTCATTGTTATTGATTTTTGCCATCCACGTTTATTGAGTAGTTCTCACTAAACTGTATTAACCAGACTATAAGTTTACATACACATAGTTTTGTATGTTGTTCCGTTATACTTCCGGATGGCAATGTTGTGAGCTTCTTAGCCAAGCGCATATTATCTATAGATAGTATGCGCTTGGCTTAGAAGCTCATAACATTGCCATCCGGAAGTATAACGGACCAACACACAAAACTATGTGTAACCTTAAACGTTTATAGCCTGATTAATACCGTTTAGTGAGAATTACTCATAAACTCGGATGGCAAAAAATAATAACAAAGACATGAGTGACGTCAACTTTATACTATCTATATTACGAAAAGTGATAACAACATTGGAAACTTTATAACTTAGAACATGTCAAGCACAAACACCCACCTCAAGTAATCTTGCTAGCTTGGTACTTTCCCGTAACTGCTGTGACGCCATCCGTATTGTCTCCAGGCTCTGACAAGATAAATAAAGTTATTGAGCCAATCAATTCAATTGTGAGTCTCAATAAACATAGATCTATTATTTTGATATAAGATAAGAAAATAATGTAATATTTTGTGGAAAGAAATATCATGAAGAAATGTCTTTACTCGTCAGTTCGATCAATTTGAAAAGTCATACTAACAGCAACTTAGACATTTGTGCTATCAAAAAACAATAAAGATTATTATTATTATTATTATTATTATTATTATTATTATTATTATTATTATTATTATTATTATTATTATTATTATTATTATTATTATAAAGTGTTTCAACAAAAATAAAGGCGAGACAAATGTGTCCCAATAAATAAGTCCTTCAAAGCCATTAGTCCCATGTAGCCGGAGTTTATTCCTATTTCTACTGACGTAAAACGGACAATAGCAATGATTATTTACTACCCTTTGGATATGAGGCTATCCTATCGCCAAATACTTTCCACCGGAATATAACAGGCACACGACAGTATAGGCTTTTGCTTATTAACATTGTTGCAATGGAAAATATTAGCATGTGTTGGTTTGAGAGAATTTCCGTGACATCAATGAGCCAATAACACAGTTTGGGTTATCAGACCTTCAAATAAGTACACCTTGGTACACGTCGATTTAACTCAAACGTTACACTACCATTCCGACATTGACTTCCATTATTAGTGCCATCTCAGCCTGACACTACCGAATTTACACATGACATACATTTGAGTAGATCTATCGGGAATGAGATAAGCGGAAGAGTAGCGTCCCTTGATTAGACGTCACCGGAGGAGAAGTTATTTGTAAACAAACCAACTACAAGCCAAGCCCTCCAAATACAAAATTTTTTATTCATATTTCTGTACAAAAATGCATATCATAATCAACGTTATGCATTTTTGTACAGAAATTTGAATAATAAATTTTGTATTTCGAGCGCTTGGCTTGTAGTTGGTTTGTTTACAAATAACTTCTCCTCCGGTAACGTCCAATCAAGGGACGCTACTCATCCGCAAATCTCATTCCCTATATACAGTTAGATAGTTTTAGTGTGGAAACATAGCGTTATTCTCCAGTTATTTATTTTACCTCTCTCATTTCGTCCGCCTTTTCGGTGAAATTGCACTTAAACAATAACGCCTGTAGCCTCTGTTCATAGTTTTCCACTTGGCTAATCTGTCAAATAGACGACGAGCAAAAAAAAAAACAAACTAAATAAATAATAAAGCAATATGATAAAAAAGAAAGAAAAGAAAAGAAATTGAACTCCCAAAATGGGTTTTTAAATTGTGACCAGTTTGTTAGCTGATTAAAATGACCAACTATTTGTAAGAAAACAATCTTAAATTTGAGAGTTCTTTGAAGTTTCGCGGATAAAATGCACCGAAAATTAAATTTGCTTCATTTTAATCATTGATAAACGAAATAAATTTTGTGTAGCCAGAATGTTAGAGGTTTGTTGTTTTGTTTTTTTGTTTTTTTGTTGTTTTTTGTTTTTGTTTCAAATTTCAAGTTTATTTAGATTTTGTCACATGATAGAGAATAAGAAAGAGAAAAACGGTACATGAAAATAAGATGGTGTTACTAATGATAATATTAGTTATACAGTAAGAACAAAAAATACAGCAATGGTTATAATGTTGATCCTTAGAATTAGACTTGAACTACAAAATAATGGATTGCACCAAAGGAAGAGACAAACAACAACTCTTTCGAGAAATTTTTGCTTGCGATAAAATATTATCAAAATATACAATTGTAAGGGTAATAATGTAATTGGTTTTTAATTTTTTCGAGATTCAACTTTTTTTAAAAATAATAAAATACGTCAAAATCAAAACTTGAATGAGATAAAATACTGAAGTTGTTGTGAATTACTTGGATTATTGTGAATAAATTCTTACCGCTGATTGCATAATAAAAGATGTAGCTTAGCCAATAACCAAAAATGATTATGGATCAAGGTATTGAATTGCATCAGTCATACAAAACTTAAATGGAGATTTGAAAAGATTCTATGCTATCATTATCGTATTCCCTGCAATAGAATATTATATCATCTATGTATAATTTGATTAAATTTATATTCTATTGACAAATTTATGAAATTGAACGATAAAGAGTTTATTAAACACGTATTTGATTAACCCTCTCCGTACCAACTATAGAAAAATCGTCACATTATTACGATACAACCAACATTTTTCTTATTCAAATTTCTATTGTACATCATAACATTTTAAGAAAATAAGCAGTGTGTTGTAGATAAATAGAGCATGTTTTGCTGAAGAAATTATGTATCGCAAAAACTTTACTGTTATTGTGTTTGAGTGATAATAAATATATTTTTGTGTTAGTTGGGTGTGGCGTTTTTGGGGAAAATCCTGAAACTGGCTGGTAAGGAGAGAGTTAATGTTGACGTTTGTCATAATAAAAAATAAATGTAACTTATTATTATTGTTTCTATATCCTGTCATGTATAATGCATTGAAAGGATATAGTATCATAGTCAGGCTTTAAGAAGATACAATGATAATAGTAATAGTAATAATAATAATAATAATAATAATAATAATAATAATAATAATAATAATAATAATAATAATAATAATAATAATAATAATATAATAATAATAATATATACTTTATTCATCAAAAAAAATGAAAATTCGTTTACAGACGTGGCATGCATGAAAATGTATAAACACAAAGTTGAGAATCTATGGCGACAATGATACATATAATATATGCAAATGCACAAACATGTAAAAAATATACAACCAAGAACCAATAGCAACACTTTATATATTAATTTGATAAATTGAGATAGGCCATACCTCTGGCCTCTTGTCCGACCGTGTGTGTGTGTGTGTGTGTGTGTGTATTTAAAAAATAGTATTTATTTAGAGTTATTACGATAATGTAAAATCACCTGAAGAGCAAACTGATCTGGTTTGGTTAGGGCATTTATGTTACCTTGATATTCGGCATACTTAGCAATCTGTATGTGAATAGGAAGAAAGATATCATCATCAGCATCCTCATCATTATCATCATCATCGTCATCATCATCATCCTCACCATATTGTCATCACCATCATCGTCACCACAACGACCACCATCACCACCCCACTACCACCACCACCAACACCACCACCACCAACATCATCATCATCATCATCATCATCATCATCATCATCATCATCATCATCATCGTCACCACCATCATCATCCTCACCATCATCATCCATATTGTCATCACCATCATCAACACCACAACGACCACCATCACCACCCCACTACCACCACCACCAACACCACCACCACCACCACCAACATCATCATCATCATCATCATCATCATCATCATCATCATCATCGTCACCACCATCATCATCATTATCAATTTTGAACCCATAACCATGATCACAATTATTATTATCACAGACGTTGTATAAATATTCAAATTTGTTGACGATTATTAAACTAAAATGACAAGACGTCCCGTTTTATTACGACATTAGAGTGAACAAGTTTTGTCAAATGCAATTTAATATATTTTAGGTGACTGTTTATCATAATATATCACATCACAAAAAAAGAGAAATATCGAGAGAGAGAGAGAGAGAGAGAGAGAGAGAGAGAGAGAGAGAGAGAGAGAGAGAGAGAGAGAGAGAATGTTTCGACCGCAGATTGATCGCGATCCCAAAGGTCCATTTCAAATGTCCAAGTCAAGGAAAAATCTCTTGGTTTTAATCCAGTGTTTATTTATTAATAAGTCGTGTACTAAATATAAGGACTGCCGATTGATTTTTCTATGGATCAAAGATTTGGAGCATGGAGATCGATTATATATATATATATATATATATATATATATATATATATATATATATATATATATATATATATATATATATATATATGAACTGAAAAATGAGATTTATCCTAATAGGATTTAGTAGTCTGTTGTCACGTCCGCCCAGCAACGAGCAACTTGGTTCTAAACAATGAAAATCGGTACTTTTTATTATTCATGCTGGCTAGAACTTTTTAACATGTCATGTGATCAGAATGTATAAAAATCAAAATGTGATCAGATTTATAATGTTTTTCTCCTCTGGATACACTTTTATGCTCGTCGGAGAAGTAGTTCATAAGGACATCTGCCATTGTTCCGATAGGTTAGAACCAGTTACTAAATTACTACGCGTCATTACGAGGGAAGTGACGTCACGACTGTTGAACCCAATTAGTGTGGTTTATATGAACATAAATTATAATATACCTCAATTTTACTTGGGGCAAAGGCAAGTAACTGTCCCATTAGCTCAGGGGACAGAACCTCTTCATCCATTTCGTACAATGCTTGAATTACCTCCCCTACTGTCATCTTGAGGTGACCTAATACAATGGCTGCAGTGATATGATAATATAGAATGTATCTGGATAATAATAATAATAATAATAATAATAATAATAATAATAATAATAATAATAGATAATAATAATAATAATAATAATAATAATAATAATAATAATAATAATAATAATAATAACAATAATAACAATAATAATAATAATAATAATAATAATAATAATAATAATAATAATAATAATAATATGATTTACGATATTATTGTTAACAATGGTAAATATATTTTTACAATCACCATATAATTTGATGACAAAGTCTAGTCCCCGTAAGGAAACACAGAAGACGAAATAAATACACATAATAACAATAATAATAATAATAATAATAATAATAATAATAATAATAATAATAATAATAATAATAATAATAATAATAATAATAATAATAATAATAATAATAATAATAATAAAAATAATAGTAATAGTAATTGAAATAATGTTAATCATTTATACCACGCCTATTCCACTTACAAACAGCTCTAGGCGCCTTTCAATACAAATATCAAAGCTACAATAACAGACCATACACAAAACATGCTGAAGAAGACGTTCATCAAACATAATCCATAAGCGGAAACTGGTTTTAATCTATCAAATATTTCCTAATGAAGTGTAAGTCTTAATATCAAGAGAGGCTTTTCACAAGAGGTCAACTCATTCTTAGGGTCACGTCCATACACATTCAATTTTAATTTAAAATTAATAGTGGTTTATCTCCTTATTTCTTCAAATTGAGAAAAAAACATTATTCAAAGTTTATTTTTTTCTTAATAAATGTATATAAACTCCAGTCACTCAAGGGTACATAACTGATGAACTAATGACCCAGGTCAGGTTTCGTTCTACATGTTACATGTTGCAGTTGATCAGGGACCCTTTTAAAGAGCTTTGAGCACAAATAGTGGATATTGTGCTATATAAAGGCTCCAGATTAAGATTAAGATTAATATACTCTAATGAAGTTAAAATAACTTGCAAAAGAATAGTCTGTTGCATTTATTCTAATATCACCTTTTACACAACCGATGATCTTTATTGATCGTTGATAAAATAAAGCTTAATGATTTTTTTAAAAAAACTCCTGGATGAATATAAAGTTACAGTAATAATGGAAAATACTCACAAATGTTATACGCCTTCTTTCTGTCCATTATCAAAACTTCTTTTTTCTTCTCACTTTCTCCTAAAAATGTAAGAAAAGAGTTTTCAATGTTTCAAAGTTTATTCAATCTTAGGCTTTCGCCAATAAATCACACAATTTGATGACAACATACATGAAAGTGGAAAAGAGGTATATATATAAAATCGTTATTAATTCATCAAAATTGTCTTTCATCTAAAGATGAATGGTATGGTTAAGATAGTGCTGGCAAGTTTTAAGATAAAAGAAAAAATGAAAAAAATATGACTAGGTCAAATTTATGCCCAAGCGTATCTACAGTGAAAAAGTGTCCCGATAGTTCAGTTGCTAGAGCACCAAGCTCTCGAACACATGAACCGATATCGATCCCAGATGTAGTCGAATTTTTTAATAATCTTCATCATTATTATCATTATTATGATCATTATTTTTATGAGAAGGATAATCAAATATGATAAGGATAAGGTAGTGAAATAGTTCAATATGTTAGATCTGTTGGAAAGTACATCTGATTAACTAGCGTCCTATCCAAAAGATAGTAAGCAATCGTTGTCGTCCTTTTAACATTACATGAACAGGAATAAACTCCGGCTCATTACGGATCAAATTGACCACTTATATAGGGGCAGAAGGGCTCAGAGGTCCGGTCTTTGCATCGTACCCGAAAGGTACCGAGTTCAATCACCCGCCACTGCTCTGTTTGGCCTTGAGCAAGTCACCTCGCCCTAGCTCAATTTGCGGCGGCGCACTGCTGCTGACGCCTGAGTTATTCCAGTCTTCCCTTGGAATAGACCCTAGAGACACATTTCCCATTTGGGATGAATAAGGGGAATTTAATAATTATTTTTTTAAATTTAATTTTAAAGACGAATAAACTGGAGCTTACATTAATCTCAGCAATGTTTATCACTTTAAAAAAAAGCCTCAAGAAACAATATTGGATTTAACAGTACGTGATAGAAATAGTCTAACAATGGCTTAAAATGAATTTGTGTACAGCCTTTGACATAAAAAGATGAGTTTGACATACGTTTACGGGATGGCTTGGTGCTGAATTGACTCTCCATTTCCAAATATCTCACTACCTCTTTCAGGTCCTGGTCGTTTAGCTGTGAGAATGAGATGTGTTTTACCATTTGTATTGAGATGGCAATTTGCAATAGTATTTGGTGATGATGAGGCTGTTTCAATTGCTACTGCTGATGATGTTGATGTTGGGGTTTATGATGATGTTGAGGATTGTGATGATGAGATGATGATATGTGATGATAGATGATGATGATGAGATATGATGATGATGATGACATTGATGATGATGATGATGATGATGACGATAATGATGATGATGATGATGATGATGATGATGGATGATGATAGTGATGGCAGCTATGTTGATTATGATAATTAATGAGGATAGTGATGAGGATCATTTTGACGACGACGACGACTATGATGATGATGATGATGACGATGATGATGATGATGATGATAACGAAGTGTTGGTAACTGTTTAAGTGGTGGTGGATATAGTAATGATAATGAAAGGGCTAAGGGTGTTATGACTGCTGTTGAAATTATTCTTATTATGATGATGTTGTCCATTAATTGTCATTGTTATAAAGATGATGAGGGAGACATATAACATGATAAGGACAAAAAAGTCAAAATAATCACAAAACAATTTTTAAAGTCCCCTAAACAAAACCGAAAAACAAGAAACAAAAGCAAAACTAAAGACAAATAAATAAAAACGACAATATTAACTAAATTTTCGTATTTTTGACCATTTTAACAAAAAAAAAAATCACTTTTCAAAATCAGCTGTAACTTCACCACGACAAAACACAAAGATTGGGTCATTTATGACTCAAATCTATCTATAATAAATTCTCACCTTTTCCCATATCGTGTTCTCCACTCTTTTGTTATCCAATTTCTCCCAGTTAATTCTTTTCACATTCATAGATCCAGTAGGTTTGTTCTCTTGAAAACGTAAGAAATCATCATGTGTTTGAATACAGATTTTAAAATAATTACTGCTTTTTATGTTTTTAAACAGATGAATATAACAGCTTCAATAAAAAGAACAAAATACCAAACACGGAACGTTTCGGGCTCAAAACCCTTCTTCAGCCAACAACAAACAATAATTATTGCTATTTTTTGAAGCTTTTATATTCATTCTGTCTTTATTACTTTTTACAGTCCACAGTTTCTAGCAGCTTAGTGTCAATTTGTTGCTTTTAAAGCGCGATATCCACTCATTGGGATCTCACGCCAGCAGTGACACTTAATCCTCTCCTTACCACCTGCAGCAACAAAAACAATTTGAGCTTTTATATAGCGCAATATCCACTAAAGTGCTCAAAGCGCTTTACAAGGGGTCCCTGGCCAACAGCGACATTTAACATTTAGGACGGGACATGACGTCTGTTAGGCGATGTTATAATTATTTCGGACAGAGACAACGCTGTTAACGGTAAGGTACTCATTTTACACCTGACTGCGGTGAGAGAATATGAGTAAAGAGCCGAGCGATGCTCGAACCCAGGACCTTCCGATCCGAAAGTGAGTGTCATACCACAAGACCACATAGCCGCACAAAATTGTCACATTTGTTACGACACAATATGTTATATTTGTTCTTATTCAGATTTATTTTGTACATCACAATGATCTTTGTTTTATTAATAAGAACATAAAGTTTGTTTTGTAAAGATATTGTTTGAGTTTTAAAAATCTATTTTTCTGCTGGGTAAGCCTGCCATTTCGGGAAAATACTGAAAATGATCGGTAAGGAAAGTCAATGTGTAGGGTGAAAAAAGACACCCATTAAGCGTTATTACATTTTATACTTTGAGCCTATGTGGTCTTGTAACATAACTCTCGCCTTCGGATAGGAAGGTCCAGGGTTCAAGACCAGCTTTGAGCAGCGCATAGTTGAGTGCTTGGAAAAAGGTTCTTTACTCATATTTTATCACTGTACAAATTGAGTACCTGGTCATTTACAGTGTTGTCGCTGTCGAAAAAAAATTGTTATATCGCCTAACAGGTGCCAAATCTAGTCTTACAGGTTAAGTGTTGCTGTTGGCTAGGGACCGCTTGAAAAGCGCTTGAGAGAGTTTAGTGGCTATTGCGCTATATAAATGCTCTAAATATTCAATGACTGCGTTGTCCACAGAAGTACTTGAACCAAAGACTAACAGAGAGTCATACCATTAGATTACAAAGTCGGACAATTAATGTATGCCCTCGTGTCTAAACTTTTCGTCTTCGTTTCGATGTGCATAGCATATCAAGACTTTGGTGTTTCCACATACAAATTGTTCAAAGCCCATGCTGTGAGAAGATTTATACAGGTGATTCTCACACATGAAACAAGACTGATATCTTTCTGAATAGAATTTCCTTTATTAAATTACCAGTATTATAAACAATGGAATGAGAGATGGTTTTTATAAGATACTTCGGTACGTAATATAAATAAGTCTATATAATATAATATACTTGTACCCGATCCCCATCCGCAAACTGGTAGGTACTGTTCCATGAATAGATTTTAGTAATTTAATTTATATCGGTTAGTATACAGAAAAAACAAACATTTAACGATTTCTATTTCATTCTCTGATTGAGATTTTAACGGTTTAATCTAATTTTCCGTTCATTTTTTAAAATTAATATCTCGGCCACATGTTCATATGTAACTATGTTTTGTTTGTAGGCGTGTTTAGATACATTTTAATTTAAGCGATAAATCTAAACTATCGGAAAATATGAATAATAAATGCCCTCTTCCTTCATGATCCGTCTATTTGTGGTTCGCAGTAAAATAAGATTCAATAGTCTGATATCGCGTCCGTCCAACAACGAGCAGCTTGGTTTTAAAGAAAGAAAATCTGTACTTTTTATTATTCGTGCTGGCTAGAACTTTTTCACACGTCATGTGATCAGAATGTATAAAAGTCAAAACATGATCAGATTTATAATGTTTTTCTTCTCTGGATACACTTTTATGCTCGTCGGAGAAGTATTTCATAAGTTACTATGCGTCATTACGAGGGAAGTGACGTCACGACTTTTGAACCCAATTATCAAACGTTGACCAGTTCGCGGCAATAAACGTTTGGGGACTGCTGATATAATACAAATACAACATAAAACATACATTCAATCTCCGTTTTGACAATTAGACAAGGCTAGATTTTAAACGTTTGTGATAAAATTTAAAAATCAATCAACCAGTAAATAGCATCACATTATAGTGTTACAATTGGTATTATATATGGTTTCAAAAACTAACCAATGAATGAAAAACTCGCAGGAAGCGGAGGAGGAGGAGGAGGTGGTGGAGGTGGTGTGATTACAGAAGGTCTCCGTTGTCGTCTCTGATTGATGAGCTCTTCAGAGGTTGGCGTGGCCTTGTTTCGATCTGTCTCCAAATTTGGTCTTGGTGAGCTGTTCTCAAGGTCCGTCTGTTCATCGGCCATCGCGTCGTCCAGCTGTCTCAAAGCGGACAGAGCGCTCTGGTTGTCCGAATTACTCAGTAAATTCCTGAAAGAGTAAACAAACGATCAAAATGGGCAAATTGTCGTTATGTTATGACTATGAAACAACCCTGTCCAAACTCTATCATGTCAGGGTGAACGTAATGAATTATAGATAGTTCGAAGATGACGTCACTCAGGTTTTTGTTATTGTTTTTTGCCATCCGCGATTATGAGTAATGCTCACTGAACTGTATTAACCTGACTATAAATGTTCATGGATACACACAGTTTTGTGTGTTGGTCCGTTATACTTCCGGATGGCAATGTTATGAGCTTCTTAGCCAAGCGCATACTATCTATAATAAAAATGTTATGGCCTTCCGCCACGACACCATAAGATATCGTCGCCTTGGCATTCCATGAAGGTATATAGATATTTCATCAAACAAGCTGTCTGATGTTGACAGGAATCACCCATGTTGTTGAATTGAGCAAATTGGATTCAGTAGTCTGATGTCACGCAGCCCGGCAACGGCGGCCATCTTGGTTCTAAACAAAGAAAATCATTACTTTTTATTCTTCATGCTGGCGAGAACTTTTCATATACCTTGTGATCAGAATATGTAAAAGTCAAAACATGATCAAATGTATGGTTTTTTTCCCCTCTGGATACGCTTTTATGCTCGCCGGGGAAATATTTCATACGGGCGTCCGCAATTGTTCCGATAGTTTAGAGCCAGTGTTACTAAGTTACCATGCGTCATTAGGAAAGAAGTGACGTTACGACTGTTGAAGAGTATTGGGGGTTAATAATAACAAAGTGCCTGAAGCGGGGCTCGAACCCGGGCCTGCCGGGCCACAGTGCCATGCCTTAACCACTCGGCCACTTCACCCCCTTTATAAGGAATTATAAGCTTAACTTATAACATTTGAGCTAAAACATAGTGAGTGTAAGTACCTAAGTCTTGTGTATTAATAAAACTTGTCTCCAGACAGGTACTGGTCCGTGAACTAATTGGCATCAATTGAAACGTAACATACCTTCATTGAGGAGAAAAACTTTTGTTTCACCTATTTTTGGGCAGCGTGGCTCAGCGGTACGGTCTTTGCTTCGTACCCAAAAGGTAACGAGTTCGATCACCCGCCGCTGCGTTGTGTGGCCTTGAGCAAGTCACCTAGCCCTTGCTCACTTTGCGGCGCCGCACTGCGGCTGACGCCTGGGTTATTCCAGTCTTCCCTTGGAATAGACCCTAAAGACAAATTTCCCCTTGGGAATGAATACAGGGAATTTTATTTATTTTATTTATTATTTTTTATTTTCAGGTTAACTTCCGCACTCCTAATTTCTTCATTCAGATGCAATACCAAATTGACGTGAATTAGATGGCTATAGTCTAGAGGAGTAATACCTGTTATCATGCAAGACAATTCTTTCGAAAGCACGCCTGACAGAGCAAACCAGAGAGAGAGAGAGAGAGAGAGAGAGAGAGAGAGAGAGAGAGAGAGAGAAGAAAAGAAATAAAGATATACTAGAAAAATGGACGTGAGAAAGGAAGGATGCATGGACCGTAGCCATCGTTAACATAATATAGCCTGACACTAGAACCCTCCAGGACTGGCAGTTTGACGTCATTTTTTTTTTGGTTTGTGTCGCGTCTAGTGAGTTGTCGTTAGTAGAGCTTAAGGAAACGAGCTATTTCATTGGTTGAACTATTGTATACAACTCACGATTTGTTTTCTTTTGTGGCAAAAGACTGGCATTTTGACGTCATTTTTTGGTCAGTGTCAGAATATAACTTTACGATGGCTACGGTTGGACACATTAGGTATATGGTATGGAATTACTTCCTTTCTCTGAGGAAAACATTTATTTTTCTATCTTGGCATGAAAACGTTTTGATTCACCAAAATGACCCCTGACCTGTCAAAGAGTGTCTAATCCAGGAGATTTTTAACTTCAAAGAAATATCAGATTGAAGAACGTTTTGATAAGTTGAGGGTTATTTCTACCGATCATTCTTATCTTATCTCATCTTATCTTATCTTACTAAAGGCTTCATATAGGAATTATCCTATACAATAGTTTATAATTACAGAATCTCATATAGCTTGCATTGTATCATTCACAGACAGTTTTACACAACTTTGAATGGAAGGAAAATGTATCAATACGGCTATGTAAAATCGGAAAATACTATCATAGAATACTGGTAATTGAAAATTGGTCATGATCGAATGAATCATAAATGTTCAAAGTCCATAGTACAATGAAATATAAATGCCAACAATAGTCATGAAAGCAACAACGATGCTAAGTCTCTGAGGATAGGAACGGGAAACAACTATTAAAGACTACAATTTTGTAACGTATTTTATTTGTTACTTCCCTTTGTTTTTAAAGCGATTTATTTTCAATTAGGAGATTCCTTTAAAAACTTCTCCTAACAAGTATCATGTCTCGTCTTACATCTTAAGTGCTGCTGTTTGCTTTGGACCCTTTATAAAGCGCTTTGAACGTTTAGTTGATATTGCGCTATATAAATTCTCTAGTTTAGATTAAGAAGGAATTAAATGACATGGGATACAATTTCTGAATTTATTTTTCATACGCTTGAACGTATAGATAGAACAAAGTTGACGGCACTCAGGTCCACGTTTTTTGCCATCCGGGTTTTTGAGTAATTCTCACTAAACTGTATTAACCAGACTATAAACATTCAAGGTTACACATAGTTTTATGTGTTGGTCCGTTATACTTCCTGATGGCAATGTTGTGAGCTCCTTAGCCAAGCGTCAATCGGGTCTTTGTTATTGTTTTTTTTTATATCCGCGTTTATGAGTAATTCTTCCGGATGGCAATGTTGTGAGCTTCTTCGCCAAGCGCATACTATCTAAAGTTGACTGAGTTTAATTAACGGTCTTACTTTCCGTTCCTGAAGTCATGAAAACCATAAGAGTTGTCCTGGCGATCGTCATTACTGACGTCCCCGTCGTCATCAGTGGAGGCATCAATGTGTGTGTCCTTTAAACCCATATCATCGTCATCATTAGGAAATGAACCTAAAAAACAAATGTGGTGTAATGTGAATTATTTCAAATTACAAAAAGGATTCACTCAAGACGTAACATCCTTCAAATACATTGGAGTGCTGCTCACTGATGACGGAACATGCACGTCGGAAATAAAAGCTAGACTGGGCATGGCTACTGCAGCAATGGCAAGACTAAATAGAATCTGGAAAAGCAACATAAACTTCAAGACAAGCTTAAACTATTTAGTTCTCTGGTACTGTCTGTACTCCTCTAGGGATGTTTCGGGTTTCCCCTTTATCAACAAAACAGGATGAATGAAACACTACAGACGAATGAGATAATGTGGTAGTTAGTGGCTTTGTTAAGATGAATAAAAATATATAAATCTGACAAGAGTAATCCGTTTTATTGTTGTATTATAAAAATAAAATAAATTCCCTTTATTCATCCCTAAGATGAAATTTTTCTTCAGGATCTATTCCAAGGGAAGGCTGGAAAAACCCAGGCGGCAGCCGCAGTGCAGCGCCACGAAGTGAGCTAAGGTTATGTGAATTGCTCAATGCCACACAGGTAGTCGAACTCGGTACCTTTCGGGTACAAAACAAAGACCATACAGCTGGGTCACTATAATAAGCCAAACAAACTGGTTAATGACCATATAATTCTTTTATTAAGTGACGAGGTAAAACGTACGATTTAGCAAAGAGCAGTATCCACTAAATATAGCCAACTCCCATTATATAGGATCCATAGACGAACAGTAACACTTAATTGTAATAAATGTAATAATATACTCTTATAGAGCACTCTGTATCCTCAGCCATTGGGCTCTTAGCGCTTAACACGCTTAAGGATATGCTACTTTTTCCCCACAAGGACAATGTTGTTACCGGGGCCCATTTATACATGAGTATAGTGAGAACATGTGATTAAAGATCCTTATTCTTCAAGCCTCAACCCTTCATCGCCCAATGTGGGACTTTAAATCTCTCCTAACCGATCCTTTTCAGTATTTTCCCAAAATGGCAGGCTTACCCATCAGAAATATTTATTATTTAAACTCAAACAAGCTCTCTACAAAACAATTTTATGTTCTTATTAATTAAACAAAGATCATTCTTCAAAGTTTGTGATGTACAAAATAAATCTGAAGAAGAAAAATGTATATTGTGTCGTAACAAATGTGACAATTTTGCTGCAGGTGGTAAGGAGAGGGTTAACCATACTGGTCTCAAGCCGAGTTTCATTACAACTAAACCACAAAACGTACAATCACACACACAAACACACACACACACACACACACACACATTGTGCCGTAACAAATGCGACGATCTTGCTTCAGGTGGTAAGGAGGGGGTTAACCATACTGGTCTCAAGCCGAGTGTCATTACAACTAAACCACAAAACGTACAATCACACTCATACACACACACACACACACACACAAACACACAAAACGTCAACAGTCTCACACAACGTACCTGGATAAAAGGTTACCGTCCCACATCTTTCATTAGACATTCGTCCCGATATTCCTCCAATAAACGGGGGGTTTTGGAATTTACTAAGGTGGTTAGGCGGATGCAGAGTGTTGCTCAAACTGCTTTTCCGGTTGTTTGGATTCTGGCCTCTTTTCATTGGCGTCCTCTGACCTTGTTGCAGTGATGGGTGACCTACTGGTATGACCGTCACGTAACGCCTGGCCTCGAGGTATTCCAGATCCTTTTCCAGATTGTCGTCATAGAAGCTGTCATCTGGAAAAATGGATTAACATAAATTCTTTGGTGAGTAAGTCATAATAAAAAAAAACCCTGAGCTTTTATGAAGCGCATATCCACTAAGCGTGCTCAAAGCTCTTTACAAATGGTCCCTGACCAACAGCAATACTTAACGTTTAGAACGGGACATGACGCCTGTTAGGCGATATTACATTTTTTTTTCCGACAGAGACAACGCTGTTAATGGGCAGGTACTAATTTTACATCTGAGTACGGTGAGATAATGTGAGTATAGAGGCTTTTCCAAGGACTCAACTATGCGCCGAGCGAGGCTCAAACCCAGGACCTTCCGATCCATAAGCGAGTGTCATACCACAAGACCACAATAATATGGTACAGTAGCAAAAAAAAAAAAGAGATTACCTATTGATATTGAGGCAAAAGAGACAAATTGGCGTCGCGGTATAATCCTTTCTTCATACTCTGGAGATTCTGAGTTCATTACAGACCTCCGAGATAAGTGCCATCAGCGAGTCACCACGTCCTAGTGCGCGGACATTACCATCATTCATAAAAAATTGTTATTCTCTATTGTCTTCTGGCACTTTTCTACTCACTTCATATCTTGTTGTTACCAACATAAGTGCCTGCTCCACTCACTTTTCTGAATTAAAAATCCACCCCATACACCGGAGCATACTCAATGTCTCAATCGTTTCTATGTTATATGTTTGTGATGAGAATATTGGCTATTAAGCTTAACTGCTGGTCAAAATTACTTCGCGATGGTGGTGAACGAATCGGCGGTCTCAAGAAGTGGGTGAGAGAGGGATCTAGAAATGACTTTGGGTTTGAAACGAATATTTTTGTGTTCGTGGATAGCTCACACGGTAGAGCCACGCTCTCACCTGCCAGGCGGAGTTGTCGTACCAATAAGGTCGCAGGTTCAAACCCCACCACCGCCGCAAAAAAAAGTTTTATTCTCTATTGTCTTCTGGCACTTTTCTACTCACTTCATATCTTGTTG
>NC_088364.1:81758842-81768842 GCF_034508935.2 Berghia stephanieae | reverse complement strand
TAGTGCCAGCCTGGAGTATGTTGATGACGTAATCAAACTCGTTTCTTTGTGACGGAGGTATTAGAAACCTGAGCAGATGAACAATAAACCGTCAACAATCATAATATAATAAATAATTGAGATTATATATAGCGCAATATCCACTACAAGGGGTCCCCTGTCAACAGCAACATTTAACATGTAGGACGGGACATAACGCCTGTTAGGCGATATTACAATTTTTTACACAACGCTGTTAACGGCCAGGTACTTATTTTACACCTAAGTACGGTGAGAGAATGTGAGCAAAGAGCCTTCTCCAAGGACTCAACTATGCGCCGAGCGAGGCTCGAACCTAGAATCTTCCGATCCGAAAGCGAGTGTCATACATAGACCACATAGCCGCACTATTCATTGTTGTCCTGATTCTTAGAATGAGATAATAATTAAAAGTCATATTTTTATTAAATTTCCTTTATTCATCCCATAGGGGAATTTGTTTCTAGGGTCTATGCCCAGTGAATACTGGAATACCCCAGGCGTCAGCCGCAGTACAGCGCCGCAAATTGAGCTGGGGCGAGTTGATTTGCTTAAGGCCACACAGCGCAGTGGGCAATCGAACTCGGTACCGGGTATGAAGCAAAAGACCGTACCTCTGAGCTACGCTGAGCCATATATTACAATGCAAATTTTGACATTCAGAATCAAACTTTTTTTAAAAATTGAGCTTTTATATAGTGCAATATCCACTAAATGTACTCAAAGCGCTTTACAAGGGGTCCCTGGTCAACAGCAACATTTAACATGTAGGACGGGACATGACGCCTGTTAGGCGATATTACTACTTCGGACAAAGACAACGCTGTTAAATGCTAGGTACACATTTTACACCTGAGTGCGGTGAGAGAATGTGAGTAAAGAGCATTTTTCAAGGACTCAACTATGCGGAGCGCGAGGCTCGAACCCAGGACCTTCCGATCCGAAAACGAGTGCCATACCACTAGACCACATAGCCGCAGAAATAATGTTCTTGATTTCGTATCGCTCTTATTAGTAAATACCTTAAAGGAAATATCTATTTCTCTGTTACTTTTTTGCCCTAATGAATTATTTTTACAAGGTAATTCATTTGTATGGGTACATAACATAACATTTTAGCATAAATATTTATAGAATTTTTTTTACTCACGCATGCCTCCTAGTATCTGGTTAATGCAAAATATTATGAATCTTTTTTAAGTGTACTGATGATAACATCAATTTAAATTAGAATTGTATTTGGCTGGGTTTAAAATTATAAAAACATTGAGAGAAAAAAAACTTGAGTTTTTATATAGCTCAATATCCACTAAACGTGCTCAAAGCGGGGTCCCTGATCAACAGCAACACTTAACATGTAGGACAAGACATGACGCCTGTTAGGCGATATTACAATTTTTTTCGGACGGAGACAACGCTGTTAATGACAAGGTTCTCATTTTACACCTAGAGTACGGTGAGAGAATGTGAGTAAAGTGCCTTTTCCAATGACTCAACTATGCGCCGAGCGAGGCTCAAACCCAGGACCTTCCTATCCGAAAGCGACTGTCATACCAGAAGTCCACATAGCCGCACAAAAATGAAACATGTTTTTTTTCTTCATATAACACAATTGTAGTTGTTAAAGTACCTGATTTGTTTCAGGATTCCTCTTTGTTTGGACGTTTTCAAGTTATCGTTTAAGACACCACACAAAATAGTGACGTCACGATCTTCTGCGTATCTTTTCAGTGCGTTAACAACAGCCATCTTGGCTACGTAGTTGTTTCCAAGGTTAGAGTCAAGCTGAAATTAATATATTTGATAAAGAACAATTATTTTTGAGTCAAATATCATATTATTATGCATCAAGAATTTATTGTACAATATGTGTCAGTGCTTGACATAATCTGTCGGAAGGTGAAAATTTTGGATTTGTATCTTTTTTGCATATTCTGAAAGAATATGCTCACCATACTATTTTAATCTTTATTTGAAGTAAATCGGGTAAGTTTTCGTGAAGTTATTGTCAAATGTATGGGAAAGGTATCCAGCAACTTTTCTAAAATTTCATACTTTTTCAACTTGACCAGCTGTAAAACATATTTATAAGTGAAATTAAGCTTTGATATTTCCCTAATATGTACAAAAAGTGTTGATTTAATCATTTTTGACAAGAACTCATTTTTGATAAAAATTGACCTCCTAACTAAACTTGGCAATATCTCAGTTCAAACCTTTTCACCATCCGACTGATTATGTCATTTACTGTAACATATGTCATTATGTTGTATGAAGTGCATATGAAACCTTTCGAGCCAAACACTAACATAAAAACATAGACGGGAAAAGCTGAAGGAGCACACCAAAGGCGACTAGGCGACAGATTCAAGACAGATGAGATACAACTGGACAGAAATGGAGGCATTTCCATGGACAGGATAAGATAGAGAACTCTTGAACCTGAATTTTGTCATTAATATTTCATTGTACTATGAACTTTGTACATTTATAATTCATTCGATCATGACCAGTTTTCAATTCCTCTATGATAGTATTTTTCGATTTTACATTGCCGTATTGATACATTTTTCCTGACATTTAAAGTTCATGCAGTGATACAATGCAAGCTATATGAGATTCTGTAATTATAAACTATTGTGAGGTTATCATTGTTGGTCAGTTGGTAGTTCTTCAGAGCCATAAGACCAATGGTATCGGAATTTATCCAGGTTTCTAGTATTACATTTTGGATAGAACGCTAGGATATCGGAAAATACTTTCTGCCAGCTCTAACAGACCCAGCTACCCAATCCATGTTAGATGGACAAGGCTGTCAGAAAAAAACTCTCGACTATACCCAGAATCGATACCGGTCAGGCGAGTGATCTACTCTCTGAACTATCAGAACCCCAGTTACAATTATAAGCAACATCTAAAACAAATTAACAAAATATACCGAAGGGCTAGAGCTCAGGTGGTCGCTGGTTCGGATAAGTAAGTAAGTAAGTAACAAAATATACATGAAAAAAACAAACAAAAAAACTTGAGCTTTTATGTAGCGCAATATATCCACTAAACGTGCTCAAAGCGCTTTACAAAGAGTCCCTTACCAACAGGAGCACGTAACATGTAGGCCTTTTGCGCTGGCTAGTGATGTTATGCGTTTAGCCAAAAAAAAAAGAAAGAAAATAAAACTAATGACATTCCCCAGCCGGATAACACGTACCAATACACAAAACTATGTGTAACCATAAATGAATGGTTTAGATAGTATGCAGATGACGTCACTCAGGCCTTTGTTATTGTTTTTGCCATCCGCGTATGTGAGTTGTTCTCACTAAACTGTATTAACAGGACTATATAAGTTCATGGTTACACAGAGGTTGTGTGTTGGTCCGTTATACTTCCGGATGGCAATGTTGTGAGCTTCTTAGCCAAGCGCATTCTATCTATAGTCTGATTAAGAGTATTTAGTGAGAACTACTCATAAAAATGGCTGGCTAAAAACAATAACGAAGAGCTGAGTGACGTCAACTTCATTCCTTCAATAGTGGGACTCGAACTCGGAACGTAGATGTCAGAAGCGGAGTATGTAATACCACACGACCACAAAACACCACGTTTTGATCAGAAGACGTAGGTCTTACCAACTTACCACAACGCGAATTGCCTCCTCGTACGTTGGTTGACGTAGAGCAGGTGTGCCGGTCATATCTTATTATTATCTCACCTGTTATTTTAAGACTCGTTAATGATTTCCACCTCACATTTACACCTGCCCACCGCCCACTGCCCACTGCTCGCCTACCTTAAAGTATATTATAAAATAATGCTAACAAAAAGGTAAAAATGGAAAGGCTCCGATGTCTTTCCAAGGCTACCCCCCCCCCCCCACCCCCAACCGTTCTCTATTATAAATAATAACAATGTGAAATTGAATGTGAGCTTCAATTTAATTACAAAAAAAAAGATCAAATGAACGTTTCGGGTTTCCCCTTTATCAACAAAACATGATGAATGAAACACTACAGATGAAGGAGATAATGACTACCGCATTATCTCCTTCATCTGTAGTGTTTCATCCATCCTGTTTTGTCGATAAAGGGGAAAACCCGAAACGTTCATTTGATCTGTTTTTGTAATTAAATTGAAACTTACATCCAATTTCACATTATTATTATTTTTTCGAGCTTCGAGCAGCAATATTTACATTTCTATTATAAATGGGCATTATAAGGCCATTATCTGACTCTTGATGAGGTTTTGCCATCTAGTTGTATGGCCCTTTATTAACAACTAAATCTAAGTTTTGAATACTGTTGTGGGGACGCAAAATAAAGCCCTTAGTTATATAGTTATGTCTCTTATTAAAGTTATCTTTGTCGTGCTCAATAACACTACCAGCTTGCAATTGTGTGTTTTATTGCATGATAAAAATATATCGAGTTAAAAAAATACAAGGAAATGAAGGATTACGTTTCTTCCACCCCTCCGTGTAAGAAATGTCGTGACCAATGGGAACAATCTATAGATAGTATGCAGATGACGTCACTCAGGCCTTTGTTATTGTTTTTGCCATCCGCGTTTGTGAGTTGTTCTCACTAAACTGTATTAACCAGACTATAAAAGTTCATGGTTACACAGAGTTTGTGTGTTGGTCCGTTATACTTCCGGATGGCAATGTTGTGAACTCCTTGGCCAAGCGCATTCTATCTATATTCATGTTTTCGTCCAACGATTTGATATTATCTTAACAAATGCAAACACGCTGTTTTGTTTACAAAAGTTATAAACATACCCATGTGTCAAGCTGAACCAAACAACCAATCGTGATGTTAGATAGTTAAAAAGCTGTGAACACTTTTCACAAAGTTGGTCACTCTGAGCACATTTTGCAATGTGACCAATGACCTTCAGTACATGGATCATGCCCATTGTATTGTGCGGCGATGTGGTCTTGTGGTATGACACTCACTTTCGGATCGGAAGGTCCTGGGTTTGAGCCTCGCTCGGCATATAGTTGAGTCCTTGGAAAAGCCTATTCACTCAAATGCTATCAACGTACTCAGGTGTAAAATGAGTACCTTGCCGTTTAGAGTGTTGTCTCTGTCCGAAAAAAAATGTGATATCGCCTAACAGGCGTCATGTCACGTCCTGCATGTTAAGTGTTGTTGTTGACCAGGGACCCCCCCCCCCCCCCCCCCCCCCCCCCCCCGTAAAAGCGCTTTGAAAACGTTTAGTGGATATTGCGCTATATAAGCTCTCAAACAAATAAAGTCTGAAATCCAAACTTAGTACCTATTCTCTGTCTTCATCTCGCACTTCTCCATACCCTATAGATAGTTCGAAGTTGACGTCACTCAAGCCTTTGTTATTGTATTTTGCCATCCGCGTTTGTGAGTGATTCTCACTAAACTGTATTATCCAGACTATAAAAGTTCATGGTCACACATAGTTTTGGGTGTTGGTCAGTTGTACTTCCGGATGGCAATGTTTTGAGATTCTTAGCCAAGGGCATACTATCTATATTTCTCATCAATATTGATAAAAGAGCACGCCACGCACTTATTCTGAATTTTATTCAACCCAATAGCGTAACTATTCCATGTGTGCCTTATTTGTTTACATAATTTTTTACTTGTTTCATACATGGAAGAGCGCATAGCATTAATTGCATACAATAGTCTGGTGTCACGTCGCCCAGCAACGGCGGCCATCGTGGTTCTTAACAAAGAGAATTGGTACTTATTGTTCTTCTTGCTGGCTATAACTTTTCTTATGTCTTGTGATCAGAATGTATCAAAGTCAAAACATGATCATATTTATAATGTTTTTCTCCTCTGGATACACTTTTATGCTCGTCGGAGAAATATTTCATAAGGGCGTCCGCCATTGTTCCGATAATTTAGAGCCATTTACTCAGTTACCATTCGTAATTACGAGGGAAGTGACGTCATGACTGTTAAAGAGCATTTGCTCGATATTAATAGAAAGTTCGCGGGGTCAGTGAACCAGCCTCGATTTGATCCCTCAAGTAGTTGGGAGAAGAGAGTCCGTATGATGGATACTAAGTTTGAAAGCCATTTTTTGTGTGGCTGGATTTCTCAGTGGTTAGTGAGACCGCTCGCTGATGTCTCTCTCTCTCTCTCTCTCTCTCTCTCTCTCTCTCTCTCTCTCTCTCTCTCTCTCTCTCTCTCTTTCTTTCTCTCTCTCCCTCTCTCTCTCTCTTTCTCTCTCTCTATCTATCTATCTATATATCTATCTCTCTATCTCTCTCTATCTTTCTATCTATCTCTCTCTATCTCTCTCAATCTCTCTCTCTATCTTTCTTTTTCTCTCTCTCTATCTCTCTCTCTATCTATCTATCTCTCTCTATCTCTCTCTCAGCCAGGTGACAGGTGTCGTGTCAGTTGGATCCCGGGTTGACTCTAGCCGTAGCCATCGTTAACTTACAGCCTGACACTGACCAAAATATGACGTCAAAATACCAGTCTTTGGCCACAAGAGAAAACAAATCGTGAGTTTTATTCAATAGTTCAACCATGAGCGCTACTAACCACAACTCACTAGACGGTTCAAAAACCAAACAATGACGTCAAAATGCCAGTCTTTTTGGGTTTCAGTGTCAGGCTATAACCGTAGCCATCGTTATGTTATAGCCTGATACTGAAATCCAAAAGGACTGGCAGTTTGACGTCATTATTTGGTTTTTGCACGGCCTAGTGAGTTGTCGTTAGTAGAGCTCATGGAAACAAGTTATTTCATTGGCTGAACTATTGAATAGAACTCACGATTTGTTGTCTTTTGTGGCAAAAGACTGGCATTTTGACGTCATTTTTGGTCAGTATCAGACCATAACTTTACGAAGGTCACGGTCAGGCTGCGCTCTGACACCGCGATATATCTATTGTCTGTCTCTATCTGGCACTCCTCCATACCCTATATTTCAGATATAATTGTAGAAACCGTAAATCAAACGGTATAGAAACGATGAAAATTATGTCTATAGATAGTTCGAAGATGACGTCACTCGGGTCTTTGTTATTGTTTTTTGCCATCCGCGTTTATGAGTAATGCTCACTGAACTGTATTAACCTGACTATAGATAGAATGCGCTTGGCCAAGGAGTTCACAACATTGCCATCCGGAAGTATAACGGACCAACACACAAACCATGTGTAACCATGAACTTTTATAGTCTGGTTAATACAGTTTAGTGAGAACAACTCACAAACGCGGATGGCAAAAACAATAACAAAGGCCTGAGTGACGTCATCTGCATACTATCTATAGATGGTTCGAAGATGACGTCACTCAGGCCTTTGTTATTGTTTTTGCCATCCGCGTTTGTGAGTTGTTCTCACTAAACTGTATTAACCAGACTATAAAAATTCATGGTTACACAGAGTTTGTGTGTTGGTCCATTTATACTTCCGGATGGCAATGTTGTGAACTCCTTGGCCAAGCGCATTCTATCTATAAACGTTCATGGATACACACAGTTTTGTGTGTTGGTCCGTTATACTTCCGGATGGCAATGTTGTGAACTTCTTAGCCAAGCGCATACAATCTGTATGGACAGAAGGTGGGAAAAGCAGACCTGCCAACGAATACAAATAATTCTTAGAATTACGAAATTTTGGGCCAAACTCAGGGAAGTTCAGGATAATTTTCTAAGTCATTAAACCTCTCTTTACCACCTATTGTAAAATCGTCACATTTGTTACGATGCAACTGTCACTTTTCGCATCCAGATTTCATTTCTTTTTACTTAAGTTATAGAAACTTGACATTCTGTAATAGAGCTCATATTGTCGAACAATATTATGTATAGAATGTGCTTGAGGCTTTTCTGTTTGAATAAGAAATGTCTGTTTTTTGTGTTGGGTTGGTGTAAAGTTTTGGGGAAAATTCTGAAAATGGCTGGTAAGGAGAGGGTTAAAACTAGTTGAAAATGAAAGCTGATGACAAACTAAATAGTTT
This sequence comes from Berghia stephanieae, assembly GCF_034508935.2. NCBI lineage: Eukaryota > Metazoa > Mollusca > Gastropoda > Nudibranchia > Aeolidiidae > Berghia > Berghia stephanieae. Next base: position 81,760,859 of record NC_088364.1, on the reverse strand, counting down.
TTATGATTTTGAAGTTTTTGTTAATCATTGTGAGGGTAAATTGTTGATTTATAGAGATAACTATTGCGGCGACTATCTATTTATATCTCCTAAAAACTACGAAATTTTTAAATTTTCAACGTAGGCATATCTGGAAAAGAATGGCAGTAAAGGTAAGTTAGTTCATATAGAATCGGATAGGCAGATAGGCATCGTGTAAGGTGAGGACAGGCATAATAAGCCGTGGCATCGGAGATGAGAGGGACGGACACACGAGCAGAGGCTAAGTCAGATCAATCTCATTTGAGAATGTAAGTGAGAATGTGAATAAAGAGCCTTCTCCAAGGACTCAACTATCCGCCGAGCGAGAATCGAACCCAGGACCTTCCGAAATGAAAGAGAGTGTCATACCACTAGACCAGACTATTTACATCTCCTAAAAACTACGATTTTTTAAAATTTGCAATCACACGGTGTTCGAATTTTAGCCAGAAAACTCGTCCTTCAAATATCAATCGAGTAAAATTACCCCCATCTTGTAACTTTGGCATATCTGGAGAGAAAAATAATTGCAGTAAAGGTAAGTTAGTTCATATAGAATCGGATAGGCAGATAGGCAGGTAGGCATCGTGCAAGGTGAGGACAGGCATAATAAGCCGTGGCATCGGGGATGAGAGGGACGGACACACGAGCAGAGGCTAAGTCAGATCAATCTCATTAAACGGCTCTCGTCCTGGCGTTCATCCATCATTGATGTCATACCAGGTAGCGTCTTCCAGGCTTGGTCACGACAATACCCAAAACGATACCTACCCCTAATTCTGTCTGACGTACTTTGGAAGATAAAAAAACCCATATTTAAAAATTTGGCCAGAAAACTCGTCCTTCAAGTTACATTATCTAGAAGACAGAAAACAGGAGGTTGTTTTGGAAGGGGATAAGAAAGAGGGGTAAGGGGGGGGGGGGGGGGTTAAGTTGTAGGAACAGGAAACTAAGAGTTCTGTCGTCGTACTGTGGAGAAGCCCATAATATTGAAATTTGGCCAGAAAACTCGTCCTTCAAATATCGATCGATTTTAATTACCCTCGTCTTGGCAAAAACTCTTCGCGAAGTCCCACGTTTGAGGGTTTTTAACCAAGACGAGGGTCATTTAAATCGATCGATATTTGAAGGACGAGTTTTCTGGCCAAATTTTCAAATACGGGTTTGTTTAATTTCCAGAGTACGGCTGTACTCTCCCCCTCCCCTTCTTATCCCTTTCCAAACCACCTCTTTTTTTCTGTCCTCTAGATAATATTACTTTACAATAAAAGACAAAACATGGAATATTAGATAACTTAGATAACTCGAATCTTAAACATTCCAGTACACAACAGGTTGCCCAGAGCCTTTGACTTCATCCGCTTCTTTACGTCTTCATCGTCATTTTTGTCTTGTTTGTTTTTGCCTTTATTTATTTTTTAAAAAACATTTTGGGGGGGTTAAAAGTGAGAAAAAAAAGTTTACAGCGAAACACCAACAGGCGGACTCTTTCTGAATGTTATGAGATTTAACCCCCTCCTTGCCACCCATAGAAAAATCGTCACATTTGTTACGATGCAGCCAACATTTTTGTCATTCAAATTTATTTTGTACATCATAATATTATTTGAACAACAGTGTTTGCTATAGTTAAAGTATAGTAACACTGTGTTGAAGAGCTCTTTTAGCAGGAAAAAAACTATGTACCTATAGGAAGAACTAACAGATTTTCTGTTTGAGTGAAATAAATCTATTTTTGTATAGATTGGTTGTGAAGTTTTGGGGAAAATCCGGAAAATGGCCGGTAAGGAGTGAGTTAATCTGGATCTGCTGTCGGGTAAATGGAAAGCACATTGTAGCGCATTGAATCGGTAATAGGAGGTCATGAGTTCGATACCTGGTCGGGATAGACTTATTTTCTGGGGAGGGGGGGGGGGGTAGCGGGGTGCAATTTTTCCACGTATGTTCTCTATACTTTGAAACTGTTTCACACACACACACACACACACACACACAC
>NC_088364.1:81748842-81753842 GCF_034508935.2 Berghia stephanieae | reverse complement strand
TCAACTTTATGACCTGGGTTTGAGCGTGGCCATCGTAAAGTTATGGCCTGATACTGACCAAAAAATGACGTCAAAATGCCAGTCTTTTGCCACAGAAATCGTGAAAATCGTGAAAATCGTGAGTTGTATTCAATAGTTCAACCAATGAAATAACTTTTTCCATGAGCTCTACTAACGACAACTCACTAAGCGGTGCAAAAACCAAATATTGACGTCAAACTGCCAGTCCTTGGATGTCAGTATCAGGCTATAACATAACGATGGCTACGCACTGACCCAAATAATGGCGTCAAACTGCCAGTCCTTTTGGATTTCAGTATCAGGCTATAACATAACGATGGCTACGCACTGACCCAAATAATGACGTCAAACTGCCAGTCCTTTTGGATTTCAGTATCAGGCTATAACATAACGATGTTGAGACCAACCCAACGTACTCGATGACCGAGAGCAGGTTAATTCGCTCTAATAGGATCCAACAGTCGTAACGTCACATCCTTCCTAATGACGCATGGTAACTTAGTAACACTGGCTCTAAACTATCGGAACAATGGCGGACGCCCGTATGAAATATTCCCCGGTGAGCATGAAAGCGTATCCAGAGGGGGAAAAAACACATAAATTTCATCAAGTTTTGACTTTTACACATTCTAATCACAAGGCATATGAAAAGTTCTAGCCAGGATGAAGAATAAAAAGTAATGATTTTCTTTGTTTAGAACCAAGATGGCCGCCGTTGCCGGGCGGCGTGACATCAGACTACTGAATCCAATTCACGTGAAGCTGTCGTGAGCCCAAACACATTCCTGACACTTCGATAAAAATGGAGTCATAATACAAGGCGGCTTTTGATTTGTGCGGCTATGTGGTCTGGTGGTATGGCACTCGCTTTTGGATCGGGAGGTCCTGGGTTCGAGCCTCGCTCGGCGCATAGCTGAGTCCTTGGAAACGCACATATAGCCCTTATACTACTCACTAAATTTTACATACTGCAAATAACTTTTAATATGCATGTGACTACTTACCCCCCCCCCCCCCCCCCCCATCCTACCCACCCACCTTTCTCAAATATAATTCTTAATTTTCTACCGGATTCGATCCCCCCCCCCCCCCCCCCGCCATATCCTCTATTTCCAATACCAACTCCTTATTCAAACATCCAATCCATGCTGTGGAACTCATTGACGACTGAAAACAATAAGAACCCATCCAGGCATATAACTACTCATATTATAACTATGATAACAAGCCCATTGTGAGTAGGTACTAGTGCCGCGCTGAAGACCGGTCTAGACCGCGGTCCGATGGTCTTTTAGCTGTGAACCGAAGACCGGTCCCATAGGGGAAGATCGGCGGCGGTCCTCACTTCTTATCACCTTTCAACTAGTGCGGGGCGGTCCTTGCAAGGACCACGGTCCTACGGTCTCGCGCCATAGCCTACTACTTCCCCAGCGCAGGGTTGCCAGATTATTTTTCAACAAAATGCCAGGGGAAGACTCAAAAAATGCCAAAACACTCAAAAAAATGCCAAAGTCTGTTGACTCCCACCCCCACTAAGAAAACTACTCACTTTTGATAGACAATTTACTATCATATCCTGGTGGCTTGCGTGTTTTCTTTTCTTTTTCTTTTCTTTATTTTTTTTTTTTTTTTTTTGAATTATACTAAATTTCCTGTTGGGGTAATTATTTACCTACTGACTACTAAGTGGAGTGCTAAACCACTACACCACGGTTGGATTTTAAGAATGAAAAAGAAATGTGAAGATGTTTGTTTTTACGCGTTTAGAAATAATTAAGAAAAGGTGTCATTTGAAGTATAATATACAAGAAAAGAAAATGCCAAATGAAAATGCCAAATGCCAAATGATTTTTCTAATGCCAAACGGTTTTCAAAAATGCCAGATTTTTGGAATCTGGCATTTAAAATGCCAAACTGGCAACCCTGCCCCAGCGATTCGTTGCTTCGGTTGCCTATCTTCCACCAATCACCACCCATCCCACTTAATTAATCGCACCCACCCCCATTTGCCATACACTAAACGACACAGACGACCATACAGGCAGACGACCCCAACCTCCACTCCGCAAACCGCCCTTTCGTGTGTGAGATGGGGGGAACAGGAGGCGCACGCCTTGGACGATTCCATTATACGGGGTAAATTTCAAAATTTACTACACCATAATGATCGCAATGACAATGATCTATGGTGAAGGCATGACCCCTCTTCTCTAATGGGTTATTGTTTGAAATGTATGTGACTACTAAAGATGTGTGTGTTTGTGTGTGTGTGTGTGTGTGTGTGTGTGTGTGTGTGTGTGTCGAACCTAGCAAGTAGCAAATCCGATTTTTTGTTTTCTTTTGTCCATCTCTTGTCACCACTCCTTTCTATCGCAGTGTTGTCATTTAAAATAATACAATAATATTAAAATTTCGTTGGTGTTTTTACTAATCAAATAATATGAGTTTCATTAGTTTCTTCCTTCCAAAAAACCCAGTTATAACGTCTGAATTTTAAAAAAGTCCAATAGAATATTTGGGGACCCCGATAGCTCAGTTGATAGAGCACTCTCTTTATACGCAAAGGGCCAGAGATCGATCCCGGGTGCAGTCGATTTTTTCTGAATCCCTGTCTACTCAGCAATGAATGGGTAGCTGAGTTTGTTAGATCTGGCGAAAAGTCACCATCGACCCCTCTTATTACCTCATCCACCCCCTCTTATTATAACTTCACGTCTCTCTCTTACTCTTCAATGCTCGCTGCCCTCTAATGTGTGTGTGTGTGGGGGGGGGGGTAGGAGTTGCGTGTGTGTATCAACGCCACGAACAACTCGATCAACGCCTTGGGCGATGCCATTATCTCCGTTAATGGGGATAAATTTCAAATTTTATTAAATTATCGAAGTAACAATGAAGTACGGTGAGCAAATAAAGAAGGCATCACCCCTCTTCTCTAATTAGGTTACAATTTGAAATGAGTGTGACTACTCCGTGTGTTTTACTCCTGTAGACCACGGTTTTCATCGTGTAGCGGTCTTTAACGGTTCAAGAATGAACGATCCCATGGTCTCAAAGGTCAAACCGGTTCGAATTTCCAACAGTCTCTCAGGAATGTTCAATGTCGAAAAGGACCGGTCCTAGGACCTTGCGGTCTTCATTTCCCAAGGACCGTAGGACCGTGGTCCTTAAGCTTGCCAAGGACCGCCCCGCACTAGTAGGTACCACCAGTCCAACAGTAGTTTGCCCCAACCACCAACCAGTTTAGTTACTCACCAAGCCGTTAGTATTTTACAAAGGGCAATCACTACCCCCGACATGGCTTGACTATTAGTGGGAGTGATTGTTCCTGACCAAACGAACGATAATGACGCTAAAACAGTTATGATGTAACGTCATAATAATAATAATATCTCTGTCTCTTCCTCTGACGGAACACATTTTCAAATTTTCGCCAGAAAACGTTTATCTAGTTCCTGAATGGACCATTCAAAATAACCCCTAACTTCCAAAAAGAAAAAAGAAAAAAAAAAGAATTCAATAGAATTGAATGTAAGACTTGTTAAAAAGATGAGGGTAATCTTAACTCACTCAATCCTAGAAATTTTTGCTACTTTTCAAAATTGAAAGACTGTATTAAAATGAACATGTGCATTAGATAGTTTTTATTCAACTACCATTGACATGTAAAAATAAAGAACATTAGCTTTGATACTACGCCTATAATTTGTCTCATAAAATTGTAACAAATAGGCATGGGGTAAAAGTAACCCGGGTAAACTACGGATATAGTCGGTGTTAGGGTTAATAAGTATATATTAACGAAAGGGTGAAAATAGAGAGACTTCGTATGGGAACAATACAGACAATGGACATTTCGGGTACAAACCCATCGCCAGCACAACAATACACAAATTAACATGGAAAACAAATAAAATAAAATGCAAAATAACTTGTAGTATCGTCTGTACTCAATGGTGGGATTGGAGTACGAATGAAACGTTAAAGTAGAAAATGGTAGAGGCCTGTGATCGTGAAAATACTAACGAAAGAGTGAAAATGGAGAGGCTTCGTATGGGAACAATACAGCTGTATTAGTATTTTCATTGCTCAACGGATTCAGGCAGCCCCTACCGTTTTCTACTTATGTATATAATGTTTGAAGCAAATGATTTCTTGGTTGTTGTTTTTTTTAATGATTGACATCGTACGACAGTGAAGAGTCTGTGATTGAACCTAAACCTTACGGTTATCGCAGGACAGAACTCTGGCCTATTGTGTGAATGAGTAATCGGGTAAAGCGATGTTTAGAATAAGAGTGAGCGTATGACAATGTGAGTGGGGTATGGCAGTTTGCCATAATATTTAATAGTCAGGACGTATAAACAATGGACCGTTTGGGTACAGCAAACACCGAGATTGATACAACATGCAGACCCATCCACCGCCTCTATAACGCATTGTATTGATTAATACTCTCACACCACCACCACCCCTCCCCACCCCTTCTTACTCTGCCGCTATCTGAAAAAGAGAACATGTATTTTTATAATTTGGCCAGAAAACTCGTCCTTCAATACTCTTCAATGGTCGTAATGTCACTTCCTTCCTAATGACGCATGGTAACTTAGTAACACTGGCTATCGGAACAATGGCGGACGCCCTTATGAAATATTTCTCCGGCGAGCATAAAAGCGTTTCCAAAGGTAAAAAAAACCCACAAATTTGATCATGTTTTGACTTTTACACATTCTGATCACAAGGCATATGAAAAGGGAATAAAAAGTTCTAGCCAGCATGAAGAATAAAAAGAAATGATTTTCTTTGTTTAGAACCAATATGGCCGCTGTTGCTTGGCGACCTGACTTCAGACTATTGAACCGAATTGACTGATTTAAACGACCCTCTTCCTCGCAAAAAAAACTCTCAAACCTGGGACTTGTGAAGTCCCAGATTTGAGATTTTTTTGCCAAGAAGTGGACATTTTAATCGATCGATATTTG
>NC_088364.1:81721342-81743842 GCF_034508935.2 Berghia stephanieae | reverse complement strand
GATTCATATTTGTTACCATGTCGATTTGATGTATCTTTACAGGGTATTTAAACGCCAATTGGTCTATTTAACCCTTATTTCTTATATTATATTATATTATATTATATTATATTATATTATATTATATTATATTATATTAAATTATATTATATTATATTATATTATATTAAATATATTATATTATATTATATTATATTATATTATATTATATTATATTATATTATATTATATTATATTATATTATATTATATTATATTATATTATATTATACCATACTGTATTATATTATATTATATTATTTATAATAATTATATTATATTATATTATATTATATTATATTATATTATTATATTATATTATATTGTATTATATTGTATTATATTATATTATATTATATCATTTTAATGCTACCACAATACCAAAATAAAATCACCCCTATTGCATACCAGCTCTAATTCCTGCCTGATAGGCGGGGCCGGCGTAGTCCACAGCCCCTACCCGTACAGGCTGTTGCTTGTCGTTGATCACCGACATCCCATACCCCACAGTAGAGTCACGCTTTATCTCACACGTCTGTAGACACGACACGACCTCCAGAGACGGTGTATGCTGAGGCCCCGTTCGGGCCAGGGCCTTGATCTTGTCGGCAGACATAGCCGTGACGTCACGTCCGTCTAGTTCCAAGACTTGATCCCCGGGCACTAACCCTGCCCGGTAAGCGATGCTCCCTTTCTCAACACTGACAACGTAGGATGGCCCTTTGCCGTAGATCTCAAATCCGCACGATTTTGGCCACCGCTGGAGTATTTTTAGCGGCATTGTTCACAGGGTTTAAAGGTTTATCTGAAAAGTATATTATTATAGAAATTATGGCATGGTGGAAGAGGTGTACTGGTGGTGGTGGTGGTGGTTGTGGTAGTAGTAGTAGTAGTAGTAGTAGTAGTAGTAGTAGTAGTAGTAGTAGTAGTAGTAGTGGTAGTAGTAGTAGTAGTAGTAGTAGTAGTAGTAGTAGTAGTAGTGGAAGTAGTAGTGGTAGTAGTAGTAGTAGTAGTAGTAGTAGTAGTAGTAGTAGTAGTAGTAGTAGTGGAAGTAGTAGTGGTAGTAGTAGTAGTAGTGGTGATAGTAGTAGTAGTAGTAGTAGTAGTAGTAGTAGTAGTAGTAGTAGTAGTAGTAGTAGTAGTAGTAGTAGTAGCAGTCGCAGTAGAAGTAGTAGTAGTAGAATAGTAGTAGTAGTAGTTGTTGTTGTTCTTGTTGTAGCAGTAGTCGTAGTAGTCGTAGTAGTAGTAGTAGTAGTAGTAGTAGTAGTAGTAGTAGTAGCAGCAGCAGCAGCAGCAGCAGCAGCAGCAGTAGTAGTAGTAGTAGTAGTAGTAGTAGTAGTAGTAGTAGTAGTAGTAGTAGTAGTAGTAGAAGAAGAAGAAGAAGAAGAAGAAGAAGAAGAAGAAGAAGAAGAAGAAGAAGTAGTATTGGCAGTAGTAGTGGTCTGAATTACGGAATGTGATATTTTTCAAGTTTAGTATACACTGTCGATGATGACAGCTTATAACAGAACTCTAATTTTTACATTCAATTTTCACCATCAGAACAACTCCAAAATACGTAATATTGTGTTGAGGAAATGGATCACACATCTATAAGACATGCACCTTTGTTTTGGGGGGAACAAATAAAAAAAGCAGCTTCAAGAAAAATAAATACAAAGATTAAAAATCACGAAACGGTTTGGAGCTTAAACCCTTCGTGAATCAATAACAATAACAATCAAAACGATGAGACAGACCGGGGTGTGTGGGGGGCGGGGAAGTGAGTGGTCTCTGAGTGAATAGTCGGGATAAACGATGGCAGAAAGTAGCACTGTTATATTGTACCATTTTCAATGTTTTATAATAATATGGTTTCTTGTTCAATACTTTTCAAAGATTATAGCTTCATAATGTTTACTTTGACTTGCCTTTGTTTTATATATCAACATAATATATCCAAACGAATTGAATTTCACATCCATCAAAAATTGAGACGAATTAAACAGTTTATTATTCAGGCAAATCCTGTTGTTATATTGTCAACATGCTTAACACTTAAACCACACTATAGAGAAATATTTCAATGATGGCACTTACCTTACTATATAACACTCTATTCTGCTCGTCAACCCATACTCATCGCTCATCTCAAGTGACTTCGGGGCCGTTCTTTGATCAATACGTCTTGAATAAATAAAGAGGCAATACAAGCGAAATAGTACGCGACTTCTGTCAGAAGATGCTATGCTTCCGCTCACGCAGGTGGTTGGAAATCGATAATATGCGATACGGCGCAGTTTTGGTGGATTAATTAACCGGTAGATTTTTGACCAATCAAAACATGGAATGTGTGACACACCTTCACACGTGCTCGGACAAACATATTTAGTTGCTTATTAACAATGACGTGATTGAAATCGACCTCTCTCTGATCATTGTTATTGTCTTTATACCACCAGATGGGTGACTAGTTATCACACGATTTTCTTGATCATATAGTAAATGATTCGGGTAACACATAGTGTTACGTGTTGGTTCTATTTATCAAGCGGTAGAACAGTGGGTATTTTACTTATGCACATACCATCGATTGTAAAACCTGTGTAGTTCGCTATGTTACTCAATCACTGTCATTGTTTACATTATGACGACTGTCCGAAAGGCGTGGTTATCTTAGTGTCTATTTGTTAATGTCGTAATAAAGGGGGAAAATAAGAGTCAACAAAGAGTAGAAAGGACTTATTTAAAGCCATAACTTTCTTATGACTGTTTTGTTATTGTTCTTGTAACCTATTTTTTCCCTGCCAAAACATAGACTTCCCTTTTAAAATTATCTTTATTCAAAACTATTATTTTAAGCCACTCAAACTTATGGACGACATAAATTTAATAAGAGTTATCATTCATTACAAATCACTTTTTTAAATCAACAGTTTAACTCTAGCCTACGTGAAGTTTTAAATGTTGGAAATAAGCATACCAATCATTTATTTATCGTGACATTGGTTTAACAGTTAAAAGTAATTAATGCAAATATTGGCTCAGGAGTAAAAATTAGTCCATATAATTGTGAGTTGAACTTAAAATTGCACAAAAATAAAACTGTTGACACACTAACAACATCAAAATTGGATGCATGCTGTGGACAGAAAAAATAAACTTTCACAACCTTTTTTTAATCAAGTGACTCAGATGAAGGGCTTCTGGATGTAGAAGGTAATATCATAGATTTATTTGTTCCTCTTTGCTTCGTCTGTTTAACCTGACCTTAAAGTAAAAAGTCAAGCAAAGTCTAGATAGTATAGCACATTTTGTGTCCAGACTTGCATGAGGTGTATGTAAATGTTGCATTCTAGTAAGCATTATTATCTTTAATCAGTGGATAATACCTTCATAAGTTGAGTATTTTAAAATGATATTCATTGCTGCCAGGCAAATCTACTAATAAGAATACATAAGAAAGATAACTCACGAATGTATTTTCGAATATGAAGTCAAGTAAGTCATGTCCCTTGGGTATAGTGTGTTCCATCATTTCCTTCTCCCCCGCGCTATTGTGACTTTTCAAAGACATATTTTTGGCATTCCCGCGATGCGTTTGGCTTAGCTTATCACTTTGTATGTATTTTGGAAGTTACAAATGTCAGAGATCAATTGAAATTACAGAGGCTATGCGCACTTATTTACCAGACAGATTACCCTAATGGTCACGGCCTCATTTTTATCAATATGGGCCGTGTTGGTACTAATCTATTATCTATCATTGATGTTGAGGAGAAGAAATAAACTTTATTGTTCATACAACGACTGTATTAATCGGGTAAATAGGATGACTTGGGTATTATTCTACCCCTCCCCATGAAAAATAACGCGTAGTGATATCAAGTTTACAATTATAGCTAATGTCCTCAGATTAGCAAGCTTTAAATATCAATAAAATTGGATTCTTGAAAGAAGAAGTATCATTTAAAAGTTTTTAAACATGCCATTTTATTCAAAGATGGCGAATTTGGAATCAATTTAGTGGCAGAATAAAATATTCTTACACTCCTTCGTCTTGGAATTCGAACTTTGTTCCCAATGCCCACTCGCAAGCTCCTGCAGAGGTTGGTAACACGTCAGGAATTCCAAAAAGCAAAAGAGTGTAATAATCGTATCTTCTTCGAATGGAGAATATATAAAATCCCATCAAAATATCAATTGTTTTTCATTTATATTTCGCAGGTTTCCTAAAATGGATATCCTCCAATTTTTCTTGGCATACATCCTTTTGTTTGGACTTGGTCTATTCGTTGTCCTCCTGTCACACATGTTGCCACCCATTCGAGAGTTTGTGGACGCCATGAGAATATTAGTGATAAAGGTGAAGAAATAATAAGAATTTAAATTACTTTATACTTTTGAATCTCTCAACTGCAACTATAGATGAAGATATTTCCCTGGCTCGATTTACTGGATGTCCGAGATTGGCAGTACAATGAACATTGTGGTTGTGCCCGCTGGTCGATAAGAAGAAGAAGAAGAAGAAGAAGAAGAAGAAGAAGAAGTACTAGAAGTAGTAGTAGTAGTAGTAGTAGTAGTAGTAGTAGTAGTAGTAGTAGTAGTAGTAGTAGTAGTAGTAGTAGTAGTAGTAGTAGTAGTAGTAGTAGTAGTAGTAGTAGTAGTAGTAGTAGTAGTAGCAGTAGTAGTAGTAGCAGTTGTCGTCGTCGTCGTCGTCGTAGTAGTAGTAGTAGTAGTAGTAGTAGTTGTTGTAGTAGTAGTAGTAGTAGTAGTAGTAGTAGTAGTAGTTGTTGTTGTTGTTGTTGTTGTAGTAGTAGTAGTAGTAGTAGTAGTAGTTAGTAGTAGTAGTAGTAGTAGTAGTAGTAGTAATAGTAGTAGTAGTAGTAGAAGAAGAAGAAGAAGAAGAAGAAGAAGAAGAAGAAGAAGAAGAAGAAGAAGAAGAAGAAGAAGAAGAAGTGGAGGAAGAGAAGGAGGAGGAGGAGAAATGCAAAGAGCATAGTACAAAAATACATTAAATGATCTGGTAAAGACATACATAATCAATGATTGCCTTCTGACATGTCATTTATTGCAGATGATGATGACGACCATCCCAGATCCTCTTTACAAAGTTTTGAATAAGTCTATTCATCATTTGCTTTATACCAGGTAGGTTTCAAAACATTTGATATGTGAACCTTCGCCTCAAAACGGTATTAGGTTAACAAGTCGGGTTGGTTAAGATGTAGAAAATTTAATTCATAACCAGAAATATCAGACTTGTGTTGGGTTTGTATGTTTTACTGAGGAGAATGGATACCATATTTTAGGGTGCTAATGTCAACAATTTTATATTTTTGACAAGTTTAACATTTAATTCGGCTTTTAAGCATATGATTCGTTCCGACATAATATTGTTTTGAGGCGATGGGTCAGATATAAAAAGCTATAGATTTTAAATCTATGCTTAGTGTTGCAGATCAAAATAGAATTATGAGATAAATATGATGCAAGCATTAAAACATGTCCCACATTCAGCGATTAGTCATTCTTTGAACTTAACACTAGGCCATAAAAGTGCAAAAAGTCTTACTTACAATCCCAAATACAAACATTGTACATATCGGATGCGAGAAGAAAAAAGAATCCGGAAAAATTTAGAAGCTTGTGCTGACAGGATCATATCTGATGCAAGTCTGAAATTTCACCGCAGTCTAACAACTTTATTGAAATTTATGTACACAAATTTTCAGCTTGACTCCGCGATGTGATCTTTGCTTCGTACCCGAAAGGTACCGAATTCGACTATCTGCCGCTCTGTCAAGTGGGGCATTGATCAAATCACCTCGCCCTAGCTTCTTTGCGGCGCTGCATGGCGATTGACGCCTGGGTTATCCAACTTTTCCCCTTGGAATAGACCCCAAAGACAAATCCCCCTTTGAACAGCAAGTGTGCTTCATCAGTGGGGACTTTCCACCTGTCCCACATGTACCCGATGTGGACAAGAATCCGAAACGGCAGAGCATCCAGTTGAACGGTGTGTTGTGACGATGCTACCGGGAGGGTTCGAGACGGTGCACGAATGCGGACCGGACTTTGCTGATTGGGTCGATCGTCATAACACAGTAGTGTGAGAACCATTAGAGGCTGCTGCCCCTTTGAAGATGAATAAAGTAAAATTCGTTTATGTTTACAATTTCCAGGAATCCATTGGTGCAAATTCTCAGTATCTTCCTCATGTTGCTAGGAAACGCTGTATACATCGTAGAAATCCTTCCAATATTATACGCCTTCAAGCCAGGAGAGTGCCACATCCTATTGACTCCCATCATCTTGCTCGTTCTGACTCTTGGTCCGTTTTACCTGAGTTGTGTGTCAGATCCTGGCAGGATCTCATCCAGCTTTGAAGCGTCCGTTTGGAATCTGGTTTACAAGCCCGATGGTGTCATGTTCATGGAGGGAAACTACTGTCGTACCTGCAAGCAACTCAAACCTGCCCGATCTAAACACTGCAGTAAGTAATAAAGCAACTCAGTGAGAATTTCCCCTTCTCTTAATTTATCATCATCATCATCATCATAATCATAATCATCATCATCATCATCATCATCATCACCATCATCACCACTACAAACAGTACCACCACCACCACCACCACCGACTTAATAACCATTATTATCAATACCATAATAATTTTTCTCCTCATATTCTTAATCGTGTCTCTGTAACCCTTTCACACATTAAAGATGGAATACATCAAAATGGTATTGTATGACTGTGGACCAGGTGCCGAAAAATAAATATAAAGTTCAAATAGTCAGAATTATAAAATGTTAGTTTTTGGAACTCTGAACGTATGAAAACTTTACCCAAGTTCCATATTTTTTGACGACAAATTCAACATTTCTGCCGGCATATGATAACGGCATATCAGTAATGGGTCTAATTGAATTATTGACACTCAATTTCTGAGCCAAATTCTCATTTTTCTATCAGGATTTTGTGACCCTAAGTCAAAAATAAATGTTTTATTACCAAAATAAGATATACGACTTGATTGATTTAAAGGAAAAGGAGCCAACGGCGTTTTGTTTGGTTTCGGGTTTTGTTGGTTTTTTTTGTTTTTTTTTTTTTGTTTTTTTTTTGTTTTTTGTTTTTTTTGTTGTTTTTTGGGGGTTTTTTTTGTTTGTTTTTTGTTTTTGTTTTTTGTTTTTGTTGCTTTTTTTGTTTGCTTGTTTGTTTGTTTTGTTATATTGTAGGTTTTTTCGGCTCTCCTATAAAATTTGTTGTTTTTTCCGATATACCACCTTTTTCTTAAGATGGCACTTTTGACTTCTACCTCATCCTCACAAAATACCGTTTTGACATGGCGAGTAACAAATTACGACTGATTCCATCTTTTTCCAGATATGTGTGGCTACTGCGTCTGTCGATTTGACCACCACTGCCTGTGGACAAACAACTGTGTAGGCGGAGGGAACCTGCGCTATTTCGTCCTATTCCTGATCAGCCTTCAGATGATGGTGGCTCACGGTATTTACAGGGGCACGGAGGCTCTGGTATTGGTGGCGAAACATTCTGGCTTCTTGGAGGGAAGTCTGCCATTGGATGAGAGCAATGGGAAACACATTCCTATCAACTTTTATTATAGTCTTATTGAGGTAGGTTGACTTTGAATCCAAACAACTATAGATAGTATGCGTTTGGCTAAGAAGTTCACAACATTGCCATCCGGAAGTATACTGCCGTTTTATTAAAGAACACAGTATGTGAAGTCTTAGAAAAAGGTCAGATTGTATTTTCTTAAACCCAAAAACTAGCTCTTTCTTATTCAAATAATGCAGAACTTAGAGATATATCTGTAAGGTTTTTTGAGCAACTTGAGCGTTAAAAGTTTGAGCGTGACTCTACCGTGTGATCTATCCACGGATAAATATGTGTACATTAAACAGGGCCAGACAAAGCAGAGATAATCTGGAGGTCCATTCTCTAATTTGTCACATTTAGGTCTATGCTCCGAGAATTTGAAACCTCGCAATGGTATATCCTTGGTTCTCTCGGGGTTTTTTTTAATTTTAAATTTTCAACTTTACTCGAGCAAAGCTAACAATAGCACGACACGAAAATGAAATTTTGTCACAGCTTCATATTACGCGTCTGTGAAATTATTTTCTTTCTCTCTCATTCCAGAATTTGTTTCTCCATCAACCAATCGGTACCCTTCTAGTGACGTCACTAATACTTCTCTTTGTGCTGATTGGTCTATTGATGTTTTATCACGTGATGCTCATCTTGAATAACCAGACGACTAACGAGCGTTACAAGGTTGCTTTGCTATCGCAAAATACGGAGAATGGAAAAGTTCAAGGTCAGGAAGATAACCGCGCTCATAAAGAGGATTTGAACCAGAATCAGGTTAAAAGTCAGGCTCCACTTACAATCGCCCAAGCTTCTATGTATTCTTCAAAACATAGTAGCAATTCAAAGACGAATTTTTCCTCAAGAGACAGTCAGAATAAGACTGTAAAGGACTTGGACATGTTTTACGATAGAGGATTTCTTGTAAATGTCAAGGAGGTGTTATTTCCAAGGCTGGACTATTGTGCCATTAAATTGAAATTAAAGCAACATCGAAAAAGTCCGATTCCTCACGGAAGAAATGAGTAGATGTCATACTTTATGTCCTACAAATATATTTGGTAATGTAATAAATGTTGCTGCTCGAAGCTGGAAGAAATAAATAACAATGTGAAATTAAATGTAAGCTTCTATTTAATATACCAAAAAAGATAAAATGGACGTTTCCGGTTTTCCCTTTATCAACAAAACAAGATGAATGAAACACTACTGACGGGAAACATTTGTAATATCGCCTAATAGGTGTCATGTCTCATGCTACATGTTGATGTTGGCTGGGACCCCTTGAAAAGAGCATTAAGCACGTTTAGTGTATATTGTGGTGTATAAAAGCTCAAATTTAAGTTTTAAGTTTATCTACTGGTTTCTGAAGAGAATCGCAATGGCCATAAAACAGACCTATGTTCAAATTGAGAATACTTTGTGTTGTATTGTGCGGCTATGTGGTCTAGTGGTATCACACTCGCTTTCGGATCGGAAGGTCCTGAGTTCGAGCCTCGCTCAGCGCATAGTTGAGTCCTTGGAGAAAGCTCTTTACTCACATTCTCTCATCGTACTCAGATGTAAAATGAGTACACGGCCGTTAACAGCGTTGTCTCTGTCTGAAAAAAATGTAATATCATCTAACAAGCGTCATACCCCGTCCCAATTGTTAAATGTTGCTGTTTGCCAGGGACCAATTGTAAAGCGCTTTGAGTACATCTAGTAAATAATGCGCTATACAGATAGAATACACTTGGCTAATAAGTTCACAACATTGCCATCCGGAAGTATAATTGGCCAACACATAAAACTGTGTGTAACAATGATCGTTTATAGTCTGGATATTACAGTTCAGTGAGAATTACTCATAAACGCGGATGGCAAAAAAAAAAAACAATAACAAAGACCTGAGTGACGTCATCTTCGAACGATCTATAAAAGCTCATTTTTTTAATTGTATTGAATCGTAACATACGTGTATATTAAAGCAATAATGTAAATATACTTTCAGCTTATTTACTACGTTGTCAATAGGATTTAAGTTCTTACAACTGGATGTTTTCATCAAATGTTAAAGTATTTGCTTACACCATTGTGTCTAATATATTATAGGGAATGAGATTTGCGGAAGAGTAGCGTCCCTTGATTGGACGTCACCCATAGTCTGTGACGTCACCGGCGGAAAAGTTATTAGAGAGAGAACGTCATGGTGGTTGTGCACACAACCAACATGACGTTCTATCTCTAATAACTTTTCCGCCGGTGACTATGGGTGACGTCCAATCAAGGGACGCTACTCTTCCGCTAATCTCATTCCCTATTGATGAATGTATGAATGTAATCGATTTAATTTCATTGTGTGAAATAATATGTAAATGCTATTACAGTTTGTTATAAAACATAAAAATGCTAATTAAATGGACCAAAAACGATTGTGACCATTTGTTTCCAAACGGTTATACGGCTACGTGAATATGATGCTTAGAGTTTAAGTTTAAGTTTAACTTAAAAAATTTAAGTTTAATTAAACGCACTTATTGAAGGGACGGTTTTTGTTTATTGGTCTTTTTATTTAAAAACTTAAATTTCATACGCCTGGACTTGATCTCTTGGTCAACTTTACTCTCGATATATTACCAGCCTGACAATGTTAGTCACATAAAAGTCAATGCCTATGTACTTCAGCTACTCACTCTGTTGCAATAAAAATACCAATTTATTTATGTTTGTGAATGCCATCTTGGTATATGTGTCTGCTCTTTTGTATCAGTTTATTTATTCTCATTTCGGACCGGAAGGTCCTGGGTTCGAGCCTCACTCGGCGCATAGTTGAGCCCTTGGAAAAGGCTCTTTACTCACTTTCTCTCACCGTACTCAGGTGTAAAATGAGTACCTGTCCGTTAACAACGTTGTGTCTGTCCGAAATAATTATAATATCGCCTGTTAAGTTAAGTGTTTCTGTTGGCCATGTACACCTTTTAAATGGCGGTAAAGACGTTTAGTCGATATTGCGCCATATAAACGCTCTAGTTTTTGTTTTTGTTTCTTGTTTGTTTGTTTGGGTTTTTTTTTGTTTTTTTTTTTGTTTTTTTGTTTTGTTTTTTGTTTTTTAATTTGCGTCCCCTTTTATAAAGACCAGTTGTGTCAAACAACAACCTAAAGTTGAGGACCAGAATGAAAGTAGTGAAAAGATGTTATAAGTACCCTTTTATACGGTTGTGAAACATGGACGCTTGGCAAAGAATGTACAAGGAGGTTAGAGGCATTTGAGATGTGGGTGTATAGGAGAATGTTGAGGCTATCATGGACAGACAGGTATACGAACGAGGAAGAGTTGGAGAAGGTGAGAAAAGGAAGAATATTGATCGATACCATCAGAAAGAGGCAGTTACGGTTTCTGGGACATGTGTGGAGAAGAGACGGAATAGAAAAGTTGGTAACATCAGGGATGATCGAAGGAAAGAGAGCTAGAGGAAGTCAAAGAATGACTTATTTAGATAACCTAAGAATAGCCAAATGTGATTTTAAAAGCAAAACAGATTTCATGCGCACCGCAGAGGATCGTGATTCGTGGAGACAGCTGACCGGCAACGTGCTCAAGAGTACAAGCCACGACGGATGATGATGATTATCTAAAGAAGCGAAATACATTGGATAGTCAACAAAGGCATAACTAGATAGTCTACATCAATGTGACAATCCTGACCTCGGAGAAAAGTAAGCGACGGATATTCATTCATACTTTTCCAAACATCGTGTAGGGATGGAGTCGATTGCAGAGCGTTCCTCTCACGGCCAGGCGCAGTTGTCGTAACAGTAGGGTCGTGAGTTCGAAACCTCATTGCCGCAAAGTTTTTAAAAATATTTTCTTTTGTCTTCCTGCACTTTTTCTACTCACTTCATTTCTTGTTATATTCAATATAATTTTTCGCAGTTCACGATTATTTATTCATGGTAAGTAACTGTGATTCTTCAATCTTCATGTAATTATACATTGTTTGTCTCCCCTGCCTCTCTTTTCGGGTTTTTTTTTTCTTTTCAATCTGCTATTTTTCTCCCCGGAAGTGACTTATGATCAGTGGCGTAGCATGCTTACAGTATAAGGTGGTGCCTGAATCAGAATAAAATTACTTAAAACATGCTATAATGTGCAAATAAAAAAGAAAGAAAAAATGAGTAAGAGGCGGTATATATCATTTCTCAGTTTGTTTGATTTTTAATGCTGTAATCCATTTTTAAAAGATGGATGCTGTGCCAGACACCAAATCAACCAATTTAGCCACCCCCCTGCTATATGACGGCAACAAATTTGGATTTGATTAAGAAATATCACGATATTTGTTTAGAGCGATTCTTGTTCCAATCCAAGGGGGCAGCGTGGCTCAGCAGGTACGGTCTTTGCTTCGTACCCAAAAGGTACCGAGTTCGACTACAAGCCTCGTCGTTGTGTGGGCTTGAGCAAGTCACCTCGCCCTAACTCACATTGCGGCGCTGTTCTGCGGCTAACGCCTGGGTTCATTCCGGTCTTCTCTTAGGATAGACCCTAAACAAAAATTTTCCCTTAAGGATGAATAAAGGGGATTTTAAAAAGTTAATTATTGTGTCTAAATATAGCCAAAAAGGCGTTAGATCGGTTCATAAAGGGTTTCAGTGTAGATATACACTTCTTTGGACCACTCAGTTATGGGAGTAGGCATCTTTGTTTTTATGCAGATCAGAATCTTGTTTATCAATAATGCTGAAACGTTCAGTACTGATGCACAACAAAATTATCTTTAATCTCCGGTTTACAGATTTCGAATATCACCATTGGTTCAGGAGATATGGCTCTACTTACCTTATTTCTGGGACAGCCCTTGTAGATCATCTTTTTAAGAGACTGTCTTTTGTTTTCAAAAAATCATAAAATAAACTGATACTAGGCTGCTAGAAGCTGTGGACTGTAAAAAGTAATAAACAAAAATGAATATAAAAGCTTCAAAATAGAACAAAAATGCCACACACGGAACGTTTCGGGCTCAAAATCCCTCTTCAGCTAAGAAAAAAAAAGGAAAGAACTTAAAACATGAATACACCACTAAAAATCAATCTGTTTATTTTTTTTTTTTTTTTTTTTTTTTTGTAATGTATAAATTTATGTTTTCATTGTTTGTTTTTTGTTGTTAGCTGAAGAATGTTTTTGAGCTCCAAACGTTCCATGTTTGTTTTGTTTTTTGTTGTTTAGTTTGGTTTGTTTGTTTGATTGTTTGTTTTTTTTTTTTGTTTGTTTGTTTTTGTTTGTTTGTTTGTTTGTTTTTATTTTGTTTTTTGTTGGGATTGTTTGTTTGTTTTTTTCTATTGTTTTTTGTTTTGTTTTTTGTTGGGATTGTTTGTTTGTTTTTTTTTTATTGTTTTTTGTTTTGTTTTTTGTTGGGATTGTTTGTTTGTTTTTTTTTTTATTGTTTTTTGTTTTGTTTTTTGTTGGGATTGTTTGTTTGTTTTTTTTTTATTGTTTTTTGTTTTGTTTTTTGTTGGGATTGTTTGTTTGTTTTTTTTTTATTGTTTTTTGTTTTGTTTTTTGTTGGGATTGTTTGTTTGTTTTTTTTTTATTGTTTTTTGTTTTGTTTTTTGTTGGGATTGTTTGTTTGTTTTTTTTTTTATTGTTTTTTGTTTTGTTTTTTGTTGGGATTGTTTGTTTGTTTGTTTGTTTGTTTTTATTTTGTTTTTTGTTGGGATTGTTTGTTTGTTTTTTTCTATTGTTTTTTGTTTTGTTTTTTGAAGCTATTATATTCATTTGGTATTTTTTAAAATAAAAACGGGTTTCATTTTTAGTACCGTAAAAAATTTGGTTTTATGTCTAAACCACCCCGACATAATAACAGTAGGTCACATTTGTTTCGAAACTGTATTCGATCATAGAATACATTCTTTTAATTGAACACTGAGAACGTGATTCAAATCTCTATAGAACTAATATTATAGGTTTCGTTTAATTTTCATTAATATATATATATATATATATATATATATATATATATATATATATATATATATATATATATATATATAATAGAATGCGTCTTTTTATTTTTGTTCTTGTACTAAAAGAAACAATGACATATTATTATTATTATTATTATTATTATTATTATTATTATTATTATTATTATTATTATTATTATTATTTATTATTATTATTATTATTATTATTATTATTATTATTATTATTATTATTATTATTATTATTATTATTATTATTATTATTATTATTATTATTATTATTATATATTATTATTATTATTATTATTATTATTATTATTATTATTATTATTTATTATTATTATTATATTATTATTATTATTATTATTATTATTATTATTATTATTATTATTATTATATTATTATTATTATTATTATTATTATTATTATTATTATTATTATTATTATTATTATTATTATTATTATTATTATTATTATTATTATTATTATTATTATTATTATTATTATTATTATTATTATTATTATTATTATTATTATTATTATTATTATTATTATTATTATTATTATTATTATATATATTATTATTGTCATCATCATCATCAACATCATTTCTGATTATCACTACACCCAACATCAGCACCATCCTCACTATCATCAGAAATATCACTGTCATAGAATGAGAATGAAGCGCCTATTCCAAGAACTCTAGTTATCGGCGCCCACAGTGGGATTCGAATCCCGGACCCATACCCCCCCCCCCCCCAACCCCCCAACCCCATTCCAATTCCCCTACAGAACACAATCTGAGTTCCATATGATCAGACCAAAAATAACGCACTGTAATTTAGATCTAGTGCGTTTTTTTGGTTCTGTTTTTACAAGGTCAAATTATAAATTGTTAAGATAAAAATAACGTACAGAACTCATCTCATTTTTACAACCGGAAAACTCCATTTCCGGGAAGGCAGCGAAATAGAGTTTTGATTCGTTTTTAATTAGGAAATCCGTGAATTTGATCGCTGAAATCACGTTTTCCCATTCCAAGAGCTGTCTGGATGGTCAGAGAGCATAATTTCAGATTTCAGCTGAACGATTCACTATTCGGAACCGCTCTATGCCATCTGCTGTTAGCCAAATTAGTGTCAATTTGCCGCTTGGAGCAGAGCGAGTCGTGAGTGAGTAGTGGTTCTATTTATTTATCTACATCAAATGAAAAAGTTACTGACTTCGTCCAATTGCCCTTCGCAATAATTGGTGGTATGCAGTTAAGTAAAACAAAAATAATGTAAGTTTTTAAAAAGAACAACTAAGAATAAATTTTAAAACGGTACGTTTCGGCCTAAAACCATTCTTCAGACAATATCAAAAAAAGTAAAACAGTTAAAATATACTTCATTTTGTATCACCATAATAGATAGTGTGCGGATGGCTAAGAAGCTCACAACATTGCCATCCGGAAGTATAACGGACCAACACACAAAACTGTGTGTAATTTTGGTCGATTAATATTTAGTCAGGTTAATACAGTTTAGTGAGAATTACTCATAAACGCGGATGGCAAAAATCAATAACAAAGACCTGATTGACATCATCTTCATTCTATCTATAGAATGAATTATGTTGTGAGCTTCTCAGCCAAGCGCAGACGATCTATAGATAGAATGAGGATGACGTCACTTAGGCCTTTGTTATTGTTTTTTGCCATCCACGTTTATGAGTAATGCTCACTGAACTGTATTAACCTGACTATAAACGTTCATGGATACACACAGTTTTGTGTGTTGGTTCGTTATACTTCCGGATGGCAATGTTATGAGTTTCTTAGTCAAGCGCATACTATCTATCTATCTATCTATATATATATATATATATATATAGAGAGAGAGAGAGAGAGAGAGAGAGAGAGAGAGGGAGAGAGAGAGAGAGAGAGAGAGAGAGAGAGAGAGAGTTTAGTAGGTGTATAAGTGTATGAACTTATTTTGTGTATGTGTGGGTTCGCGTGTGTGTTTTGTGTATATCGGGTATCGCTGTACGTGAGTCCTCGCGCGTGGATGTGAATGTTTAGTAGTAAGGGAGGGGATATTGGAAACTAAGGTATGGATCAGGACAGATAATGCATCTAAGGGGAGTAAGAATGAACGCATGAATTAATGGAACAATATTGGGGCATTGGGTAATTTTTTGAGTGATAGAAATGTTAATTAAGTTAAAATAATGATGTTGCATCTGTGTGCATTTAAGAAAGAAAGAAAGAAAGAAAGAGAGAGAGAGAGAGAGAGAGAGAGAGAGAGAGAGAGAGAGAGAGAGAGAGAGAGAGAGAGAGAGAGAGAGAAAACTGTGTTTATTCGAGTTCTTTATTGATGATCGGAATTGCACCCATTGTTTCTTGATCCATTGTCTGACTTTACTCTAAGGACCCCCTTCCCCCCCCCCCCCCCCCCCCCACCCCCATCCCCTTCTCACTCCTTCCAGCTCTGTTTGATTAAAGTGCATTATTCTAGTTGATGGATACAGAGCAAAAATATAAGTAAATTGATGAGCCAGAAATGCCAGGAGTGAGTAAGACCGTAGCCATCGTTATGTTATAGTCTGACACTGCACCCCAAAATGACGGGCATTTTTACGTCATTATATTTGGTTTTTGCACCGCCTAGTGAGTTGTCGTTAGTAGTGCTCATGGGAATACGTGGTCCCATTGGTTGAACTATTGAATACAACTCACGATTTGTTTTCTTTTGTGGCCAAAGACTGGCATTTTGACGTCATTTTTTGGTCAGTGTCAGGCTATAGATAGTATGCAGATGACGTCACTCAGGCCTTTGTTATTGTTTTTGCCATCCGCGTTTGTGAGTTGTTCTCACTAAACTGTATTAACCAGACTATAAAAGTTCATGGTTACACAGAGTTTGTGTGTTGGTCCGTTATACTTCCGGATGGCAATGTTATGAACTCCTTGGCCAAGCGCATTCTATCTATAAGTTAACGATGGCTAAGGTAAGATTGAGTTCAGATCGGGATTGTCAGTGGTCCGAAAGTTGTAAGACAAATTTTTCTGATTCATTCTGAAGTATATTATAATCAAGACCCCTTCAAAACTGCCAGTCATCCTATGCCAACATAAGATGATAATGTAAGATATATTATTCAAATGGTGATCAGTTGATCTGGTAAAAGAATTGATGAATGGAGTTTGACGTCACTCGGGTCTTTGTTATTGTTTTTGCCATCCGCGTTTAAGAGTA
The DNA here is from genome assembly GCF_034508935.2 of Berghia stephanieae. Taxonomy (NCBI): domain Eukaryota; kingdom Metazoa; phylum Mollusca; class Gastropoda; order Nudibranchia; family Aeolidiidae; genus Berghia; species Berghia stephanieae. The sequence goes on along the minus strand of NC_088364.1, from coordinate 81,727,002 downwards.
ATTCTCACTAAACTGTATTAACCAGATTATAAACGTTCAATGTTACACATCGATGTGTGTGTGTTGGTGCGTTATACTTCCCGATGGCAATGTTGTGAGCTTCTAAGCCGAGCGCATACTATCCATAATTAAGATCGAAAGCGATTTGTTGTGTGTGGAGAGAGAGAGAGAATGAGAGAGAGAGAGAGAGAGAGAGAGAGAGAGAGAGAGAGAGAGAGAGAGAGAGAAGAAAACCATCTGACTTTGGAGACAATCTGATTATGTAAGACACGGACAGGTGTGTTAAAAAACAAAATAGAAATATCATTGGCAGGAGGAAAAGGCGAACGCAATGTGTACACGATGTGCAATGTGAGTAAATAAAGGTGCACGCAGTTGATATTATAATATAGTGGAAAAGTGGTGTTGTTGGTGTGTGTTTGGGGGGGGGGGGGGGGGAAAGGGGGGGGGGGGGGGGGGGGGGGGGGCGTACTCATGTTGTGTAAGACAATGATGCATATGTTGGGAATGATTGGAAGGGCAACGTATCAATGGGTTTTTGTGGGTGGGGTATAGAGAGGAGGTAGATCAGTAGATCGTTCCATCGATAGATAGAGGAAAGGAGGAAGAAATATAGATAGAATGCGCTTGGCCAAGGAGTTCACAACATTGCCATCCGGAAGTATAACGGACCAACACACAAACTCTGTGTAACCATCAACTTTTATAGTCTGGTTAATACAGTTTAGTGAGAACAACTCACAAACGCGGATGGCAAAAACAATAACAAAGGCCTAAGTGACGTCATCTGCATACTATCTATAGAAGGAACGATATTGACATCACTTAACTCTTTGTTGTTGTTATTAACCACCCATCTTTATAAGTAGTTCTCACTAAATTGTATTAATCAGATGTAAACGTTTAAGGTTACATATTGTTTTGTGAGTTGTACCGTTGCCATCGTTAAGTTCTAGCCTGACCGTGGCCTTCGTAAAGTTGTGGCCTGACACTGACCAAAAAATGACGTCAAAATGCCAGTCTTTTGCCACAAAAGATAACAAATCGTGAGTTGTATTCGATAGTTCAACCAATGAAATAACTTGTTTCCATGAGCTCTACTAACGACAACTCACTAGGAGGTGCAAAAACCAAATAATGACGTCAAACTGCCAGTCCTTTTGGATTTCAGTGACAGGCTATAACATTACGATGGCTACGTCCTGACACTGAAACCCAAAAAGACTGGCATTTTGACGTCATTATTTGGTTTTTGCACCGCCTAGTGAGTTGTCGTTAGTCGAGCTCATGGAAACAAGTGGCCATTGGTTGAACTATTGAATACAACCCACGATTTGTTTTGTTTTTTGTGCCCAAAGACTGGCATTTTGACGTCATTTTTTGGTCAGTGTCAGGGCTATAAATTAAGTTATTATTGTTCGGCAATGTGGTCTTCTGGTATGACACTCGCTTTTGGATCGGAAGGTCCTGGGTTCGAGCCTAACAGACGCCGTGTCCCATCATACATGGCAAGTGTTGCTGTTGGCCAGGGACCCCTTGTAAAGCGCTTTGAGCACATTTAGTGGATATTGCGCTATATAAATGCTAATTTTTATCTTTGAAGTGCCTAGTGGACGGCTCCAACCTGGGACATATTTTAATTTGTGCTGCTAGTCCAAGACCAAACCACTTCACCACAGCGACTCTATCGATCGTTTGATCATGGTACGCCATTCATCTCTCTGATCAGATAACATCAATAAACTAATATTAGTTTTCTCTTTCTTTGTCACCCAACTGTTCAAACTATTCAAATATGTTTTTCTTGGTCTACCTTTACTCTTTTTACCTTTTATCTTTCTTGTGAGAGCAAGCTTTTCAATAGATAGAATGAAGTTGACGTCACTCGGGTCTTTGTTATTGTTTTTTGCCATCCACGTTTATGAGTAATTCTCACTTAACTGTATTAACCAGACCATAAAAGTTCATGGTTACACAACGTTTTGTGTGTTGGTCAGTTGTACTTCCGGATGGCAATGTTGTGAGCTTCTTAGCCAAGCGCATACTATCTATACATTTATATCGATTTAGGTGCCCTAAATATATTGCATTTGTCTTTTTCTTAGTGTACATATTAGTAACCTTTTAGTTTCAGCTTGCTCTAATACTTCTTCATTAGTTTGATATTAATAATGTTAATTAAAAAATTATCGTAGTTTTTAAAAGTAGAGATTAATGACAATCTGAAGAGGGGATGTTTTGAAGAGTAACAGATAGATTGGCACTTTGAAGAGAGAATATTTATCATATGATTTTTTTTGTTTTCATACCCTTGCTTTCACTTACAAAGTTCGGCACTCGGATTGACAGAAGGAAATGGGAGGAGTGGGGAGTGGGTAGATCCTTGGCACTCAGGTATTCGCCGAACTGTTTTTACCTGCAAGTCTGGCATCGGCAACATAACCAAAACAACATACTTTTACCTGGGAACTTCTATCTTACTGTAAACGTTTCTAAAGAGAAATGGTGAACTATAGATATATATATTTCTCAATTCAATTAATTAGATTGTTCAATATAAAAATAAAATAAAAAAGATTTCAAGTAAACGAGATTGTATCTCTTCGTATAATTACATTTACAAATTGATTAAATCTATTTTTTCTAAAAATCAAAGTAAGTGATTGACATATATTAGTTAGGGATCTGGTCGGTGACAGACACGTACTTACACACACACACACACACACACGCACACACGCACACACACACACACACACACACATATATATATATATATATATATAGAGAGAGAGAGAGAGAAAGAGAGATAGAGAGAGAGAGAGAGAGAGAGAGAGAATCGCAGACATGTACAGAGAGAAAGAGAGAGAGAGAGAGAGAGAGAAAGAAAGAGGGATATATTTATATATATATATATATATATATATATATATATATATATATATATATATATATATATATATATATCTTAATCTTAATTCTTATTCCACAGATATCTTCCTAACACAAAAAGGATAACTCATTTCTGAATTACAGCACACTTTGTAGTTTGTGAATCATAACTTTTATCCTAATTGCGACCGCTGAGCCCAATCTGATATCATGCTGACAAAATGTGAATTCAATCAAAGTTAAATGGTGATTTTTTTTAATGTAAAGAAAAAGAAAATTGAGTTCGTTGATGTTTCAAAATATTCTTTTAATTTTCTTTATTAAACCATTTGAAAGTAATCCAAATTGCATAATATATTTTATTTTAGCCTCAATTCTTAGCACCTGGATCACGTGACCAGTTGGAGGCGGTGGATCCCAAATTGTTGTTGATGCATGGAATGTTCGATGTAAATGGGGTTATTATTTGTGACCCTTCACCTCAAAACGGGATGGTTAAGATGTTGAAAATTGAATTTATATTCAGAAATATCAAATTTGTGTTGAGTTTGTATGTTTTATTGAGGAAAATGGTTACCATATTTTAGGATGCTAATGCCAACAATTTATATTTTTGACCGGTTTAACATTTAATTCGGCTTTTAAGCATATGGTTCGTTTCGACATAATACCGTTTTGAGACGATGGTCACATTTGTTTAACGTTTTAACCCTCTCCTTACCCCCCATAGGAAAATCGTCACATTCGTTACGATGTAACCGACAATTTTCTCATTCTGATTTCTCTTGTAAATCACAGAATTAAAAAAATGCTTTGATTACATCTATAAATTCTAAACACTGTATTGTAGAGCTCACTTGTTAATTTTTTTGTTTCAGTAAGAAAATTTTATTTTTGTGCTAGGTGGGTGTGAATTTTATTTTAGGGGGAAATTCTAAGGATAGAGTTAAGCAATTAATTTATAATTCAAATCCTATACGTCCATGTTGCAAATTGCACATTGCTGTGATAAGAAATGAAAAGATGGGTATGAAACAGTGCCAGGCACAACAACAACAACAAAAAAATGAAAAAAATACAAGAAAAAAAACCGTCCCAAAAATGTGTTAGTTACAAATTAGGAAGCGGGAACTGGTGTATATGGTAAGGATCTGAAAGATAATGTATGAAACACTGCCGGCAATTAAAAATTAAGAAATTAAGGAGCAGGCACCGGTGTAATATAAGGAACTGAACAAGTGTGTATGAAAGGTGCCAGACAAAGCAAGGAAGAAAAATACAAGAAAAAAAATCAAAGAAAATCAGTTGACCTCGACTTTTCTTGGATTTTTCTTTCTTGCTTTGTATGGCACCTTCCATACACACTTGTTAAGTTCTTTAGGTAAAAGTTAGGAGGCAGGCAGTTGTGTATGATAAGGATATGAAGGATTGTGTATGAAACACTGCCGGGCAAAGCAATAAGGAAAAGTGCAAGAAACACCATCTCCAAAAAATCATCTTTTTCGACTAGGGGTCGAACCTCAGACTTCCTGATTACCGGTGATCCTGTCTGAGGTTCGATTCCTAGTCGAGGTAGACTGATTTTTTGGGGATGGTTTTTTCTTGTATTTATCTTTCTTACTTTCCCCGCCATTGTTTCATACATATTCCTTCAGATCCTTATCATACACCAGTGCCTGCCTCCTTATTTTTAACTAAAGAACTGAACAAGTGTGTATGAAAGGTGCCAGACAAAGCAAGGAAGAAAAATACAAGAAAAAATAAACGTCCCAATAAATCAGTCGACCTCGACTGGTCAACTGATATTTTGGGATGGTTTTTTTTCTTGTATTTATCTTTCTTGCTTTGTCTGGCACCTTTCATACACACTTGTTCAGTTCTTTCTCTTACACCGGTGCCTACTCCTTAATTTCTTAACATTTAACTAGCACATCATAAAAGACAAAAACACTATGCTTGAATGTCATTCTTGCCCCTAGGATGGCTATTTGGCCATATACTCGCTGAATTCTTTTTGAATCTTGAGGAAATCTGGAGAAGAAAGCAGAACATAAAATATAACATCTTGTGTTTATGTTTTATCTTTAATAATTAAGTACCCCACGAGTAACAATACGCTTCAACAGTCGTAACGTCACTTCCCTCGTAATGACGCATGGTAACTTAGTAACACTGGCTCTAAACTATCGGAACAATGGCGGACGCCCTTATGAAATATTTCTCCGGCGAGAATAAAAGCGTATCCAGAGGAGAAAAAAAAAACATAAATTTGATCATGTTTTGACTTTTACACATTCTGACCACAAGGCATATGAAAAGTTCTAGCTAGCCAGCATGAAGAATAAAAAGTAATGATTTTCTTTGTTTAGAACCAAGATGGCCGCCGTTGCCGGGCGGCGTGACATCAGACTACTGAATCCAATTCCTTAGCCTCATTTTAATTCTCTCGTCTTCTTACTGTAATCTATATCTAGGTGTGACTATGACACAGTGCCAGACAAAGAAAGAGCAAAAAAAACACTAGAAAATATTATCATCCCAGAAAGTCTCAACTGGGAATAGAACCTCAGACCCCTTGATTACCTTTTAATTCTTAAGAGGACATATTTCGCAGATTGTTTCTCAGTCTCTCTCTCTCTCTCTCTCTCTCTCTCTCTCTCTCTCTCTCTCTCTCTTTCTCTCTCTCTCTCTCTCTCTCTCTCTCTCTCTCTTTCTTTCTTTCTTTCTCTCTCTCTCACTGTATATATATATATTGTTGATCATCTCGT
>NC_088364.1:81708842-81718842 GCF_034508935.2 Berghia stephanieae | reverse complement strand
ATGTCTCTTTATTCAACTATTGTCAATTGAATCATTAATTAGTAAATGTCTCTTTATTCAAACATTGCCAATTGAATCATTAATTAGTAAATGTCTCTTTATTCAACCATAATTACGTGATTTGATATTATATGTTTTGTTTTTATATTTTAAGGGTTTTACGGCGCCTGCAACACACAGGTTATATCAGCGCCAGTAAAAAGGAAGAAAATGAGATTGTAAAAAGTTCTAGAATTACAAATAAAGCACCCAAGAGAAAGTAAGACAAAGGGGAACTGGGAACAAATAGGGATCAGATGTAGATTCCAAGAGCATACCACCATTGTACTTAGTTTGAGATCAACCATATTCAACCATAATTACGTGATTTGATAAGATATATAGGGAATGAGATTAGCGGAAGAGTAGCGTCCCTTGATTGGACGTCACCGGTGGAGAAGTTATTTGTAAACAAACCAACTACAAGCCAAGCGCTCCAAATAAGAAAAATTATTATTCATATTTCTGTACAAAAATGCATATCATAATCAACGTTATGCATTTTTGTACAGAAATATGAATAATAAATTTTGTATTTGGAGCGCTTGGCTTGTAGTTGGTTTGTTTACAAATAACTTCTCCACCGGTGACGTCCAATCAAGGGACGCTACTCTTCCGCTAATCTCATTCCCTATAAGATAAGATAACATATACTTTATGGATCCTGAATGGAAATTATCATAATGTTTCACATCATTCATCGTTATATTAGCACAGATTTATACATTGTCGTGAACTAATTGATGAAAATACGAAGCTAATTAAAAGCAAAATAAACATCAAATATAATGAATCATCTTAACTACGCCACTATCACATTATCTCATTCATCTGTGGTGTTACATTCATCCTGTTTTGTTGATAAAGGGGAAATCCCAAACGTTCATTTGATCTGTTATTGTAATTAAATTGAAGCTTACATTCAATTTCACATAATTATTCATGACAAATATTTAACATTTAACCGATTGGCCAAATGTCTGGAGACTTGGACGGCCAGGGAACAATAAGTTTTAAATAGAAATGTGACATTGAATCTTACAATCAATTTCACTTTGTAATGTATTTCTTCGAGCTTCGAGCAGCAACATGATATACAAGGGACAACTTGCAGATTTTGCTAGAGGCAGTGTACTGGTGGTTATGTTTCTTTATCCACGAGGTAGATACTGAGTTTTGAGAGTTTTTACCAAGATGAGGGTCATTGAAATCGATCTATATTTAATTAGATGGACACGTTTTCTGGCAAAGAATTTAACTCTTTCCTTACCAACTACAGGAAAATCGTCACATTTGTTACGATTTAACCAACTTTTATCTCTTTCAGTTTTCTTTTGTAATTACAAATTTTGATGATTTTAAAAATTATAGTTATAAGAACTTAATTCTGTGATTTAGATACGTGTTATTTATTTCTTTTGAGTAAAGGCTTAAAAATCATTTTTTATCTTAGATGGATCTGATGTTTAATGGAAAATCGCGAAAAGAGTCGGTAAGGAAAGAGTTAAGTAGGGGTGTTTTTCCAGAGTATGGCCATTAATTGGTTAATATAGAGATCATAAACATTTGACCCAATTTTTATATGTCTGTCTATACCTAGATTCAAATTTTGGTATGTAGATCACCTCGACGTATTACCGTTTTGAGGCGATAGATAGATACAAAGAGAGAGAGTGAGAGAGAGAGTGAGAGAGAGAGAGATAGAAAGAAAGGGAGGGGGGCAGTCCGGTAGGCAGAAAGAGATACAGAGAGATAGAGACGGACAGTGTGAGAGAGAGAGAGAGAGAGAGAGAGAGAGAAAGAGAGAGAGAGAGAGAGAGAGAGAGAGAGAAAGAGTGAGGCAGACAGACAAACAGACAGACAGGCAGAGACAGGGAGATAGAGGCAGACAGGGAGAGAGAGACCGAGAGAGAGAGACAAGGGGGCAGACAGAGAGAGTGAGAGATAGATAGACAGGCAGACATAGAGAGAGACAGACAGACAGACACTGTGTGTCAGTGATAGAGAGAGGGAAACAGAGAGGGAGGGAGAGAGAGAGAGAGAGAGAGAGAGAGAGAGAGAGAGAGAGAGAGAGAACGACAATGTTAACAAATTACCTTGTTTGTCTTTTTCAGCTATGTTTTTATAATTGAAAGTCTGAAATAATAACAGAATCATCTTATGATTAATTCATTCAATGGAAGCTTTTTAAGTATGATTATGGGCTATTCGTGTAAAGTTCAGCGGACAATACGCTTCAACAGTCATGACGTCACTTCCCCTCGTAATGACGCAAAGTAACTTAGTAACTGGCTCTAAACTATCGGAACAATGGCGGACGCCCTTATGACATATTTCTCCGACGAGCATAAAAGTGTATCAAGAGGAGAAAAACATTATAAATATGATCATGTTTTGATTTTTATACATTCTGATCACGAGATATATGAAAAGTTCTAGCCAGCATGAAGAATAAAAAGTACCGATTTTCTTTGTTTAGACCCACGATGGCCGCCGTTGCTGGGCGACGTGACATCAGACTATTGAATCCAATTCTAGTCGTATAATAATATACAAACATGAATGAATTTGATGATGATGATGAATAATGTACCATGACATATTATTTGAATTTGGAATATTTATCAATTAAAACTCTTAGATTTACAAAAGTTGCCACGTGAAATGAATGTAGAAAATTATTCTACAAATCTGATCGGCTGAATAGGCGGTATGTACCAAATATTATATAATTTATAACGAATATTGGTCACATAACTTTGAAAAGTAAAAAATGATATATATATTTCTTGTACACATGTTGTGATTTTAATTTCAGACATAAATGTTTTATAAATGGTTTATGACATCTGAAACAATGTTAAATCATGATAATTTATCAGAGACATATGTATGATTATTATCGTCGTTGCTTTCATGATTATTTTTGTCATTAATATTTCATTGTACATTTTTATGATTCATTCGATCGTGACCATTTTTTTTTTCAATTATCAGTATTCTATGATTCTATTTTCGATTTTAAATTGCGTATTGATACAGTTTTTCCTTACCTTCAAAGTTGTATAAAACTGTCTGTGAATGATACTGTACAAGCTATATTCTGTAATTATAATCTAATGTATAATTCATTTACAGGATGATTCCTATATTTTTGAAAAAGAGCTTTATATAGCGCAATATCCACTAAATGTACGCAAAGCGCTATACAAGTGGTCCCTGGTCAACAGCAACATTTAACATGTAGGACGGGACATGATGCCTGTTAGGCGATATTACAATTTTTCGGACAAAGACAACGCTGTTAACGACCAGGTACTCATTTTACACCTAAGTACGGCGAGCGAAAGTGAGTAAAGAGCCTTTTCCAAAGACTCAACTATGCGCCGAGCGCGAGGCTTGAACCCAGGACCATCCGATCCGAAAGCGAGTGTCATACCACTAGACCACATAGCCGCATATTAAGCCTTTAGTAAGACAAGATAGAATAGTTTGCTGATAACAACTTTTTGTTATTGATTTGCCTCGTAAACATTTTGTTCAATACTGGTTTGACATACAAAATGGCAGCTGTTTATCGTAAGTGATGCGTGTCGGACATAATAATATTTTTAACTTTTCAAAACAATTATTGATGTGGCGTTCCTTTCATTTATTTAGACACTATGATATTTTTTTAAATCTTGAGCTCTTATATAGCGGAATATCCACTCAACGTGCTCAAAGCTCTTTACAGGGGGTCCCTGGCCAACAGCAACACATAACATGTAGGACCAGACATGACGCCTGTCAGGCGATATTATATTTCTGGGGGACAGAGACAACGCTGTTAACGGCCAGGTACTCATTTTACACCTGAGTACGGTGAGAGAATATGCGTAAAGAGCCTTCTCCAATGACTCAACTATGCGCCGAGCGAGGCTCGAACCCAGGACCTTCCGATCCGAAAGCGAGTGTCATACCACAAGACCACATAGCCGCAAAATATTACCAACGAAGGCAAAGCGATGATGTAAAAGGTTTTGGGAATATTCCTCATAAAGAAACCCTCCAAATGTTAATGATATAAAATTATTCCTCCGAGTTTTGAGTGATCATGAAAGTAGCATGCAGAGAAATTCGAAAAAGCAGTAACAGTAAAATTAAATGCAAATTTGGGAAGTTTTTCTATTTTACTTGTATTCAGTCTTGATCTGTTCTTTTTTATAATGAGCAAAATCTACTTAATGTGTTGAAATCACTTTTACATGGGATCCCAAACCAGCAACAACACTTAAAATGTAGGACAATTCATGATGCATGTGTGGCGCTATTGCAATTTGTTTTACACCTGAGTGGCTTGAGAGAATGTGAGTAAAGAGCCTTTTCCAAGGACTCAAACCAGGTACCGATAGGATATGTGTTAACAAATGAAAACACGCTGCTTTGTTTATGAAAATTATAAACATACACATGTGTCAAGCTGAACAAAATGACCAATCGTGATGTTTGATATTTCAAAAGCTGTGAACACTTTTCACTATGTGGGTCATTTGGAGCACATTTTGTTGACGGCCAGGTACTCATTTTACACATGAGTACGATGAGAGAATGTGAGTAAATAGCCTTTTACAAGGACTCAACTATGCGCCGAGCGAGGCTCGAACCCAGGACCTTCTGATCCGAAAGCGAGTGTCATACCACAAGACCATTTAGCCGCACAACAGTGGAACAAAAATCAGATTTGCCAAATTTGTAATAAGATATATACTTACCATTGTTTTTGTGGGGATTTTTTTACATTAATTGTCACAAACACAAATCCTATACACTCTAAAAACAGTCTGGCGGTGTCAATCATAAAAAAATATAATTGTGACTGAATGAGTCAACGCAAACGACAAACATAAAAATGTTAAATAGTTATCAGAGTAAACATGTTTACTTCCTTGGCTTATTCTATCTAGTATTTATCACCGGTTCAGTGATCACAGGGCTGTCACCAACATCGCGCAAAAAATCTGACAAAACAAAATTTCGTCTTAGCACTCTCCTTACCAGATATTTTTAGAATTTTCCCCGAAAATTCACCCCCAACCAAAACAAAAATAGACTTTTCTTACTTAAACAAAACAGTAACAAGTGCATTCTATACAGATTTTTGTTTGGCAAAATGATGTCTACAACACAGTGTTTAGTATTTATAGCTGTAATCAAAGCATTTCTTTAAATTTTGTGATGTACAAGAGAAATCAGAATGAGAAAACTGTCCGTTACATCGTAACGAATGTGACGATTTTTCTATGGTTGGTAAGGAGAGGGTTAAGTTGGCCGTGAACCCATTCCTGGTCCCATTACAATGTTTGCAATTGGATTCAATAGTCTGATGTCACGTCGCCCAGCAACGACGGCCATCGTGGTTCTAAAGAAAGAAAATCGGTCATTTTTATTCTTCATGCTGGCTAGAACATTTCATATGTCTTGTGACCAAAACGTGTAAAAGTCAAAACATGATCAGATTTATAATGTTTTTTCCTCCGGATACGCTTTTATGCTCGTCGGAGAAATATTTCATAAGGGCGTCCGCCATTGTTCCGATAGTTTAGAGACAGTTACTAAGTTACCATGTGTCATTACGAGGGAAGTGACGTTACGACTGTTAAAGCGTATTGCATTCATTGTAATGTCCACAGCAATTACCCATTACAAGAGAAATAAAAAAAAACAATAGATGGATAAATAAGTAAGTAAATATCTCATTTAACACCTCCGTTCCGCTTTCTTGTTCTTTTTTTTTATTTAGTATTTTTCTTCTTTTGGGGGGAAGGAGGAGGGGGGTAGTTTGTTTTTATGGGTTTATGCGCACTTAGGCTACATTTAGCTCATTGTCACTAAGAAGGTTACGTGGGACAGTAATACGACGACAGGTTAAATTTATTGCTCTTTGTTCCAAGAAAAAAATAACACAAGAAAAGGAGGTAGTTCAAACAGCAACCAGAAATACCAACTTGAGGAGCAATACATACATTTATCAAGCCTAGGACCAATTAACCAGCAGATTTTTTACCAATCAAAACACGGAATGTGTGACACACCTTCACACGTGCTCGGACAAACATAGTTGGTTGCTTATAAACAATTCCATCTGATCGTTGTTATTGTTTTTAATCCGACAAATGGGTGACTCGTTATCACACGATTATCTCGGTCGTATTATAAATGTTTAAGTTTATACATAGTTTTCTGTGTTGATTCTATTGATCAAGACGTAGAACATTGGGTATTTTACTTAGACACATACCGTCGATAGTAAAATCTGTGTAGTTTGCTGTGTCGACCAAACACTGATTTTGTTTACATTATGATGATTGTCCGAGAGGCGTGATTATCTACCGGTTAATTGATAGTTTCATCGTGGCCTTCGTAAACTTGTGGCCTGATACTGACCAAACAATGACGTCAAAATGCCAGTCTTTTGCCACAAAAGAAAACAAATCGTGAGTTGTATTCAATAGTTCAACCAATGAAATAACTTGTTTCCATTAGCTCTACTAACGACAACTCACTAGGCGCTGCAAAATCAAATAATGACGTCAAACTGCCAGTCCTTTTGGATTTCAGTATCAGGCTATAACATAACGATGGCTATGGTTTCATACAGTCAAAGGCATAGCAGCCATTAGAATTGACTCAAACCTTTACAAAACATGTCCAGTGGACTCAAAAATAAGGTTCAGGGCCCAATAGGGAATGAGATTAGCGGAAGAGTAGCGTCCCTTGATTGGACGTCACCAGCGGAGAAGTTATTTGTAAACAAACCAACTACAAGCCAAGCGCTCCAAATACAAAATTATTATTCATAATTCTGTACAAAAATGCATATTATAATCAACGTTATACATTTTTGTACAGAAATATGAATAATAAATTTTGTATTTGGAGCGCATGGCTTGTAGTTGGTTTGTTTACAAATAACTTCTCCGCCGGTGACGTCCAACAAGAGACGCTACTCTTCCGCTAATCTCATTCCTTATTTTATGAAAGTGGACAAGAGTTAGTTCTTTACTAGTCTAATGCGGCTATGTTGTCTTGTGGTATGACACTCGCTTTAGGATCGGAAGGTCCTGGGTTGGAGCCTTGCGCTCGGCGCATAGTTGAGTCCTTGGAAAAGGCTCTTTACTCACTTTCTCTCACCGTACTTAGGCGTAAAATGAGTACCTGGCCGACAACAGCGTTGTCTTTGTCCTAAAAATGTAATATCGCCTAACAGGCGGAAAGTCCCGTCCTACATGTTAAATGTTGCTGTTGACCAGGGACCCTTTGTAAAGCGCTTTTAGCACATTTAGTGGATATTGCGCTATATAAAGCTCAAATTTATTTTATTTTATTTATTTAGTAAATGGCTTCCTAGTCTTAAGCCTGAGCGAAGCAAAGACTTAAAAATCGAATTTTATGGAGGTTTTCTAGTCTCTAGAAGTCCAAAGGATGTCGACTAATTCGATTATTTTCTGCTAGTAACATCAAGTTCTCTAGTACACGATGACAGGTAAGATACTAGCCTTTATACTTTCAACGCAAAAGATTTCCAAAGAGGAAATTAGCAGCACATCCGGTATTGATATATTTCGTTCCGTTTCATATTTTAACTTACTTTTGCAATGATGAATCAAATCACGTGATATTTACAGTCGACTAATCGATGATGTCCATGGTCGACTGTCAATTCGATATTCAGGCAAATGAAAGATTCATTGAAACTCAAACAAATTTAACCAAAAAATAAACACACAAAAAAAAAACAGAAAGTATGTTTTGATGAATCACATTATTTCAGTCAGTAACAATGCCAACAGAATAACTTGTGTCTCCACTATACGTTCTAATCGGTTTGTTTTGTTTTGCTTTGCTTTGTTTTTGTTTTTGTTTTTTTTTCTTGGGGGGGGGGGCTTGTTGTTGTTTTTTGGGGGTTTTTTTGTTTGTTTTGTTTTGTCTTGTTTTTTTGTTTTTGTTTTGTTCTTTGAAGCGGACCATTCGAATTCGAGTCTCCATTTACTCGCAACTCGCAAGCCTGAATAGATTCGGGGTCTTTTTAAATTTTTACTCACAAGAATGTGTACTTTCGAAGATCTGCACTTATCTTACAGTTTTTTAAAGCCAGAGTCAGTAGCAACAGGACAATTTTGCCGAAATAGCTTCTACAACGAGAAACATAATATTACATAGTTTATTGGGGCTTAGGTCATGAGATTATTATAAAGTATTCATCCAACAAATTGTTCAAAACAACAATATTTTTATAGTTCTAGTATCATTGTTCAGACATGATATCATTGTATGATTCAGTAAATAGCCAGGCACTAAACTTTATGATAAATGCCAAATTAGATCATTTTGGAAGCGAGTTAATCAGAATTGATGATACATGACTTAAAGAAAAGAAAATACAGAATATCACCAAAAATCACAGCCATACAGTTCTGCAATATACAATATTTCAGTTAATTGTATTGCCTGCAAGTTCTCTGTTGACTGGACATGCATATATATATATATATATATATATATATATATATATATATATATATATATATATATATATATATACCACTCAAATTGTAATTTTTGTCACATTTAGTGGATATTGCGCTATATAAAAGCTCACTTTTTTTAAAAACATATTTTATTTAAAAGCTCAAAAACTCATCACAGCTGTAGGTCACCGCAGTCCATGGCTTACTGGAGAAAAAGTGGGGATTGTTTTGTCCCAAAAAAAATTAAAATGTGTTTTTTTTGCATTCTTTGATTCGTCCTCAAATCGCATCTCTTGTTCTTTTCCAACACTGTCTTAGAATACACACCGATGCCAGTTGTCTCTTGATGTAGAAGGTTCTAGTATTTCTCTATGTCTGAGTAGATATTGAGATATTCTGAAGACGAAAAAAATGGAAGCCGTAGAGCATCAAAGTATATTTAATGCAATAAGTAGAGAAGAAAAGTAGCTCATCATAGCATCAGAGCTTATAGAGGGTGAGTTTATTCCAATTTTGAAGCGTTAAACGACAGTAACAATTGTTTGCTACCACTTGCAGAGGACGTTTGTCCATCGCAAAGTATTTTTCGCAGGTCTAACAGATCGAGCGGTTATAAAAAAAAAATCTGGATGGCATCCCAGATCTATATATAACGGTCCCTTTGTCGGGCACATTTTTCTAAATGCGGCTATTTGGTCTTGTGGTTTGACACTCGCTTTTGAATCGGGAGGGCTTGCGTTCGAGCCTCGCTCCGCGCATAGTTGAGTGCTTGGAAAGGCTCTTTACTCACGTTCTCTCTCACCGTACTCAGATGTAAAAGGAGTACCTGGTCGTTAACAGCATAGTCTCTATAGGGAAAAATGCAAGATATAATACATGTTACGTAATGCTATTGGTCAGAGACCCTTTGTAAAGCGCTTTGTGCACGTTACGACAAAGACAACGCTGTTAACGGTCAAGTACTCCTTTTACACAAGAGTACAGTGAGAGAATATGAGTAAAGAGCCTTTCCAAGGACTCAATTATGCGTGGGAGCGAGGCTCGAACTCAACACCTTCCGATCCGAAAGCGAGTGTCATACAACAAGACCACACAGCCAAACATCGTAAAGAGGTCGTTAGTCAAACTGGATATTAAGATATCACAATGAAATAAACAGTAATGCTCAATAACTTCAAAAATGATACAATTTCAAAATATCTAGATCAGGATTGAAAGGGGGAAAAGGTAATTTGTTTTTATATTTTCAACATTGCTAGTTTGTTCTTTATTCTTGCTTTTTTAAAAGCTAGTGATTAGTAGTCGCCAATCACAAACGCATTCATTTGGCATGATGTCTATTGAAAAACGTATCCGTGTATTTTATGCATATACCAGAATAGTAGAGATTTATAGATAGATAGATAGATAGATAGATAGATAGATAGATAGATAGATAGATAGATAGATAG
>NC_088364.1:81701342-81706342 GCF_034508935.2 Berghia stephanieae | reverse complement strand
TCACCACCACCACCATCATCATCATCACCATCACCACCATCATCATCACCACCATCATCATCATCATCATCATCATCATCATCGTAGAACTTCAACAACAAAAAACAAACCACCTCACCTTGTTTTTTCTTTTCATACATGTCTCATACGATATACTGCGGGAAACGTTTCTGCTTCTTTGAGCGCGTTGATCATCTTATCAAACTCCTCAAAGGAGATCTTGCCATTACCGTCTACATCGGCGCATTTAAAAAGGTTCTTGTAGGCTGAGAATCAATCATAAAAAATAGATCTCACATGAAGGCCACATGGGAAAATCGATCAAAGTCCGAAAGACCCCTACTGTTCTAATGTCACAATATTTGGTATTAAAATCAACCAAGAGCTTGGTTTTTATATGCATCTGACTTGTGGTCAAAATATATACGTTTAGTCATTCACATTCAGTTCAATTCATATTATCATGTGGCGTTTTCAAATGGGTTTCCAAACTTTAATTTTGATTTTCTCAAAAGCTGAAAAATGTGACTTTGATCGTTTTTCCCCTGTGGTCTTGGCATGTTTTATACACAAGTGTCACAAATATATAAAATTATCATAGTGTTTCCAAACGATTGTTTCATGTAATTACTATTTTGAGTTGAATAAGGCATATTTAACATTATCAAGATTTTAAAAATTATCATTATCATTATCATTGTCATTATAATCATTATTGTTATTATCATTATCATGATAAACATTTCATCATTATCATCATCATCATCATCATCATCATCATCATCATCATCATCATCATCATCATCATCATCACCATCGTCATCTTCATCGTCATCGTCATCATCATTATTATCATCATAATCATTATTGTTATCACCATCATCATCATCATCATCATCATCATCATCATTATCATTATTCTCATTATTTTTATAATATTGTCATACGCACTTTTGTTTGTAGCCTACTTTTGAATATACCTATGGTGATAGATAGCACATATTAAGGTTTTTAAAGAACACATTTTGGATAGAACACATAACGTGGTGGAATCGAGTCGTGATTACCTTGTACAGTCTTTTCATCCCTTTCACTTGGACACATAACAAAAGTGGAAGTCTGAAACAGTAAGAGAGTTGATAAAATATCATTTGATCATTTATTGTTGAGTTGAACAATCGGGCAGGACAGACTTCCCTCGCACCACAGTACTTTTAAGTATTGCTAGGCGTTTTAATACCCACAGAATAATGAAAATGTTGCTGATTGAATCTCGAAGAGAAAAAATAACGATAAGTATTGAATTCTAAGCTTCAATTTATTAGAAGAAGACAGATACTGTGGACGTTTCGGGTTTCCCCCTTTTCAACAAAACACGATGAGTAAAACACCAAAGTGTTGTACTCATCGTGTTTTGTTGATAAAGGGGAAACCCGAAACGTTCAGAGCATCTGTATTCGTCTAATAATTTGAAGCTAGCAGTAGTAGTAGCGTATGGCTACACCTCCAAATGTATTTCATCAACCCAGCTTCTAAAGTCTTCCTTCGCCCTAAGGACGGTTTCATAGCCACCTTCAAGTTTAGTAACTGGACAGTGGAGGACGATGTGATCGCTGGTCTCTGGGGCTGCCTGACATTTCTGGCAGGTATCACTGTTTCCAAGTTTCCATCTGCACATATTTGATGCAGTTCTGCCATGTCCAGATAAAGGTTGTTTCTTTTTGCGATTTTATTTGCGGTTCCTTCGATGTGTTTGCGATGATTTAGTTGTTTGTCCAAGGTAATGCCAAGGTATTTAGGATTGGAATCTGGGGGTAGTATTGAGTTACCGGCTTACAATACGCTTCAACAATCATGTCGTCACTTCCCTCGTAATGACGCATGGTAACTTAGTAACTGGCTCTAAACTATCGGAACAATGACGGACGCCCTTATGAAATATTTCTCCGACGAGCATTAATGTGTATCCAGAGGAGAAAAACATTATAAATATGATCATGTTTTGACTTTTACGCATTCTGATCACAAGGCATATGATTAGTTCTAGCCAGTATGAAGAATATAAAGTACCGATTTTCTTTGTTTAGAACCACGATGGCTGCCGTTGCTGGGCGACGTGACATCAGACTATTGAATCCAATTGAAGCTTAGAATTCAATACGTATCGTTCTCAATACCCACAAAGACTAACTTACATGCGATATCCAATCAATAGCCATATTTAGGAGATTTTCATTGTTTTATGGGGTGTAAAATGTCTCTGAATTCAATATCAATTGGCTGATTCGGTTGGCACTCACTATTGCCATTATCAATAAACGGTTTCGCATCAGTTAATAATAATAATAAAAATGATAATAATAATAATAATAATAATAATAATAATAATAATAATAAAATAATAATAATAATAATAATAATATAATAATAATAATAATGAATGATGATGATGATGATGATGATGATGATGATGATGATGATGATAATAATAATAATAATAATAATAATAATAATAATAATAATAAAAATTATAATAATAATAATAATGATAATAATAATAACAATAATATGGTTTTTATATAGCGCCTTACCTCGTATAATCTGTTTCATCCCATTCTAACCTTAAGATATTTTGCAGATTTTATCTATAATATATTGTACATAATATAAATAATATAAATCCACAATAATGTCATTTTGCGGATTTCGCGTTTTGAATAATTACGAGTGAGTCACCTGGAAATTTACAGGGACTAGATTTACGATGTGTTTGTGTGTGGGGGTAGGGATGTGTGAGAGAGAGATGGAGGGAGAGAGAGAAAGAAAGAGTGCGAAATATACAAAGAAGAAGCAAGAGAAAAATTGAAAGAGAGAGGCAGAAGGGGGGGGGGGGGGCAGAATGAGATAGAGAGAAGTGTGTGCAACTACGTGTGTGTGTGTGTGTGTATGTGTGTGTGTATGTGTATGTGTGTTTCAGTTGATATTTTTCAAGGATATAGATTGTATGCGCTTGGCAAAGAAGCTCATAACATTGCCATCCGGAAGTAAAACGGACCAACACACAAAACTGTGTGTACCCATGAACGTTTATAGTCGGTTAATACAGTTCAGTGAGCATTACTCATAAACGCGGATGGCAAAAAACAACAACAAAGACCTGTGTGACGTCAACTTCGAACTATCTATAGAAAGTAACGTGGCATTCAATAAACATTAATATGACTTTAGCAATTAATTACGACTACTTACCATGTTTGGTCTGTTGTAAATTTGAAAATTTCGAACACAAAATCGTCGCCCAACAACAACAACTGTTGCAACGGAACTGATTTCAGCAAATGACAACTAGTAAGTGGAGCAGCTCTCATTAAAATACACGTCATGACTGCAGTAGCTAATCAACTCTTACACTGACACCCTTCAGTGATCACATGTGGTGGGCATATCGTATCGCAATATCGATATGTTGCACAGCGATGTTCCGATAGGAAAGAGTCCTATTTCCATTCCTATAAGACTTTTGAAGAAACTTTGCAACGATTTTTAGAACTCCTTTTAAAGCGGTTTGAGCACGTGGATATTGCACTATATAAAAGCTCACTTGAATATTTGCTGCAATCGTCCAATGTAATTCATGAGCAAAATATAATATATTTACGGTCATACACTGTCATGCGTATGTTCAGAGTCCTCGTTGTTTAAAGCAGCTGCTGTAGACAAAACTTGTTTTGTGACCTTATCAGCAAAACTATTTTAATACTTTGATATTTTTAAAAGAAAAAAAAACCTAAAGAAAATATTCGTTATCACCAGTTTCAATCGGTTGAATCATTTATCATTTTGATGTTTAAATATTATTATTATTTTAGTAATGTATTTTTGTCTATCTATCTATGTATTGTATTTTTAATTTCAAATGACAAATTGCCATTTTTTGGACAATAAAGATATATCATCATTATTATTATTTTAAAACTGGCGAGCGGGCTCCAATAGAACGCCTATGTGGTCTTGTGGTATGACACTCGCTTTCGGATCGGAAGGTCCTGGGTTCGAGCCTCGCTCGGCGCATAGTTGATCCTTGGAGAAGGCTCTTTACTCACACTCTCTCACCGCACTCAGGTGTCAAATGAGTACCTGGCCGTTAACAGCGTTGTCTCTGTCCGACAAATTATAACATCGGCTAACAGGGTTTATTATTAATATTAATATTATTATTATTATCATTAATATTATTATTATTATTATCATTATTTATATCATTAACATTATTAATATTATCATTATCATCATTATTATTACCATCATCATCATCATCATCATTATCATTATTGTTATTATAATTATTATTATTATTATGAATGTTAAATGTTGCTGTTGGCCTTGTAAAGCGCTTTGAGCACATTTAATGGATATTTTAGAACAGCAGAAATAGTTTCTCAAAGGTTCAGAAGGTATGGGACAAACATTTTCGACCTTTTGAAACGCTATAACTATAATCTTGATGCTAGATTGTCTTTTTTGGTTTATTTTTCATTATTCGATTAGAGAAAGTGACGAGAGCGAATGTTTTCTTTAGTTTTACCAAACAACTTAGTATTGGAGTAGTATTCAGTGTTCATGGTGACAAAAAGGGAAAAAGGAGGAAAATTATGAATGGTTTTCTTTACGCCTCATGTTTACCTCACTAACCCCCACTTTTAGAGCCATTGAGATGATAAACTACTGTAGCTATCTTCTGGATAGTGGGGGAAACTGCACCAGTTTGTTCCACCGCACATCAAATCTCTCACAGCCAGAAAATTTGATTGAGAAAAATGTCATTTTTTAAAAGGAGGAAATTCCAATTCTGACACAAAAATCGCGGATTTCCGCGGATCCGAGGAAAACCATCATTGTGGCAAAACGTCAGTCTCAAATTAATGTGTAACAGTGGAGCATGACTGTAAAGGACAGCTCCAGGAAGAACAAAAATTATTTATTGTAGTTTTTTTTTATAT
>NC_088364.1:81693842-81696342 GCF_034508935.2 Berghia stephanieae | reverse complement strand
CTGGGGATCGAACCTCAGACCTTCTGATTACCGGCCAGACGTGCTACCATTACTTTTAAAGAAAAATACAAGAAAAAAGAACATCTCAAAAAATCAGTCTGGGGATCGAACCTCAGACCTTCTGATTGCAGGTCAGACTTGCTCCCATTACATGTAAAGAAAAATACAACAAAAACAAAATGTCAAAAAATTAGTCGACTTCGACTGGGGATGGAACCTCAGACCTTCTGATTAGCGGTCAGACCTGCTACCATTACATGTAATCCCCATTCATTCTTGCTTTGCGCACCTTTCATAAACACTTGTTCAGTTCTTTACCTTTATCTCAATTCTTATCGCAGTTCTAAATTACAACTAATTACCAATTGGATAACGGGTATTTGGGTTTGGAATTTGTTTGTAAAACCTTGACCCAGAATGTAATCACAGGTCAGAGGTGAGTTTTCTACTTCTAACGTTTAAAAATATGCTGACGGCTGGCTGTCTGATTGGATTATTGATGGCAACAGTGACACATCGCAGGCCTTATCTATCATCGTGACTTTTGTAGGTATTTTAAAACATCCATCCTTCTATTCAATCAGCTTTCAATCTTTCTATAGATGGAATGAAGTTGACGTCACTCTGGTCTTTGTTACTTTTTTCATTTATTTTTTTTTTTTTTTTGCCATCCACGTTTATGAGTAATTCTCACTAAACTGTATTAAATATCCCGTGGCCTTCGTCAAGTTATGGCCTGACACTGACCAAAAAATGCCAGTCTTTTGCCACAAAAGAAAGCAAATAGTGAGTTGTATTCAATAGTTCAACCAATGAAATAACTTGTTTCCATGAGCACTACTAACGACAACTCACTAGGCGGTGTAAAAACCAAAAATGACGTCAAACTGCCAGTCCTTTTGGATTTCAGTGTCAGGCTACAACATAACGATGGCTACGATTATCCAGACTATAAACGTTCAAGGTTACACATAGTTTTGTGTGTTGGTCCGTTATACTTCCGGATACCGGCGCTGATATAACCTAAATGTGTTGCAAGCGCCATAAAACCCTTAAAAACAAACAAACAAACATACTTCCGGATTGCAATTTTGTGAGCTTCTTAGCCAAGTGGATACTATCTATATAACTATCTATCAATATATCAACTAAAATGGCGAAAATTAAATGCTGTTATTGTTCTCTTGGTCTTTAATCTGTTAGATTCAATTATTCAATACTTTTTACAGGCTACAGTTATATTCACTTTGATCTCTGTTTTGTTATTGCACTGCTTAAATGGTGGAAACCAAGATGATCGACTTCAATGACATTACCCAGAGATATAAACACCGGGACAACAGATGGCATGTTTATTGGAGGTATCAACAAACGTGTAACGGAAGGAAGTGTATTAACTCTCTCCTTACCAGCCATTTTCAGGATGTTCCCCAAAACCTCACACCCAACTAACGCAAAAAATAGATTTTTATCACTCAAACACAATAGCAGTAAAGTTCTTGCAATACATAATTTCTTCGGCAAAACATACTCTACAACTCATTGTTCATTTTTCTTTAAATTGTATGATGTACAAGAAAAATTAGAATAAGAAAAATGTTGGTTGTATCGTAAGGAATGTGACGCTTTTCCTATAGTTGATAAGGAGTGGGTTAAAAACATAGACACAATACTGGTAATAATTGGTGGGTTGTATACATGTTATTTATTTTCACGTCAAACTTCGAAAGGAACTCCCAGGTTTGAGAGTTTTTAACAAGACGAGGAGTTATATTCTAATCGTCGATATTTGAAGGACGAGTTTTCTGGCCGAAATGTTTGAAATGTGTTTTTTAGCGTTTTGCAAGAGATGAAACTTTATTCACACGTCTTGACAATTGACAATTAGAGAAGCAATTTGTGTTGGGGCTTGTTCGATTTTTGTTTTGTTGTTTTTTGGGGGGTTTTTTTATTGTTTGTTTGTTTGTTTGTTTGTTTGTTTGTTTGTTTGGTTTTGTTTTGGGGGGGGGGAGTAGGGGCTTCTTACTTTCTTTTCTTTTCTTTTTTTTTTTTTTTTTTGGGGGGGGGAATAATTCTTTATTATTCAAATCAGGTTGACTAATGAAAACTATGTCATTCCATTGGTTTTCAATATTAATATTATTGATATCTTCACATGTGTCAAACTGTTCAGAAATCGACCTTTAACCGCAGGCTCATTTACCTTAATTGACATCGGTAGTTTGAACAAAATGGATATATCTAGATAGCTTGACTTCCTACAAACGGCCTTACTCTCATCATTGGGTGTAAAGGGTGGAAACTGATCGTTTCCACCTGCTTCATTCAGCCTAAAAGGTGAGGTGAATGGAATGGAATGGAATGGACGGACGGACGGCAGGCATGGAGGATAATACGCTTTTGGAATGCATTTTTTGTTTAATGAACAGGGCCGTACATCGGGGCGTTTAACCAATAGTAAACTGATGTACAATTAGAGAAGCTATTTGAGTTGAGATGT
>NC_088364.1:81651342-81691342 GCF_034508935.2 Berghia stephanieae | reverse complement strand
CTAAAGACAATAGCTGAGTTGTTTTGATTTTGTTTTTGTTT
The DNA here is from genome assembly GCF_034508935.2 of Berghia stephanieae. Lineage (NCBI taxonomy): Eukaryota > Metazoa > Mollusca > Gastropoda > Nudibranchia > Aeolidiidae > Berghia > Berghia stephanieae. The sequence goes on along the minus strand of NC_088364.1, from coordinate 81,691,301 downwards.
TTGTTTTGTTTTTTGTTTTTGTTTTTTGTTTTTGTTTTTTTGTTTTTTGTGTGTTATTTTTTTTTGTTATCTTTCGTTGTTTTTGTTTTTTATGTTTTGTGTTGTTTTTTGTTTGTTTTTGGGGGGGGTGGTTTTCTTTACAGAACGTGATAATCAATATATAATGTGCTCTATGCATCACTTTACAGCATGTCCCAAGCCAAAAGCAAATTGAACACTTAGGACGAAAAATGATGCTTGTTAAGTTCCATTTTATTACTTTCAATAGAGAAAGCGCTGTTATTTGACAACGGGGCATAGTGAGAAAATAAGAGTATCGAGCCTTGTCAAAGGACTCAACGTTCCACCGCCCACAACGAGACTCGAACCCAAGACGTATAGGTCACAAGGCAAGTGTCAAAGCACTATATCTGGCGCTAACAGGTAAATAGTAAATAGGGTAACCCTTGCGTAAATGAAGCACTTTTCTACGATTCGGTTACAGCTTTGAAGTTTGAAGTGTTTATTATCCCATTGTAGTTTTGATTCAGAAAAGTGGAAAGAGGATACACTTTGATCAATGATGATATTATAAAGAAATGAGAGGAAGAAGATAATAGAGAATAGATAGTATGCGCTTGGCTAAGAAGCTCGCAACATTGCCACCCGGTAGTATAAAGGACAAACACATAAAACGATGTGTAACCTTGAGCGTTTATAGTCTGGTTAATACAATTTAGTGAGAATTACTCATAAACGCGGATGGCGATTTATAGAAGGAACGAAGTTGATGTCATTCAGCTCTTTGTTATTATTTTAGACATTCTGCTAGTGAAAAGTTCTCACTAAATTATACCGATCAGACTATAAACGTTATAAACACAATTTTGTGTGTTGGTAGGAGTAATCTGGCTGGTGGATGTTGTGAGTGTTTTACCTAAACGTAAAACATCAATAAAAGCGTACGTGTTGAGTGAGACTTGAACCCGTGAACAAACCAGCAGGACATCCTACGCTTGGCTGGGAGAGAGAGATACTGCATGTCCTACTTCCGAATTTTCCTCATTAATAATGTTCAAAATGAAAGGAGCAGCATACCGTAGCCATCGATAACTTATAGATAGAATGCGTTTGACCAAGGAGTTCACAACATTGCCATCCGGAAGTATAACGGACCAACATACAAACTCTGTGTAACCATGAACGTTTATAGTCAGGTTAATACAGTTTATTGAGAGCAACTCACAAACGCGGATGGCAAAAACAATAACAAAGGCCTGAGTGACGTCATCTTCGAACTATCTATAGCCTGATACTGACCAAAAAATGACGTCAAAATGCCAGTCTTTGGCCACAAAAGAAAACAAATCGTGAGTTGTATTCAATAGTTCAACCAATGGGACCACTTGGGTTTCCATGAGCACTACTAACGACAACTCACTAGGCGGTGCAAAAAAAAACCAACAAATAATGACGTCAAAATGCCAGTCTTTTTAGGTTTCAGTGTCAGGCTATAACCGTAGCCATCGTTATGTTATAGCCTGATACTGAAATCCAACAGGACTGGCAGTTTGACGTCATTATTTGGTTTTTGCACGCCTAGTGAGTTGTCGTTAGTAGAGCTCGTGGAAACAAGTTATTTCATTGGTTGAACTATTGAATACAACTCACGATTTGTTTTCTTTTGTGGCAAAAGACTGGCATTCTGGCGTCATTTTTTGGTCAGTGTCAGGCCATAACTTTACGAAGGCCACGGTCAGGTTCTAACTTAACTATGGCTACGAGCATACCCAGAAAACGCTCAAGCCTTCGTCTGTGTTTTTACTATTGTTTGTGTGGACTAGTGGAGCACCCACAATATTTGCCGAGAACGAAAGGCTATTGCATTCAGACACTTATTTATGTCTGTTTTAATCATTAAACTACTGTAATGTATTATAGACACTAATATCGATATTCTCAAGACTAGAGAGGGAGTACGTGGGAAGGAACGTATTTAACTTACAAATAGCGGGAAAGAGGAAAAAAGGGACGCCCAAAGACTAGATAGTCGGAGAAGGTAAAGGATGATATGAAAGAACTGGGCCTGGAGGAAGATGATGCTCTGAACAGAGATGCATGGAGATGTGGCATTCATTATGGCAACCCTGCAAAATGCGGGATAAGCTGAAAGAAGAAGAAGAAGTAGATTCTCGAGACGAATAAAGTACGTAGGTGCGTGCAAATGAATCTGGAATCAGTCTGGCCAGATGGCAAGTCCCAAGGTCAAGGTCAAATTAAGGACCTACCATTATGCTCTATCAAATATTCTAAATGACCATTGAGTCAACGGGTAGGAGAATTACCCTTAATATTAAAAAAAAGGTTTGCAAGTTTTCGTTTATCAATCTGTAAATAATAGTTTTACCAAAAATGATTTGATTTGCCAGTAATTCTGTGCTTGTTGGCAAAAATTTAACATGTGCTGTGCGGAACAATATTAATTAGCCCAAACGCTATCTGTCAAAGAATAATAGATGCAGTAATAGAATTAGGATATACAGCAATTATGCTTTCTATTTCTAAGGAATATAAGCATTATCCGGTCTTAATCACTGGGTAACTTGAGACGTGTAATGGTCCGGCTATTTATCAGGAGGTTGGACGTTCGACCCTCAGGCGTGTCGCATACATTATCAATTTTATATCCTGCACCAGTGCCTGCTCCCCATATATATATATATATATATATATATATATATATATATATATATATATATATATATATATATATATATATATATATATATATTAGCATTGGCAGAGATTATTGTAAGATATTATTATACTCCAAACAAAGAGTCACAATCATGTCGTTCGTATCAAAGTTGTAAATCTGGATTTCAGTTTGATATGCCAGGAAAGTTTTATCTCAAGAATTCACCTCTGTCGAGATCCAACATGTACGGGAGCAATTAGTTCCGCTCGAAAGATAGATCAATGAACCTTATATGACAATACAAGCTTTTATTTGTTGCAGTATTTGCGTGACTGACTGGAATAGATTTCAAGGCCAGCTCAGATTTTAAGATTAATTATTTTCATCATATCTGATAGGACCTTATAAATATGAAAAGGATGGCATGTGTTCATTGAGCACACAAGTCATAAAATGTCTGTTAGAATTAATTCCTGTTATATCATCTATTTCAATCAGCTTTACTTTGAGCTGGCTTGAGGTGGAATTCACTAGGCCAGATATGTAAAGATTGCCGTTCACTGACAAAACACATTTTCTTCATTTTGGCCTGAAATATTTTTCTTCAATATTTACTGATTTAAAATTACCCACTGCTTGAAAAAATAAAATCTCGAACCCTAAAATTCAAAAGCGCTTTTAGATTTAACATTTTCTGATAAACACTCGTATGGGTTTATCTTGAACGACCGACAATCAAAGTTGAATCAAAGTACCCTGGTCAAAAACTTTGTTTGTTTGTTTTTTTTGTTTTGTTGGGATTTTTTATTTTGTTTTTGATTATTTATTGTTGTTGTTGTTGTTGGTGGTGGTGGTGGTGGTGTTTTTAGTTTTTGGGGTTTTTTTGTTGTTTTTTTTTTGTTGTTGTTGTTCTTTTTTTGTTTTTGTTTTTTTTTTTTTTGTTTTTTGCTTTTTGTCTTGTTTGTTTTTTTTTCATTTATTTGTTTGGGTTATTTTTTTTTTTTGTTTTGTTTTGTTTTGTTTTGGCGGGGTGGGGGGAGTTGCGCTTCAGATCATTCTCTCACTTGTGAATGAAAGCATATGTGATTATGAATATTATTTTCGAAAGTTTTGTGGAGCAATAAAAGCAAGTTGAATAAATGTGAACTTTCATATCACTAGAAAGCACAACTTTTACGCTTGGATTAAAAGTAAGACTGACAGACAAGAAAACATATAAAAATTATCGATATAATCTTCATCGCCTAGCCGCTTTTTTTTCTGACTCCAGCTTTAACACATCACTAAGTCTAGCCTAAATACTTGGCTCTTACTGTCTTTCTGTTCATTGTTTTACAAAGGTAAAATGGCAATACGAAATTATCTCATCATGCGTCGCTTTCGAGACGAAAAAGACTGTCATGATATTTTGGACCATACCTTCCACTCAGAATTGATCCGTGTTTTTCATAAATGGTTTAACTCTCTCCTTACCAGTCACTTTCAGGATTTTCCCCAAAACTTCACACCCAACTAACACAAAAATATTTTTTTTCACTCAGACATAATAGCAGTAAAGTTCTTGCGATAAATAATTTCTTTAGCAAAACATGCTATATACAACACATTGTTTATTTTTTAAAATTTTATCATGTACAAAAGAAATTTGAATAAGAAAAATGTTGATTGTATCGTAACGAATGTGACGATTTTCCTATAGTCGGTGAGAAGAGGGTTAATATATATAGTGATATAATAGCTAAATCTTTGTTTGAAATACATTGACAAATACGTGATTTGACGAGGGTGAGTCAAAAAGTAATGGGACTCTACTTATTACTTAAAAACAAATTGAATCAATGCAATACATTATACCTCAAATTAAAGCTTGGCATTAACCGAGTAGAAAGCTACTTCTCAACAAATTCTCGGCCTCTCTCGATATCCATACACAGTCCACCTTTTGTAAGGTCGTGCCTGAATTCCATCCTCGTAACACTGAGGTGACTGAGCTTTCAGCCAATTTTTCACTACTGTCTCGGCTTCTTCGTCATCTTCAAAGCGATTTCCCCTCATCGCCTCCTTCAGTGGACCAAAAATGATGGAAGCCTGAAAGTGTCAAGTCTGGTGAATACGGAGGGTGAGACAGCGTTGTCCATCGATTACCCCCCTTTTCCTGAAACCTGTGTGTTGAAGGACATTTTAAAAATATAAATAAATAAACTGAGCTTTTATATAGTGCGATATCCACTAAATGTGCTCAAAGCGCTTTACAGGGGGGTCCCTGGTCAACAGCAACATTTAACATTTAGGACGGGACATGACGCCTGTAAGGCGATGTTACAATTTTTTCGAACAGAGACAACCCTGTTAACGGCCAGGTACTCATTTTACACCTGAGTACGATGAAAGAATGTGAGTTAATAGCCTTCTCCAAGAGCTCAACTATGCGCCGAGCGAGGCTTGAACCCAGGACCTTCCGATCCGAAAGCGAGTGTCATACCACTAGACCAGATAGCCGCACATTTTCATGAAGAAACAGTACTCGTTCTATCTTCAAATCCGGTCTAACTCGACGAATTCTTTATTTCAGTGGCTACAATGTCTAGTTGTACCAGCTATCTCATCAAGACACTCTTGCATCATCCGTCACTGTTTATAGTCAGATACTCATTCATACCTGAGTCGCAAGTTGGGTAATGTGTGCAAAGTGTCGGGCCCCAAAATTTAAAAGTTGAATGTCGCCCATCCAATCACTGAATACGCTTTACATTGCTTGACTTTTTGACAAAACTTAAAACTGAACCGCTGATCCACCGACCCCACTCCAGAAAATTTCATAGCGACTTACTAAATAAAACATGAAAAACTGCATATTGTAGGAATTCACGTTTTACGCATGTTTAAAGTTCATTAATGACAGCAAAACAAACTGACTTTTCTCAGCCTTTGAATGTAAAAAACCCGTCTTTTTCCATTTACTGCCGTAGTCTGGAAAGAGCCGTATTTATTTTAACATTTGGCCAGAAAACTCGTCCTTCAAATGTCGTGGATTTAAACTAATCCTCACCATGGCAAAATCTCTCAAGTCTGTGACTTCAAGATGGATTCCCAGGTTTTAGAGAATTTCCCCGAAATGGAGGACATTTATTTTATTCGATCGATATTTAAAGGACGAGATTTCTGACCAAATTTTTAAGTACGTGAATTTTTCCAGGGTACGGCAGTTAATCGGTTTTAAAACGGGCTGCTATGTGATCTAGTGGTGTGACACTCGCTTTCGGATCGGAAGGTCCTGGGTTCGAGCCTCGCGCTCGGCGCATAGTTGAGTCCTTGGAAAAGGCTCTTTACTCACATTCTATCACCGTACTCAGATGTAAAATGAGTACCTGGCCGTTAACAGCGTTGTCTTTGTCCGAAAAATTGTAATATCGCCTAACAGGCGTCATGTCCCGTCCTACATGTTAAATGTTGCTGTTGACCAGGGGGATCCCTTGTAAAGCGCTTTGAGCACATTTAGTGGATATTACGCTATATAAAGCTCACTTTTTAAATTTTTTTACGGCAGTTAACTGGTTTTAAAACGTTACAAAGATGGATTTTCCATAGTATATATTGGTTAGACAGTTGCTAGTTATTACCTGTCGGTACCTGGCTCGAGCCAATTATTATAATTGAAACATCCAGGGGTCTTGGACATAAAGAATGGCTCATTGACAGAAAGAAGATGAGAGATAAAAGACACACGCAGACAGCAATAATACAGCCATTCTAAAAAAAAATTCAAAACGATTTTTGGCCAGAAATTAAATCTCGTCCTTCAATCGAGTAAATAAAAAATCGAGAAAGCAAAAATAAAGACTCAAACTTGCACTTTCTTGGAGTTTTCATTGATTCTCAAGTTTGAATTTTTTGACAAGATGTGCGTCAGTTTAATCGATTAATAGATAACGTCACTCACTCCTTTGATGTTGTTTTTTTTTTTGCCACCCACGTTTATGAGTAATTCTCACTAAACTGTATTAACCCGTGGCCTTCGTAAAGTTATGGCCACAAAAGAAAACAAATCGTGAGTTGTATTCAATAGTTCAACCAATGGGATCACTTGTTTCCATGAGCACTACTAACGACAACTGACTAGGCGTTGTAAAAAACAAATAATGACGTCAAACTGCCAGTCCTTTTGGATTTCAGTGTCAGGCTATAGATAGAATGCGCTTGGCCAAGGAGTTCACAACATTGCCATCCGGAAGTATAACGGACCAACACACAAACTCTGTGTAACCATGAACTTTTATAGTCTGGTTAATACAGTTTAGTGAGAACAACTCACAAACGCGGATGGCAAAAACAATAACAAAGGCCTGAGTGACGTCATCTTCGAACTATCTATAGCATAACGATGGCTACGATTAACCTGACTATAAACGATCATGTATTATCGTAACCATCGTAAAGTTATAGATAGTATTCGCTTAAGAAGCTCATAACATTGCCATCCGGAAGTATAACGGACCAACACACAAAACTGTGTGTATCCATGAACGTTTATAGTCGGGTTAATACAGTTCAGTGAGCATTACTCATGAACGCGGATGGCAAAAAACAATAACAAAGACCTGAGTGACGTCATCTTCGAACTATCTATAGCCTGACGCTGACCCACAAATGACGTCAAAATGCCAGTCTTTTGCCACAAAAGAAAAAAAATCGTGAGTTTTATTCAATAGTTCAACCTATGAAATAACTTGTTTCCTTGAGCTCTACTAACGACAACTACACAAACCTAAAAAAAGGACGTCAAACTGCCAGTCCTAGAGGGTTCTAGTGTCAGGCTATAGTCATCGGTATTTTCCTGTTTAGGTTTATTTATAGATAGTATGCAGATGACGTCACTCAGGCCTTTGTTATGGTTTTTGCCATCCGCGTTTGTGAGTTGTTCTCACTAAACTGTATTAACCAGACTATAAAAGTTCATGGTTACACAGAGTTTGTGTGTTGGTCCGTTATACTTCCGGATGGCAATGTTGTGAACTCCTTGGCCAAGCACATTCTATCTATAGCGCGCAATTGTTCCTCTCCCATTCACGCAACGCAACAGAAACCCTGATGTGAAGCTACGTGGTCTTGTGACATGACACTCGCCTTCGGATCGGAAGGTCCTGAGTTCAAGTCCTGCTCTAATTCGTGCATAGTTGAGTTCTTGGAAAAGGCTCTTTATTTTCCATTCCCTCAACGTACTCAATAAACTGTGTACCTGGTCGTTAACAGGGTTGTTTCTGCCGACACAAAAAAATTACAATTTCCCCTAACAGGCGTCATGCCCCGTCCTACATTTTAACTGTTGCTGTTGGCTAGGGAGCCCTTGCAAAACGCTTCGAGCACGTTTAGTGAATTTTATGCCATAAAAAAGCTAAAGTTTTTTTTTATTATAAATAACAATGTGAAATTGAATGTACGCTCCAATTTAAAATACGAAAACAGATAAAATTGACGTTTCGGATTTCCCATTTATCAACAAAACAGAAAGAATGAAAAACTACCGACGAATGAGATTATGTGGCAGTGGCGTTTTTTAGCAGCAACATTAACATTACCAAGTTTTTCTATGAATTCCGTGCCTACAGGCCTGACGTTCTTGAAATGTTTTTGCCTTTTTTTTTATACTACCATACCTTCGTTTTTAACCTGTTAACTGCTTCTACTCTGGAATGCTGGGTATTTTTATCCTTTAGAGTTAAATGACCCTCGTCTTGGCAAAACTTCGTTAGGTCCCAGGTTTGATACTTTTTGCCAAGATTAGGGTCATTTTAATCGATCGCTATTTATTTGAAGGACGATTTTCCTGGCCAAATTTTTCAATACTTACCTTCTCTGCACCTTTCTTACCTTAACTCACTCAACCCTAACACCGACTATGTCCGTAGTTTACCCGGGTTACTTTTACCCCATGCCTTTTAATTACATTTTTATGAGGCGTGGTATCAATGTGGCTATGTGGTCTTGTGGTATGACACTCGCTTTCGGATCGGAAGGTCCAGGGTTCGAGCCTCGCGCTCGGCGCATAGTTTAGTCCTTGGAGAAGTCTCTTTACTCACATTCTCTCACGGTACTCGGGTGTAAAATGAGTACCTGGCCGTTAACAGTGTTGTCTGCGTCCGAAAAATTGTAATATCGCCTAACAGGCGTCATGTCCCGTCCTACATGTTAAATGTTGCTGTTGACCTGGGATCCCTTGTAAAGCGCTTTGAGCACATTTAGTGGATATTGCGCTATATAAAGCTCAATTTAAAATGCTAATGTTTGTAGTTTTTTCAAGTTAATGATAGTTGAATAAAGCTATCTATGTACATGCTCATTTTTAATATCTACATTTTTTTCCAATTTTGAAAAGTAGCAAAAATAAAATCTTTAGGAATGATTGAGTTAATAGTGGTTAATTCCATTTTCGAGTGGATTGTATGCCATTGAACCAAACACTCCTCATGGTTTCCCTGAATCAGTTTCAGCGTCCCCACTTGTAATGAAATTCGCACTGCATTCTCAGTGTTTTACGACCATTAACTCACTCAACCCTAACACCGACTATATCCGTAGTTTACCCGGGTCACTTTTACCCAGTGACATCTATATGAACTCCTAGCTTTTACCCCATCCCTATTAATTACACTTTTTCTGAGACAAATTTTAGGCGTAGTATCAAAGCTAATGTTTTTCATTTTTACACATTAATGATAGTTGAATAAAACTATCTATGCACATGCTCATTTTAAATAAATTTCGTCCAATTTTGAAATGTAGCCAAAAATCTCTAGGATTGAGTGAGTTAACAAAATAAATCTTCGAATACTTGAGAATATCTTAGATGTAACTGCCAATTAGAAGAGGTTTCAACATGCTGGGCCTAATTGGAATTAATGTTATTTCCTACACGAAGCTTTGCAACGTTAAGTGTTTTGTGTTATGAAACATTTTCTTTTTTTTTTTAATGACAAAGCAAAAAGAAAAAACCTCACAAAATGTTACATATTTTCAGTGTCAGAGTTCTTAAAATAATTCAAACATTTATCATGATCTAAAAGATACACATATTATTATATCACAGGACTATCCAGATTATCATTGGCGTGGCATGCTTACTGTATAAGGTGGTGCCAGAATCAGAAGAAAATGACTTGAATCATGCTATATTTGTAAAGAAAAACTAAAGAAGAGACTTACTCAAATAAGAAACAGGCGGAATATGCCATTGCTCAGTTTTATTATTTTTTTAATGCTGTAATCCATTTTTAAAAGAAGTATGCGGTGTCAGGCACCAAATCAGCCAATATAGCCACGCCCCTGCAGATTATCAACAACAAAAAAAGAGTTTAACAGCATGAATAATCTTTAAAAGTTTGACATGAATCAAGGTTATATCATTAAGAATTTATTTGTCCTTTTTATCTGTCAATGAAGAAGCTTGCCATAGTATGCGAAACGACTGTCGTTTCTTTGTCCAAAACAAATTGTAATAGTAACTGCTTCTTATATGCGTTGAGTGTTGCTTTGGCTTGACACGCGAAGATCTCATCGAACGCATTTAGAAATGTGGACACTGTATGGATATGGCGGAAAGTAATTTGTGATAGACTAGCGTCCTATCCAAAGGGCAGCAAGCAATTTACGTTTGAAACTGGGATACACTCCGGCTCCACGGGCCTAATGACTCTGAAGGACCATACTGTATGAAAGCTCCCCTCTCAACCTCTACGCCAAAATACGCTTCAACAGTCGTAACGTCACTTCCCCCGTAATGACGCATGGTAACTTAGTAACTGGCTCTAAACTATCGGAACAACGGCGGACGCTCTTATGAAATATTTTACCGACAAGCATAAAAACGTATCCAGAGGAGAGAAAAAACACATTATAAATCTGATCATGTTTTGACTTTAACATGATTCTGATCACAAGACGTATGAAAATTTCTAGCCAGCATGAAGAATAAAAAGTGTCGATTTTCTTTGTTTAGAACCACGATGGCCGCCGTTGCTGGGCGACGTGACATCAGACTATTGAATCCAATTGCCTAGTCAACGAACGAGGCGAGATTGAAGAAACAGAGGACAAAATACTTACTGGACTCATTAGCTGCCGCGTTGAAAAACTGGTTTGGAATTTGTTGTGGTAAGAAGAAGGATCTGTCTTCACGAAATATAATAATATGTTGAGAGACAGGGGCGTGCCTATATTGGTTGATTTGGTGCCTGGCACCACCGAATCCATCTTTTAAAAATGGATTACAGCATTTAAGAAAAGATAAAACTGAGAAATAGTAAATACCGCCTCTTACTTATTTGAGTAAATCTTTTCTGTATATTTTTTTCTTTCTTTTGTATTTACAAATAGAGCATGTTTTAAGTCATTTTCTTATTATTATGGCGCCACCTTATATTATAAGCACGCCACGCCACTGGTAAGAGACAAGTCAAAACAAAACCATCTAATGAGTTACAAAGGTAAAACGAAAAAAGAGCTAGATAGTCTATAATACAACGGGGTGAGTCTGTTGAATAGTGACTAGTGCTGTCACTAGTGTTGGACGGTAGATACTTGAACAAGGAAAATACGATGTACGTGCTAATTTGAAGATTTCTCGTTTATTTTAGTTTTTTCTTCGTCCTTTGTTTTATATAACTTTTTTCTCATTCCTATAGATAGTATGCGCTTGGCTAAGAAGCTCATAACATTGCCATCCGGAAGTATAACGGACCAACACACAAAACTGTGTGTATCCATGAACGTTTATAGTCAGGTTAATACAGTTCAGTGATCATTACTCATAAACGCGGATGGCAAAAAACAATAACAAAGACCAGAGTGACGTCATCTTCGTTCTATCTATATTTTCTGTTATATTTTGTTAGGATCATCTAGAATATGATTTATTTGATAAAATGAACCTTTATAATAATTTAGACTTTCAACTATTTTGGAAATTCTACAGAGTATGCGCTTGGCTAAGAAGCTCACAACATTGCCATCCAGAATTATAACGGACCAAAACACAAAACTATGTGTAAACTTGAACGTTTATAGTCTGGTTAATACAGTTTAGTGAGAAATACTCATGAACATGGATGACAAAATACAATAACAAGACCCGAGTGACGTCAACTTCATTCTATCTATACTTCACGATGCCTTGATCTTTCCTTTCCAATCTATTTTCATTCAGCACAGCGCTAAAGTTCTAATCAAGGGTTTGGTAAAATAAGACATACATAGGAACCACCAAGAGGCAGCGTGGCTCAGCGGTACAGTCTTTGCTTCGTACCCGAAAAGTACCGAGTTTGATTGCGCTTTGTGGCCTTGGACAAGTCACCTCGCCCTAGCTCAATTTGCGGCCCTGCACTGCGACTGACGCCTGGGTTTTTTTCAGTCTTCCCTTGGAATTGACCATCGAGACAAATTCCCCCCATGGGATGAATAAAGGGAATTTTATTTTATTATTTATTTATTCTCATGATACTCACACTATTGACTGCCAGATTCCCGGGTAGAGAGGACGTATGTGTTTGGAGTGTCCTCTCTTGTGGAAAAGTGTTGGGTCCCGAATGTCGAGATCATTGTCACCAATATGGCCACTCTCTACCCTCAACTCAACTTTGACTTGGAAGACAGATTCTTGTCGTTAGGCCACAGACATCATAAAGTATTATAAATACTGACACGTATAATCCATTCATTCTGGAGCTTCTGTGATCTGGCAAAACGCTTTTTTTATCAGAAACTTTTAATTCAAAAATATCCGTCGATTAAAATGACCGCCAATTTGTCAAAATTTTCAAAATATCTAAAAGCTGTATTGTTCCCATACAAAGCCTCTCCATTTTCACTCCGAAGCCTCTCCATTTTCACTCCGACGCCTCCCCATTTTCACTCCTTCATTAGTATTTTGACGATTACAGGCTTCAGACAGCCCTTACCGTTTTCTAAGGTTTGAGGCCTCTCTATAAAGTATCGGGTTTGAGAATTTTAGAACATTTTGAAGGAAAAGTAGCTGGCAGAAAGGCACGGGGCAAACGAAGGAAGTCCTGGATAGGAAATGTGGAGGCAACAACTGGCAAAAAGATAATCGACTGCTCGGTAATTATGGCCCTTGAGCGTGAAGAATGGCGTTCCATGACATCCAACCTCTGAAGGAAGACGAGACTCCGATAAGGTAAGGTAAGGTAAGAACATTTTGACTTGTTGAGAGTCATCTTAAACTATCGTATTTAAATTAAAGGTTTTCTGTCCAGAATAAAAAAAAAGATTAAATGCATTTTGTCACAGTAGGACAGTATATCCCCATAACCACAACCACCATCACCCATCGTCTACTTAGATAGATAGGGACATATAGACTTACAAATTGATTGATAAATACAACCAAAGATAACATACTGCACTGTATAGATAGAATGCGCTTGGCCGCCAAGGAGTTCACAACATTGCCATCCGGAAGTATAGCGGACCAACACACAAAACAATGTGTATCCATGAACGTTTATAGTTAGGTTAATGCAGTTCAGTGAGTATTACTCATAAACGCGGAAGGCAAAAAAACAATAACAAAGACATGAGTGACGTCATCTTCGAAGTATTTCATTTGTCCCGATGGTTGTCCGGCCCCGTAGACCGGCCCCGTAGAACGTAAAATTTCGTCGGCGACTCGTCCTCTATAGGAAGTCGCTGCCATCACCCCATAGCTTTCTATCTCCTATCTGTCTATCTTCCGACTCGTTCATTGAACACTTGATTGCACCAGATTGACTTCATCTGCTCACTCACGAGGGCGGGGGGGGGGATGACGTCAGACAGGTAGAAGTGTGTGGAGCAGGCACTTAAAATTATATATCAATAATGATGAAAAGTAAAGTATAACGAGAATGAACCAAATATACCGGTGCCTCAAAATCAAGCCCAAACATGGGACCTAACTTGTTACTACTAAAACTCTCTTGCACTAAACATGAAGACATGATGTCAGGTTTGAGTAAAATTGGCCCCAGCCAGGAATAAATTGAGCTTATATGTGAGCTTTTATATAGCGCGATATCCATTAATCGTGCTCAAAGCGCTTTACAAGGGGTCCCTGGCCAACAGCAACATTTAACATGCAGGACGAGATATGGCACCTTTTAGTCGACATTACAATTTTTTTTCAACTATGCGCCGAGCAAGGCTTGAACCAAGGACCTTCCGATCCGAAAGCGAGTGTCATACCACAAAGCCACATAGCCGCAATGAAAAGTAAAGTATAAAGAGCAGTGCCATTTGTAAACGGAGAATGAACCAAATATACCGGTGCCTCAAAATCAAGCCCAAACGTGGGACCAAGCAGCTTGTACGGCAATCTATGCCTTGTTACTACTAATCTTGTTCTAAACATGAAGACATGATGTCAGGTTTGAGTAAAATTGGCGCCAGCCAGGAATGAATTGAGCTTATAAGTGAGCTTTTATATAGCACAATATCCACTAAACGTGCTCAAAGCACTTTAAAAGGGGTCCCTGGCCAACAGACACATTTAACATCTAGGACGGGACATGTCGTAGGACGGGACATGTAGGACCGGACATGAAGCCCGTTAAGCGATATTGCAATTTTTTTCGGACAGAGACAACGCTGCTAACGGCCAGGTACTCATTTTACACCTGAGTACGGTGAGAGAATGTGAGTAATGAGCCTTATCCAAGAACTCAATTATGCGCCGAGCGAGGCTCGAGCCCAGGACATTCCGATCCGAAAGCGAGTGTCATACCACAAACCACATAGCGCATAGCAGGAAAGAGTTGAAAGGGAAACCCAACACATTAAAACGAATTACTTGATTGCCAAGAAACTGTTATATATGTTAAAAAGTTTATTTTTAGGCAATTGCCAATATAACTGATACAAAAATATATTTCCATCGACAAATCAAGTAAGTAAAATCAATAATAAAGCAAGGTAAACAAATATAATAATAATAATAATAATAATAATAATAATAATAATAATAATAATAAAAATAATAATAATGACGATAATAATAAAGGTAATAATAATAATAATAATAATAATAATAATAATAATAATAATAATAATAATAATAATAATAATAATAATAATAATAATAATAACACTTATTAATAATAATGTAAAATCATCTAAATATTTTATCAATAGAATATATATATTTATATATATATATATATATATATATATATATATATATATATATATATATATATATATATATATACGAGTATATATATACTTTATGTTCCTTGCACTTGTTATCAACCAGACTTTGATGGATTCATGACCAGGGTGACAATTCAGGAACTTTTGATCTGCAGGAGCTGATTCGGAGAAAGAGTCACTTTATCATTGTCGTAGTAGTAGTAGTGGTAGTAGTAGTGAACAATGTAAACAATGACAGTAAAATGATTCCACGAGGATATAGTTTTATAGCACAGCATCGAAAAACCGGTCGAGGAGGAGGGATTTTTGTTATTCATAAAGAATCCGTTAAGCTACAGAAAAACAAGACGCAATCGAATTACAAAACTTTCGAATCTCTAGATATGACATTAACATCAGAAAGGAATGAGAAGTACCATGTTGTTGTAATTTATAGACCTCCTCCATCTACAAGGAATAAACTCACACATAATCAATTCTATGATGAAATCGACACGCTCGCGTAGAAACTAGCACAACCAGTGGTGAAATTCTTGTACTGGGCGATTTCAATGTTCACATGGACGATCTAACGGATACAAAATGTTTGAAGTTAAAGGATATTTTAGATAGTCACAATTTAAGACAATATGTAAAGGACGGAACTCACAAGGCTGGGCCCATCTTAGACTTAATAATTTCCAGGAAAGATAACACAATAATTGATAACGTTGACGTTTTGGATCGCACAATTTCAGATCATAACCTGATTGCTTTAAATCTAAAAATCGAATGCAAAACAACCGTCAAGAAAACGATCACATACCGGAAAACAAAATCACTAAATAAAGAACATTTCAAGAATCCATCAGGTCTTTGGATTTACTCGCCTCTGTTAAGAGTTGTGATAATGTTCACGATATGGTAAACACATATAATAATTCACTGAAAACTGTGTTCGATGAGCTGTGTCCATCGGTCACGAAAGAAATTATTCTTCGACCAAACACCGAGTGGTATTGCAACGAGTTACAAACACTAAAACATCAACTCAGATCTGCCGAACGGATTTGGCGTCGATCCAAATTAGAAATTCATAATCAGATTTATTTAAGACTAAAACACAAACGGAAGAAATTAATTCTATCATGTAAAAAACATACATTCAAAATAAAATAACAAGTGCCAAACGAAACTCGCGTGAACTGTTCGCCACCCTGAACAAACTGATGAAGGATCACCCTTCAAATAATTTCGAGGACCCCATTACCACCGCAAATAGTTTCTCTCTACACTTTAGAGATAAAATATCCGGTATTCGGAATAGGTTGGACAAAGAAGAGACAATGAAAGCACAAATAACTGAAACTAATGCACTTCCAGCCGGAGCAGCATTCGACGAATTTGAACCCGCCACTGAAATTGAAGTACTGTCTGCGCTGAGACAATGCTCCAAAACAATCAGCCCAATAGATCCCATTCCTTCATGGCTTGTTCTTTCTAGTGCTAATATTTTGGTTCCCGTTCTTATTCATATTGTAAATGCTAGTTTGTTTATTGCTGAGGTATCTAATAATCTTAAACATGCTATTGTCACTCCCATATTAAATAAATCTAGCCTTGACAAAGAAGACCCAAATAATTATCGACCAGTCTCGAATCTCACCCTCATGTCTGAACTAATTGAGAAAATTGTTGCTTTCAGTCTTAACACGTTTTTGAATGAACGCAATTTGTTCTCTAAATTTCAGTCTGCTTATCGCCCCTTTCACAGCACTGAAACTGCTCTTATTAAAATCCATAATGATATCATAAATCATTTATGTCGGAAAAATGATGATGTTATAATCATACTACTCGACCTTAGTGCTGCTTTTGACACAATAGACCATACTCTTTTAATTGACAGACTTAAGACACTATACAGATTTGGGGGTACTGTTCTTGACTGGTTTTCTTCTTACCTCTCTGACAGAATTCAATCAGTGTCTGTAAATCGACATGACTTCTCTTCTCCTTGTCCCCTATCTTTTGGTGTACCACAGGGTTCAGTTCTGGGACCCTCTTTATTCACCCTCTATATCAGACCATTAGGTGACATCATCTCAAAATATTTTATTAAGTACCATTTTTACGCAGACGACACCCAATTACTGTTTCCCATTAATATCGACAATCATCTCAATGTATTAACGGATATAGAAAATTGTATCTCTGAGATTAGTGACTGGATGTGTTGCAACAAACTCAGGTTAAACGAAAATAAAACAGAGGTGTTGCAAATTACAAGACGGGCCTCGTGGACCTTTCCACGCTTAACCTGAATCTTTCTGATTGTGTAATTCCCATCACTAAAGAACCTGTGAGAAACTTAGGAGTTTTATTCGATACCAAATTAAATATGTCTGCCCATGTCACTAATGTAACTAGATCCTGCAATCTTTATCTTAGATCTATTGGTGCTATTAGAAGGCTTCTTGATATTGATACTACTAAACTTCTTGTGGTCTCTTTGATTCTTACCCGCCTTGATTATTGCAATAGCTTGCTCTATGGTTGTGATTATAATGTCATTAATCGACTCCAAAAGATACAGAACAAAGCAGCTCGATTGATAACGTTATCTAAAAAGCGCGAGCATATAACACCGATTTTGGAGGACCTACACTGGCTACCTGTAAAGTTTAGAATTGAATTTAAAATACTCACCCATGTTTTCAATTGCTTAAACAATTCTGCTCCTGTTTACCTTCAGGAACTTATCCACCTTTATGAACCCAGTCGAAATTTAAGATCTGCTAATTTAAATATCCTAAGGGAACCCCCAAAATCGTTAGTTTTTCATGAGAAATCATTTGACCACCATGCCCCCCGACTGTGGAACTCCATCAATATTGAAACTAAAAATAGTGAAAATCCACTTATCTTTAGAAAACGGTTAAAAACTGAGCTTTTCTGTAGGGCATATAATTTGGACTCTTAGTATGTATTTTATTATAATATATTATGTTATCATCGAATTTGTGTGGTTTTAACATGCCAGTTCTATATTTGTATATCATGATGTGTTGATGTAAAGCGCCAGTGAGCAATTCTAAATTGGAACTAGGCTCTATATAAGTTCATTATATTATTATTATTATTATTATATTATTATTATTAGTAGTAGTAGTAGTAGTAGTATTAGTAGTAGTAGCAGTAGTAGTAGTAGTAGTAGTAGTAGTACTAGTAGTAGTAGTAGTAGCAGTATTAGTAGTAGTAGTAGTAGTAGTAGTAGTAGTAGTAGTAGCAGTAGTAGTAGTAGTAGTAGTAGTAGTAGTAGTAATAGTAGTAGTAGTAGTAGTAGTAGTAGTAGTGGTGGTAGTAGTAGTAGTAGTGGTGGTGGTGGTAGTAGTAGTAGTAGTAGTAGTAGTAGTAGTAGTAGTAGTAGTAGTAGTAGTAGTAGTAGTTGTTGTTGTTGTAGTAGTAGTAGTAGTAGTAGTAGTAGTAGTAGTAGTAGTAGTAGTAGTAGTAGTAGTAGTCGTCGTCGTCGTCGTCGTCGTAGTAGTAGTAGTAGTAGTAGTAGTAGTAGTAGTAGTAGTAGTAGTAGTAGTAGTAGTAGTAGTAGTAGTAGTAGTAGTAGTAGTAGTAGTAGTAGTAATGATAATAATAATAAATGTCCCACAGTAAACCAAAATAGAAAGACACATTTTCCATGAACCAAGATATTATAGATAGTAGCAAAATAGGAAGAGGCAGAGGTGTATAGATAGAAATCTTAAGAAATGTGTAAGAGACAGTACCAGACAGAGCAGAACGAAAAATGCAAGGGAAAAAAAATAATACAATAGTTTTCCATGTAGTTTTCTCTCTGTTTTGCCATCATTATAATAATTAGTGCATTCAAAGATAGGAGTAGGAGAATCTAGCCAAAATTTAATGAGACGCCAAAATGATGTTGTGTTATGATGCGTTATTTGAAGATTTCGAGCCTTTTGCTGGTGTGTTCCACAAGTCTGACAGCTCCTGCTCTCCTCCAAGATTTTCTATTGTGTGCGATGTCTCCTACTAGTTGCCCAAGATCTGAGAATTAAAAATTAGCTTGCCTATTTAGTTGTTGGCCTTTTAAAATTCGATACTTAGGCGTAATTGCTGTTCTATGGTTGTAGTAATGTAAATGTTGCTGCTCGAAACTCGAAGAAATAGATAACAATGTGAAGTTGAATGCAAGCTTCAAGTTATTATACGAAAACAGATAAAATGAACGGTTCGGGTTTCCCCTTTAACAACAAAACAGGATGACTGAAACACTAAAGACGAATGAGATATCTCATTCGTCAGTATTGTTACATTCATCCTGTTTTGCTGATAAAGGGGAAACCCGAAACGTCTATGGTTGTACTACAAATAGTAGAATATAAAAGTTGATGACTTTTATTTGCTTGTGTCAGATCATCTGTTATATAAACTATTATTATAGAAGTTACCTTTTTATAGCACATTCTATGTCTTCTTCATTGGACAGTAAACTTGACAATGTCTTGTTCAATAATAATAATAATAATAATAATAATAATAATAATAATAATAATAATAATAATAATATATGTACATTTATATAGCGCTTATGAAGAAGCTTCGAAGCGCTTCACATTGACCATCAGTAAACAACTGCAGATTCGGACATACGAACAAAAGCCCACACGCATCCAATTACACACACATACTCACACAGACACACATACACACATCCATACACACACTGTACACAAATATATTACTCACACAAACACAAACACACACGTATGAAAACAATGAAAATAATAACACAATAATAAAATAAAACAAAATAATAATACTACTAAAATAATAAAAACACAAATATAAAAACAAACCCAAATTGTCTAAACTGGAATTCGAACACAAAACGTTATGCTGACTAATTGGCTCACCCCACGCTGGCTTTAATCCAAATGGTAAAAAGTCGTACAAATCACATCACCGTCCAATAGATAGTATGCGCTTGGCTAAGAAGCTCATAACATTGCCATCCGGAAGTATAACGGACCAACTCACAAAACTATGTGTATCCATGAGCGTTTATAGTCAGGTTAATACAGTTCAGTGAGCATTACTCATAAACGCGGATGGCAAAAAACAATAACAAAGGTCTGAGGACGTCATCTTCGAACTATCTATAGAGAAACCAAACTGAGATCCTGCCATAGTCTGAAAATAACTAATTTTTTTTTAATTTGACCAGAAAACGCGTCCTTCAAATAAATAAATACCAACCGATTAAAATGACCCTCATTTTGTCAAAATCTCTCATACCTGGGACTTCAAAGAATACTTTATTTAGATCCCAGGCTTGTAAGTTTGTTTTTTTTTTGACAAGATGAGGGCTATATTGATTGATTGATCGATATTTGAAGGACGAGTTTTCTCGTCAAAATTTGAAAAACGTGTTTTTCAGAATATGGCAGTGTCTCAGCTTGTCTAAGAGTCTAAAAATTGTTTGTTTCAAATAGCCTGAGATATAAGACGTTTTAAAATTTAGCGGTCAACTCAATGGATTAAAGTTTGAAGTAAAATAAAATTAATAAATAAATAAAATTCCCTGTATTCATCCCGTATGGGAAATTTATCTCTAGGGTCTATTCCAAGGGAAGACTGGAATAACCCAGTCGTCAGCCGCGGTGAAGCGCCGCAAATTGAGCTAAGGCGAGGTGACTTGCTCAAGGCCACTCAAATCTCAGTCATCGTATAGATACGTATTACAAGACATTAAAAAAATCAAATTAAATTAAATTGAGCTTTTATATAGCGCAATATCCACTAAATGTGCTCAAAGCCCTTTACAAGGGGTCCCTGGTCAACAGCAACATTTAACATGTAGGACGGGACATAAAGCCTATTAGGCGATATTACAATTTTTCGGACAAAGACAACGCTGTTAACGGCCAGGTACTCATTTTACACCTGAGTACGGTGAGAGAATGTGAGTAAAGAGTCTTTTCCAAGGACTCAACTATGCGCCGAGCGCTAGGCTCGAACCCAGGACCTTCCGATCCGAAAGCGAGTGTCATACCACTAGACCACATAGCCGCACATGGGGTTCTTTATCAACTGCATTTTTGAAAGCATTAGATATCTAACTGAATCAGCAATTTTTTATAATTCTTTTTTTAATCTTTTTAAAATGTTGCGTCAAAATGTTAATTTCCTATGAAAATAGGTTGATAAATGGAATTACGTAAATCTATGTCGTACTAAACTAGATATGGTATTATGTTTATGTTAACCACAGGTTGAACATTTAATTCAAAATTAGAGAAATCAGTGATGTAAGATTTTTATTATTTGTGACCGTTCGCCTCAAAACGGTATTAAGTCGGGTTGGTTAAGATGTTGAAAATTTAATTTATAGCCAGAAATATCGGACTTGTGTTGAGTTTGTATGTTTTATTGAGGAGAATGGATACCATATTTTAGGGTGCTAATGCCAACAATTTATATTTTTGACCATTTTTACATTAAATTCGGCTTTTAAGCATCTGGTTCGTTCCGACATAATACCGTTTTGAGACGATGGGTCACATTTAATCTTTAAAAACCGCAAATTCATGCAAACTTTTTCTGGGGCTTAAAAAAAATACTTTGCGGTAAAACGCCTGTAGTGCCGGCACGGCCGATTGCGTTCTCCCATAATATTACATTGAAGATGTCTTTCCTATACACGTCGGTACATTTTGGTTTAAAGAGTTCGTTGAACCATTTCCTGATATAATTAACATTAATTACATTTTCATCGTTTAGCTTAGGATTCATTGCGATAATTACCTCATATTTATAAACTGTCAACGTAGCCGATTATTACTGTGTCTTTAATCTGCCATGAAAAGTTGCACCGCCCCGGGGTTTTTGTCGTGTTTTGTTTTTTTGGGGTTTGTTTTTTTTTTTTTTTTTTTTTTTTTTTTTTTTTTTTTTTTTTTTTTTTTTTTTTTTTTTGGGGGGTTGTGTTTTGTTTTGTTTTGTTTTTGTTTTGTTTTGGGTTGTTTTAGGGGTTTTTTTATATATTTTGTTGTTTTTTGTTTGTTTGTTTTTTTTGTTTTTAAAAAAATGTTATTCTGGTTTACGTGACCTTTTCAACGTAAGTGGAGTGGAGAGTTAGTGGAATCGAAATACAAACTATTTCTAATGGAATATATTATTCCAGCTATATAGGAACATAGACAGATTATGTAGGTTGGTTGCTCTTGATCTCTGATTTACTTCTGCCAAGCTGCTCACGTGACATACCTTCATGTGACACAAACAATGTTCGTGACCTACAGACTAGATATGGTATTATGTTTGGGTTAACCACAGGTTGAACATTTAATTCAAAGTTAGAGAAATCAGTGATGAAGGATTTTTATTATTTGTGACCCTTCGCCTCAAAACGGTATTAAGTCGGGATAGTTAAGATGTTGAAAATTGAATTTATAGTCAGAAATATCAGATTTGTGTTGAGTTTGTATGTTTTATTGAGGAGAATGGATACCATATTTTAGGGTGCTAATGCCAACAATTTATATTTTTGACCAGTTTGACATTTAAATCGGCTTTTAAGTATATGGTTTGTTCCGACATAATACCGTTTTGAGACGATGGGTCACATTTACGCTTTAAAAAACGATATTATTGCTCACGTAAGAAAGCATTATATACATTACTTACAATGGTGAATTATAGCATGTCGAAATAAATCAAACCATTTGTGAATTGGTCTTTACCGTAGAAGCACAGATGCTCATCATCATCATCATCATCATCATCATCACCACCAACATTGTCATTTTCGCCATCTAAATCATCATCATCATCATCATATCATCATCATCATCATCATCATCATCATCATCATATCATCATCATCATCATCATCATCATCATCATCATCATCACCACCAACACTATCATTTTCGCCATCTAAATCATCATCATCATCATCATATCATCATCATTATCATCATCACCATCATCATCATCATCACCACCAACACTGTCATTTTCGCCATCTAAATCATCATCATCATCATATCATCATCATCATCATCATCATCATCATCATCATCATCATCATCATCATATCATCATCATCATATCATCATCATCATCACCACCACCACCAGCACTGTCATTTTCGCCATCTAAATCATCATCATCATCATCATCATTATCATCATCATCATCATCATCATCATCACCACCACCAACACTGTCATTTTCGCCATCTATATCATCATCATCATCATCATCATCATCATCACATCATCATCTTCTTCTTCTTCTTCTTCTTCTTCTTCTTCTTCTTCTTCTTCTTCTTCTTCTTCTTTTCCTCCTCATTCTCCGCCTCCTCCTCCTCCTCCTCCTCCTCCTCCTCCTCCTCCTCCTCCTCCTCCTCGTCTTCCTCCTCCTTACCCTCAACTTTTCGGACAATTGTTTGCTCCATACCTACCTTTAAGATTCCAACATATTGCCAGACTAGGCAAACCGTATTCAATAAACAGCAATCAAAATTTGTTAACAGCTCTTTGAATAGGCAAGGAATCCATTAAATTGATTCTTTGTCTAACCACATCAATAGGTCGCAGTCAAGTTCCAATATTTTACGGCTTTCTAGTCTTGTGGTTTATGGCTTGTAAGTCAAAGAATGTATTAGCGCCTTACAGGCGTCATGTCTCGTATGACATAGTAAGTGTTGCTATAGGGTTGGGACTCTTTGTGAAGCTTTCTGAGCACATTAATTAAATATTTCACAGTCTAAATCCTCAAATTCTTTTAAATTCAAAGGATGCGCCTATGATTCACAGCATTCATTTACCTACCATTTCATAATATTTGTGTAATGTTAATTGATTGAATATCAGATAATTACCGAATCGCATCAAATGCTATCACGTATTTTCCAAACACTAAACTCACGCAATGCCCTTGTTAAAAAAACATTATCGGTGATTTGACGCACAGAGCACTTTGGATTCGAAATCCATCTGCACTATTTACGTGTGTCCCCTGATGTTTCCAAAGATAACACAAAAAGACTGAGGCCTGCTTATTGGACCACCCCCCCCCCCCCCCCCCCCACCCCCACACTTCCCAACCCTACTCTCCGGGGATTTTATGAGACATACTTTTATAATAATTATGGCATCCATTCGTGGCCTCTCGCCAAAAAGAAATAGTGTCGCCTTGACATAGTTATGGCCCCTGAAAGATCTTTCACAAATGTGAAAAATATTTTATATTTCTGTCTTAAATTTTGGAAGCAATAAATGAATTTTAAATTCATATTTTACAAAAGAATTACATAGGGAAATATTAATCCAACCCTTGTTTTTTTACTCAAAACAGAGATGTATCAATTAACGAAAACTGAAAGACCTATCAAAGTGTGGAATGAGAACGAATAGCCACTCATCAATCCCTGCCTTAACGAGGAGATTCTAATTATTTCGGATAATGATTTCTCCCAGATTGTAACTCCAGACTTTACCGTTTTTAACAAATAAATATCAATGACGCAAATCCAACTTGGACTCTGATAAATAAAAATATCAAGCCTGGGATGATTACCTGCACAAATGATTTAAACAATAAACAGAGTAAAGCATTTTACTCACATTACCCACACGTCTCTTGGGTGAATGAGTACCTGCTTGCTACTGGGGTGTGTACATCTATGAAATAGAAATAAAATAAATAAACATATATTATATTCATATTGCTCATCTCAATGGATTTACCATGCTCAATGCGCTTCTAAATATTTCATTTTTTTCCCAGCAAGCCAAATGAAATCATTTTACATTTCATTCTAGTTAGGCGTCTTTGTTTGTAGCAACACTCTTACAATATCCGTCACTGTCTATAGCCAGGTATTCATTCATACCTGAGTCAAGTTGGGTAATGTGTGCCAAGTGCCTTCGTTCGTTAGTATTGGAAGGAGGCTTCTTCAAGTTTGTCGTGCCAACCGGCTTGATTTGAAAAATTTGTTATTAATAGTTTTTGAAATGAAATGAATAAATTTCTGAAATACATTTAGACAAAACATAAATACACAAAGAAACATGGCTAAAGCAAAGTTTTGTTTCATATCATTAGATAAAATAGACAACGTGAAAAGAATTATATCAGAATTGTGGTTGCCTTACTAAATGTGATGCAAATGGTGCTGCTAAAGCTCGAAGAAATAATATACAACGCCACTACCCCATTATCTCATTCGTCTGTAGTGTTCATTCATCCTGTTTTGTTGATAAAGAGGAAACCTAAAACGGCCATTTTATCTGTTTTCGTATATTAAATTGAAGCTTATATTCAACTTCACAATGTTATTTATTACTAAATGTGTCACATAGGGAAACAATTCGAAACCTTGAGTTGGTACAAGTGTATAGAAAAAAATTATTTTTGAAATGCAGTTTCAAAAAATCTTTATTGGGGACAAAGTTACAGATAATTGAAAACAATAAACCCTTACTTTCTCCATGTTTTATTTTCGTTTCTTTTCTTTCTTTTTTTTTTTTTTTTTTTTTTTTTTTTTAAATTATTTTTTTTTTCGGTTGTTTTTTGTGTGTCTTTTTTTTTGTATTTTTTTTTTTTGTTTTTGTTTTTTTTTTGTTGTTTTTTTTGTGTGTTTTTTTTGTTCATATCACAAAAGCATGTAACATCCGATCCATTGTATCAGATAGACCATCATTCAAGTAGCAACAACTATCTACAATAAGAAAAAAGCTAACGCGGGTGTGAAAAAATAAGATTAAATCTTCATCCCCCGTCAACGATCTTGAGGTAGGTAATTCAAGAAATTGCACCCAATAGAAAAGAGAAAAGAAGCGATATTAACAGCGATACCCCGTCGGAGCATTAAAAAGATTTTTTTAAGATCTGAAAAATGTGTATAAACAGTGCCAGACAAAACAAGAAAGAAATATAAAGGGAAAAAAACCCCAAAAAATCAGTCTTCCTCGATTTCCCCCAGTATTTTTCTTTTAGTTTTTTTTATAATGTAAAGCGCCGCAGAGCTCGATTAACGTGGATGTTTAGGCGCTATATAAATTCATTATTTACTATTTTACTATTTACTATTAGTTTTTCTTACTTTGTCTACCACTGTGTGATACACATTTTTTTTAAATCTTTACCTTACACCAGTACCTGCTCTCCAATTTATCCCGAAGATTTTTCAACAGTCTGAGGTGTATGAGAGAGAAAAAAAGGCAGACTGCCCAAAGAGACCTTTTTTATATTTAGCTAAAAGCATGAATTAAATAACTATAGATAGTATGCGCTTGGCTTAGATGCTCACAACATTGCCATCCGGAAGTATAACGGGTCAATACACAAAACTTTGTGTAACCATGAACATTGATAGTCTGGATAATACAGTTAAGTGAGAATTACTCATAAACGTGGATGGCAAAAGACAATAAGATCTGAATGAGTGACGTCATCTTCGTTCTATCTATATTCTGAATAGAAATATTTTTAAAATTTTGGCGAGAAAACGTGTCCTTCAAAAATCGATGGATACAGATAGATACTAGGGACTTCCTTGGATAGAGTTTTGACGTGATGAGGGTCAAATTAATCAATCGATATTTGAATGACGTGTTTTCTGGTCAAAATTTATATAAAGTGTTTATTCAGAGTACGGCAATAATATAGTTTATAATACTCTCATATCCCAATCAAAAGATATAAACACCTGCGATACTATACACCAACCAATGCATATACTCTGATCAAAAACCGACCTAAAATCAGATCCCTCTCTCTCTCTCTCTCTCTCTCTCTCTCTCTCTCTCTCTCTCTCTCTCTCTCTCTCTATCTATCTATCTATCTATCTATCTATCTATCGATCTATCTATCTATATATCTATCACTTTCTGTCTAACTATTTATCAATCTATCTATATATATATTATATAATATATATAGATATCAATTTATCTACCCCTCTCTCTCTCTCTCTCTCTCTCTCTCTCTCTCTCTCTCTCTCTCTCTCTCTCTCTCTCTCTCTCTCTATCCATGAGAGTGCAAATGATGCCTAGCGATTAAAAATCGGGATGTGCCCACTGACACCTCGGGGAGAGAAAGATAGAGAGATATATAGAAGGAGGGGGGAGAAGAGAGATTGATTGATTGATTTCACACTCTCTGCACCAAGTATTCCCCCCTCTCTCTCTCTCTCTCTCTCTCTCTCTCTCTCTCTCTCTCTCTCTCTCTCTCTCTCTCTCTCTCCCTCTCTCTCTCTCTCTCTCTCTCTCTCTCTCTTCCCCTCTTCTCTCATCTCTCTCATTTCCACTTTCCCTCCTCGCCGCCCCGCTCTCTTCTTCTTCTTCTTCTTCTTCTTCTTCTTCTTCTTCTTCTTCTTCTTCTTCTTCTTCTTCTTCTTCTTCTTCTTCTTCTTCTTCTTCTTCTTCTTCTTCTTTTCCACCGACTTTTAACATCTTATAAACACAAATTCGTATACCTACTTCAATCTTTGATCAATTTACCATCATCTTCTTACAACACCTTTGCTTCCACCCCCACCCCCTTCCGTTCCCTCCCTCTTCTTTTTTTTTTCAACCGCAATCTCTCAATCCTCCATACATCCTCTCAGCTAAATTCCAATGGTTCACCTTGCCCCCTCTCATCTTGCGTACTCACAGCTACCTGAGATATTTCATTTCATCTGACTTTGACTCGAGTTCCCTTGAGATCAGTTTAGTTTCGGAGTGAGCACACCTAAATAGCAAACTACAGAGTTGTATTATTGGTTTCGAAGAGGAGGGAGGACTTAGTGTCTGTGTATCTTTGACGTGGGTGATAGATTACACGCCTGTTTCAAGTTCGTTTGCATTTCTTAGTATTTTTTAATATTCCATTTAAACCTTCAAAATTGATATGGAAGAGAGTAAGTATTAATTTATCTTGAACTTAAGTTTTCTCAAATTTTCTATCTTACTCTTTTAAAACAAATGGTTTTTTTTCTTTTCGTTCTGGTTAACAAAATAACTTTAATCGACTTTAGTTGAAGTTAAAATTGTCTAAAAAGTTTAAGGTTTGAGACTTTCCATTTAATCGGTCAATATCTGAAGTAATAGAACAGTTTTCTTGCCAAACCAAAAACAAAATGACGATAGTTTTCTGGCCAAACTAAAAACAAAATGACAAATCGATTTAAAACGGTATTTAGTTTGGATGACCTTGAAGCTTAAAATTGAAAGTTAAACTTTTACAATTTGAGTCTAAATAATTGTCTTCATTTAGAGATTGAGTTTTGCTGCATCGCATTTCCAAAAAATTAAATTTCCTAAGTATTCGTTTTGTATTTGTATTGATCTTTCTTGTCATGTGGTCTAGTGGTATGACACTCGCTTTCGGATCGGAAGGTCCTGGGTTCAAGCCTCGCTCGGCGCATAGTTGAGTCCTTGGAGAAGGCTCTTTACTCACATTCTCTCATCGTACTCAGGTGTAAAATGAATACCTGTCCGTTAACAGCGTTGTCTCTGTCAAAATTGTAATATCGCCTAACGGGCTTCATGTCCGGTCACATAATAAGTTAAATGTTTGTGTTGGCCAGGGGCCCCCTGTAAAGCTTTTTGAGCACGTTTAGTATTAAAAGCTCACATAAAGCTCAATTGTAGTATGACGTATAAGATACGAAGGCTGAGGTCTGAGAAAAACTTTAAAAATTACTAAACATTACAGTACACTGCGGAAATCACTGAATGAAAGTGATAAGTGAGTAGTTATAAGTGCGCAAGGTCACAAATGATCCCACTGGTTCTGACAGTAGATTTTAAAACACTTGAGCATTTATATAGAGCAATATCCACTAAACGTGCTCAAAGCGCTTTACAAGGGGTCCCTGGTCAACAGCAACATTTAACATGTAGGACGGGACATAACGCCTGTTAGGCGATATTACAATAATTAATTTTTCGGACAAAGACAACACTGTTAACGGCCAGGTACTCATTTTACACCTGAGTACGGTGAGAGAAAGTGAGTAAAGAGCATTTTCCAACTCAATTCCAACCTTCCAATCCGAAAGCGAGTCTCATACGACTATAGATAGTATGCGCTTGGCTAAGAAGCTCATAGCATTGCCATCCGGAAGTATAATGGACCAACACACAAAACTGTATGTATCCATGAACGTGTATAGTCAGGTTAATACAGTTCAGTAAGCATTACTCATAAACGCGGATGGCAAAAAACAATAACAAAGACCTGAGTGACGTCATCTTCGAACTATCTATACCACATCGCGGCACTGATTGATCCACTGTGAAGAAGTAAAATACAACATCAGCCCGTCAGATGGAACATACCAACTCTAAAAAAAAACAATGTGTAATCTAAAACGTTTCTAGTCTGATTGACTCATCTCCTAAACCATTTGTAGGTTTGAGGACCGCCTAGTGAGTTGTCTTTTATAGCAGCCAATGAAAAAAGTCGTGATCCCATTGGTTGAATTGTTGAATACAACTCACGATTTGTTTACGTTTGTGGCCAATGACTTGTCTTTTGAGGTCATTTTTGGTCAGTGTCAGGGCATGAGTTTACAAAGGCCACGGTCTGGAGCGATGTGCAAATATTAGCTGCTCTGATAAGGAAGAAAATAATGGAATTGATTTAACATTGTTGTAATGGACAATATTTTTCATTGGTTTGGAGAGTATTTCCATTGCAACAATAGTATGTCCATAATAATCAGCCTGAAGCTATGGCCTGAATGAAGCATTCAGCATCATATTACTGTACTATAGATAGTTCGAAGATGACGTCATTCAGGTCTTTGTTATGTTATTGTTTTTTGCCATCCGCGTTTATGAGTAATGCTCACTGAACTGTATTACCTCGACTATAAACGTTCATGGATACACACAGTTTTGTGTGTTGGTCCGTTATACTTCCGGATGGCAATGTTATGAGCTTCTTAGCCAAGCGCATACTATCTATACTCGTATCTCACTCGACGTCTGAAGGCGCAACTTCTATATTACTGAGTTTGCGCCAACGGGTCCCGTTAGAGATAGACGACGATTGGGATTGTTTGGAAGCTTTAACCCTTTGCCCACTAGTCATTATGACATCCGAAATGCTATCGCCTTCTACATCTACGCCAGAATAGAAATAGAGGGTGGAGCGTACCATGATATAACATTTTATGGATCCCTAATTTCATCATATCAGTTCTGTCCACTGACAGGTGGGTGGATATCGCTTTCAAGAACTTATGTCCTTATATGAAATCCTGAGTTTTTGACCAATCAACGGATTGCTCTTTTGATAGCTCGCTTGTCAACATGAGTCAGCTCAGCCCTTGATTTATGTAAAGGCATCACAGGCGGTATATGTTGTGTAACTTCAAAGACCACGGTTGACCGAAAGCGATGAATGGAAGCCCTACTGTGGCGTGGAGAACGAGGTCTTGTATGTATAGTTACGTCATATCTCAACGCTCGTGAATTCTTAGTACGGCTGGACTCACAATCAAAACTCGAAATCTGTGTTTTAAACTCTTGAATCAATCGAATTACATCAGTGCGTTCGTCTCATTGAGAAATGAAAAACGATGTATAAATCAAGAACATCGACCGGAAAATAAGGAAATTATCATAAAATTATAAAATTTGAGAAAGCTGTTTTCAAAATCAAATCTATTACAAAAAAGGTTATTTCTCGACCGATTTTTATGAGACAAAGACAATTTTTCTCCACTTTTCAAGCTGATTCCAACAATGAGGTTTTCAAATTTATCGCGATAAGATTATTTGTCATTATTTTTTTTAATACCCAATTGACTGCTCAGGAAATGAATACGTAATCCTTGGCGGCTAGCGAGTAGGTGTTAAATTTTGCTTACCCTTTCCCACGTAGACGCGCACACACACACACACACACACACACACACACACACACACACACACAGACTGAACACACAATGTATGTCTTTCACTTCTGGCCAAAGTTGCCTTATTACAACTTAGACTCGAATGATAACAGCGAGTAGGGTGTCAGATTAAACTTCAGTTTTAAAGGTCTAATTCAATTCACACCGTAATAAATCATAATAATGATCATTCTTGATATATTAGAGCATTAAAATATTTCATTCACATTACTTTAAATATATTTTAAATATATGTATTTTGTAATTATTTTAGCGACGATACGAACCCCTTTTAATCGTCGAGCCGAACGATAGGATGCTAGACGACGATAAGTCTGTATGTGTGTGTGTGTGTGTGTGTGTGTGTGTGTGTGTGTGTGTGTGCGTCTACGTGGGAAAGGGTAAGCAAAATTTAACACCTACTCGCTAGCCGCCAAGGATTACGTATTCATTTCCTGAGCAGTCAATTGGGTATTAAAAAAAAAATAATGACAAATAATCTTATCGCGATAAATTTGAAAACCTCATTGTTGGAATCAGCTTGAAAAGTGGAGAAAAATTGTCTTTTTCTCATAAAAATCGGTCGAGAAATAACCTTTTTTGTAATAGATTTGATTTTGAAAACAGTTTTCTCAAATTTTATAATTTTATGATAATTTCCTTGTTTTCCGGTCGATGTTTTGATTTATATATCGTTTTTCATTTCTCAATGAGACGAACGCACTGATGTAACTCGATTGATTCAAGAGTTTAAAACACATATTTCGTGTTTTGATTGTGCGTCCAGCCGTACAAAGAATTCACGAGCGTTGAGATATGACGTAACTATACATACAAGACCTCGTTCTCCACGCCACAGTAGGGCTTCCATTCATCGCTTTCGGTCAACCGTGGTCTTTGAAGTTACACAATATATACCGCCTGTGATGCCTGTACATAAATCAAGGGTTGAGCTGACTCATTTTGACAAGCGAGCTATCAAAAGAGCAATCGTTGATTGGTCAAAAACTCAGAATTTCATATAAGGACACAAGTTCTGGAAAGCGATATCCACCCACCTGTCAGTGGACAGAACTGATATGACGAAATTAGGGCTCCATAAAATGTTATATCATGGTAGGCTCCACCCTCTATTTCTGTTCTGGCGTAGATGTAGAAGGCGATAGCATTACGGATGTCATAATGACTAGTGGGCAAAGGGTTAAAGCTTCCAAACAATCCCAATCGTCGTCTATCTCTAATCGGCCCCGTTAGAGCCCCGATGCGCAATCTGTCTATTATCTCTTAAAATGTCAAGCTTTGAATTCTCCCTGTCCACCATCTATCAAACCCACCCATTCATCTGGTCATCTATCTATTTATCTGTCTATCTATCTTTCTATCTCACTACCTGTCTATCTATATATCTATCTACCTACCTATCTATCTATCTACCTATCTATCTATCTGTCTGTCTATCTCGCTACCTGTCTATCTATATTATATCTATCTACGTACCTATCTATCTATCTATCTATCTATCTATCTATCTACCTATCTATATATCGGTCTGTCTGTCTATCTATCTATCTATCTATCTATCTGTCTGTCAGTCTATTACATGTGGATGGATTGATAAAATAAATAAAAGATAAATTAATAAATATTAAACCCTTTATCCCATAGGGGAAATTTGTCTCTAGGGTCTCCTCCAAGGAAAGACTGGAATAACCCAGGCGTCAGTCGCATTGCCGCGCCGCAAATTGAGCGAGGCCGAGCTTACTTGCTCAAGACTACACAACACAGTGGCGGGTGATCGAACCCGGTACCTTTCAAGTACAAAACAAAGACAGTACCGCGGGGCCTCGTTGCCCCCCCCCCCTCCCAGATATATATAGATAAAAAATGATAGATTGAGATATAGTCTATCTTTTTTAACTATATTATCTATCAAGCCATCCATCCATGCTATAATCTATCATCTGCTTATTTATATAATATAAATTGTACATAACTGTAGCCTATATTTATATATATATATATATATATATATATATATATATATATATATATACATATTCCCATTTATCTATCCATCTATTATTCATTCTATTGCAATATTATTGGATGCCATACTTAACAGCATGAACCAATGTTGTTTACAAGCCGATGTTGTAAGTCTTGTTCACACGCTGCCACCATACCTGCTATCAATTTTACGTGAACTTTTCCAAAACAAAACATAAAACAATTAGAATTCATGTCAGGTGGAAATATTTTGCCATACTCTGACAATTTTTTTTTTAAATGTTGGCAAAAAAACTGACTTTTAACTTAAAATCCAGATCGATGAAAATAACTACAACTGAGTCTATCCAGTCATAATATAATTAGATGAAGAAGGGGGCAGCGTGCGTGGCTCAGTCGGACGGTATTTGCTTCGTACCCGAAAGGTAACGAGTTCGACCACCCGCTGCTGCGCTGTGTGGCCGATGCACTGCGGCTATCACCTGGCTTATTCCAGTCTTCCCTTGAAATAGACCCTATAGACAAATTTCTCCTATGGGATGAAATGAATAAAGGAAATTTCATTTTTAAAATGTTTAAAATAACGTATTTTAAAGTTAAAAATACCAGAATTGAGAAATTTAAGTTAGTTTTATTTTAATTAACAAACAAAAACTCATTCTCCCCAATGAATAAATTCAGTTAAACTCAGATTAAATAACTTAAATTTAGAATTGTAGTTTACGTAGGATCGCGTTTATCCCGAACTCAGACCGTTTGGAGACAAAGGGCCCACAATTTCCCCCAAACTTGCCATAAATAATATCGATTTTATTACGAGAACAGATCAAATGAACATTTCGGGTTTCCCCTTCATCTATCAACAAAACAGTATGAATGAAATACTACAGATGAATGAGATAATGTGATAGTGGCGTTGTTACGATGATTCATCGTAACAACTAACAACCCCACTACCACATTATCTCATTCATCTGTAGTGTTTCATTCATACTGTTTTGTTGATGAATGGAAACCCGAAACGTTCATTTGATCTGTTTTTGTAATAAAATCGAAGCTAAAATTCAATTTCATATTATTTATTTCTTCGAGCTTCGAGCAGCAACATTTACATTACCCAACTTGACATGTCACCGGTATTTATAGATAGAATGAAGTTGACGTTACTCGTGTCTTTGTTATTGTTATTTTGCCATCCACGTTTATGAGTAATTCTCACGTAACTGTATTAACCAGAATTAAACGTTTAATGTTACACATAGTTTTGTGGGTTGGTCCGTTATACTTCTGGATGGCAATATTGTGAACTTCTTAGCCAAGCGCATACTATCTATATTTGGATGAATGGGTAAGATTATGTAAACCAATGATCAATCAACAATAGAATTAAACGTGTATTGACCATGTATGGTTTAAATGTTTTGTAAGAGTAGAGTACGACAGAACTGTCCTTATGGATATTAGCTGTTGTACTTTGGAAAAACTCGTACTTAAACATTTATTTATTTTTTTATTTTATTTTATTTATTTTTATTTATTTAATAATAATAATAATAACAATAATAATAATAATAATAACAATAATTATAATAATAATAATAATAATAATAATAATAATAATAATAATAATAATAATAATAATAATGATGATAATAATAATAATAATAATGATAATAATAATAATAATAATAATAATAATAATAATAATAATGACCATGATAATAATAATAATAATAATAATAATAATAATAATAATAATAATAATAATAATAATAATAATAATAACAATAATAATAAGAAGAAGAATAATGATAATAATAATAATAATAATAACAATAATAATAATATTAAAAATAATTACAATAATAATAATAATAAAATAACAATAATAATATTAATGATGATGATGGTGATGATGATATGATGATGATGATGATGATGATGATGATGATGATGATGATGATGATGATGATGATGATGATGATGATAATGATGATATAAAATATAAAAGGATAAAGGGAATTTTTATTTAAGAAAATTCGTCCTTCAAATACCGATTAATTTAAATGGCCCTCATCTTGGCAAAAACACTCAAACCTGGGACCCCGCAGCAATTAACTTGTTAAAACATCAGATTTTACAAAATCATGTTAAGATTACCATCATAACGGGACAGAAAAGATTTACTTTGTAAGATATAAATAACCAAATCAGTTGGGTAAAATCAATAAATACTAATAAAATGCATGATTTATTTTGATAAATAATCTCCCTGCCAAAGCCAATTAGACACCCCAGGGAATTCGAATTCGGGACAGATAAACAAATTCAAAGCGTGTTTCTCTCCAAATAAACGTTCCTGTATTATAAAACACGATGGGCGAAGTAAGCATTTATGTTATCATTGCCTTGTTTGCAACACTTTCACAACCTTATCAGATAAGACGATGCGATGTGCGGCTCCCGTTTTTGCGAGAGTCAGATATCAAAAGAATTTGATTATGCTTAATATCTGGAGATTATGATAATGGCCTACTAAAAATAAACCCGTGATAAACGCATGTTGTTATATTTTGAAGGTGAATATTCTATCTCTCAACACAAGCTTTGGCTAAACGTCAACGTGTCATTGATTGACAGTGTGCGTAAATTAACGTGTGCGTTCTCCAAAATTGTTTTTCTTAATACGCTGATGGTCCATGACATATTTTTTGGAATACAGCTATCGAAGTTTTCTTTGACATGTTTTGTTAAAAGGGTAGAAAAGCAATTTTCTTAGTTCATATTGTGTTTGTTTTCAGAAACAAATCCATTCAGAATTAACTCTTTCAGCGCTGAGGCTATAATATTCGCATTTCCGGAAGTCACAAAATGGCTGACACCTGCTGATTGAGGCAACATGAGAATGACAAGCTAAGACAAAGCGAAATTCGAATTCGGCGCAAAATCTCAATTAAAATACCCCCCCCCCCCTTTTTTTTTTTTTAAAGCCAATTGAATGTTCTGATGAAAGAAAGGATACCATTGGTTCAATTTGCAGTACTTTTGTAGAAAGTAGGATTGGATTACATAATATATTTTTGGCCTTTCAAGACCAGCCGCACTCTGCGCCATTGGCCAGTAGAATAGATTCTGCTCTGGCTGCACAGTGTGGCCAATGGCGCTTAAAGAGTTAGAGAAACGTCTCGTGGTTCTGCTTTCATCGAAATCTTATTCGAAGTTGACCCTGGGGATCAATTGTCCTCAATTGGAAAACCTATCCAGAGTAAAAATCATAATTGATAAAGTTGGTCTTTAACGCCGATGCAATTAAAACAAGCTCTAAACTCAAACTTGATGTTTTTAGCCTAAATCTATGGTTCTTTGTGGTAGTCTTGTAGCTTTCCTTCATGTCACTTCTACTTTATAAATTATTGTAAGATGGTGAACTCATCACAGAACTGAAGTAGTTTAATATTAAATCCGATTAAGATCTAGTACATTTTCAGGATTTGACCATGGTAAATACCCTTAACAAGTCTTAAGGTTTCATTTTGCCGCTATAAAACTGAATTCTGTGTTGGTACAATATGCAGTTTTGCAGTACTCATCATTGCCTACTGACAGATATTCTTTGAAATCAAGAAAAACAAAGTATCAATAATATCTTTTCCAAGGGCACAATGCAATGGCCAGATTTTTCTAACATATAAGGATACAGTCTGTCAGTTGTCTTGCTAAACTTTGCTTGAGTTTGATACAACAGTAAAGAAATGACTGGTTTTCCTTGGACATCAAAATTGCTGTTTATCTTTGTGGGGGAATTTTTAAGAGACTTTTTAAAAAATTTTGGCCGGAAAAATTGTCCTTCAAATATCGATCGATTACAATGTTCCCGTTCTTGTCAAAAACTCTCAAACCTGGGACTTCAAGAAAAGTCCATCTGCCATTGATGTGGTAGCTGGATCTGTCAAATCTGGTTGAATGTATTTTGGATGGATTAGCGTCATTTCCAAAAAAATAGCAAGGAGTTGGCACTGTCCATTCAAGTCTACAGAAACTGGGATAAAGTCCGGCTTCATGAGCTCTATGGCTCCAAAGAAGTAAATCTTTAACAGCCTGCCATTCCCACATAAAAACCAGACAGTGCTTTGCTTATATCATAATGGTATGAGATGACCTTTTACTACGCGATATTTTCATAACATACGAACTTGGGCGTTCCCATATTACTTGCAGTTTTTGATAAATGCCATCTTGTAAAGAATTTACTTATCACCTGCCTGTTGTTTCCCCTATTTACACCTTATGAATATCTATCTACCTGTCTAGATTTTTCTATTTCCCCATCCAATCCATACAGGCCCGCTTATTGCACGAGGTGAAAGGATTCAAGGATTATTGTATGTGGAAATCGACATTTAGAAGACACGTTTGGTTTTGGTAGTTTACACATTAACCCTCTCCTTACCAACTATAGAAAAATCGTCACATTCGTTACGATACAACCAACATTTTTCTTATTTAAATTTCTTTTGTATATCATAAAATTTAAAGGAAATGAACAGTGTGTTGTAGAGCATGTTTTGCTGAAGAAATTATGTATGGCAAGAACTTTACTGCTATTGTGTTTGAGTGATAAAAATATATTTTGTGTTAGTAGGGTGTGAAGTTTTGGGGAAAATCCTGAAAATGGCTGGTAAGGAGAGAGTTAAATCTCCCACCATCGATCAACACAATACTCTTCAACAGTCGTAACGTCACTTCCTTCCTAATGACGCATGGTAACTTAGTAACACTGGCTCTAAACTATCGGAACAATGGCGCACGCCCGTATGAAATATTTCCCCGGCGAGCATAAAAGCGTATCTAGAGGGGGAAAAAATATATAAATTTGATCATGTTTTGACTTTTACACATTCTGATCACAAGGCATATGAAAAGTTCTAGCCAGCATGAAGAATAATGATTTTCTTTGTTTAGAACCAAGATGGCCGCCGTTGCCGGGCGGCGTGACATCAGACTACTGAATCCAATTGCGTCTCATACGAACGTCCATACCTGGATGGAGATATTCTATGCAAGTAAAAGACACACCTGCTTTTCTAATGTTCTTCCTATAGATGCTATGCGCTTGGCTAAGAAGCTCACAACATTGCCATCCGGAAGTATAAACGACCAACACACAAAACTGTATGTAAACTTGACCGTATATAGTTTGGTTAATACAGTTTAGTGACAATTACTCAAAAACGTGGATGGCAAAAAAATAAGAAGAAAGACGTGAGTGACGTCAACTTCATTCTATCTATAATCCTGTAGTTTGTAAACGACTCGAAAGCTGCGTGTACAATTTAAAAGAGATCACACTTTACTCTGAGCAAACAGCAAAAATACGAGCTTTAATAAAACATGGTATCCATCAAATTGTATGCTCAAATCGCTTTCCAAGGAGCCTCAAGCCAACAGCAACACATCATATATTATAAGACAAGACATTACGGTATTATTTTTTTTTCGAGACAGAGACAACGATTGTCATGTTTTCATTTAGATGTTCAATTTATACCCGAGTATGATGACCAAAAGTGAGTAAAGACCCTATTCTAAGGACATGACTTTGTGCAGCCTACAGCGGGATTCGAACCCGAGACCTACACATCGCCGCATAAACGAAACATCACATTTAGGACCCGAGTTCGACTCAGTGCTGTGTGACCTTAAGCAAGTCATCTCGCCCTTGCTTACTTTGCGGGGCTGCACTGCGGTCAACGCCCGGGTTGTTCCAGTCTTCTCTTGAAATAGATCCTAAATAGAAATTGCCCTTTCGGGTTGAAAAAAAGGAATTTTAAAATCTATTTATATCTTTGACGATTAAGTGTAAAAACGATAAATGATCGATAGAGTCGAGAAAAATCAGACAGAAAAATAATTCCCAAAAAATCTAAAAAATAATGGCCATCCTGTTTGCTGTACCTGGCACTTAATCAAAATATATCATAATTTTATACCATATTTTTTTAAATATACGCCCGTACCTGTTCCCAATTTTTCACCTTCATCCTAGGTCTAATTAATGTACACTGCCAGCAGTGAAAGCTTCGTTATAGTTTGTGTTTAAAAGAAAAGGTTTGCACCCAATAGAGCTGCACTTCCGTATCGTCCGCACATTTGGGTTTAATTACTGCAGATTACTTTTATTCTTTGAGCTCATTAATTTTTGGTACTTTTTTGAGACAAACTAGAAGATTCAAGGCCATTGCTGCCTTGAGATTTATTTAATTGGAAATTGCTATTTTGAAATTTAAGCAATACAAACAAATCCGTGTATGATTTAATGTCCGTTTTGTTATTGTTTCAAGTCTACGCAAATATCAATCTCTCCTATTATATATATATATATATATATATATATATATTATATATAATATATATATATATATATATATATATATATGAGTGTTGATGGGTACTTGTAGATACAAGAGTGCTCGATAATGTTGGTTAGAGCATATAAAAATAAATAAGTTCACTCCCATATTTTTTTTTGCCGAAAGACTTGGGCAAAAAATACGTGAGTGAACTTATTTATATATATATATATATATATATATATATATATATATATATATATATATATATTTTAATATTTACCACAATGTTTGAGACAATCTACATTAATGTTTCAGGCCTAAAAAGCCATCGTCAGGACTGAGTTGGTTTAAAATATTAAAATAATAATTCGCTCCATTACTACATGTCGAGCACTTTTCGTACCATATTTGTATCAAACACAATTCAATATATATATATATATATATATATATATATATATATATATATATATATATATATATAAATTACTCACCAGTTATACTTACACTCACAAATATAATAAACTAATTTTTAAAAGCCATTGAACGACATAATTAAAAGTTGTGGTCACTTCCCACCGTCAAACATAAATACTGACCCACTTATGTGAAAAGAATTCGTGTTCATCCGTCTCCAACAACTATGGCGTCAGAACTATATATCGATTTCCTTACCAGGGGTGGGGGGGGGGGTTCCCGATAGCTCAGTTGGTTGAGCACTCGAGTCACACGCAAAGGTACCGAGACCGATCCCGGGTGCAGTCGAGATTTTTTTTTAATATCCCCCTGTCTTCCCGGCAGTGAATGGGGAGCTTGGTCTGATATAGATCTG
>NC_088364.1:81643842-81646342 GCF_034508935.2 Berghia stephanieae | reverse complement strand
TATACAAAAATTGATTTATTTCACTCAAACACAAAATCTGTTAGTTCTTACTATACATATTTTTTTTATAAACGAGGTCTTCAACACGGTCTATATGTGTTTGTGTGTATGGGTCTCAAGTTGAACTGACATATTCCAAACTTGTTCCGATCAGTGCAGTGTTAGCTTGAGAATTTACTTTAACCCCCTCCTTACCACCCATAGGAAAATCGTCACATTTGTTACAATGCAGCCAACATTAATCTCAATCTTATTTCTTTTGTACATCATAATACTTTTTTTAAAGCGTTTGTTTTAAAGTATATTAACACTGTGTTGAAGAGCTCTTTTAGCAGAAAAAAATATGGGAAGCAAGAACATCTTTTGTGTTTGAGTGAAATAAACCTATTTTTGTATAGGTTGGGTGTGAAGTTTTGGGGAAAATCCGCAAAATGGCCGGTAAGGAGAGAGAGAGAG
This sequence comes from Berghia stephanieae, assembly GCF_034508935.2. NCBI lineage: Eukaryota > Metazoa > Mollusca > Gastropoda > Nudibranchia > Aeolidiidae > Berghia > Berghia stephanieae. The sequence continues at coordinate 81,645,886 of NC_088364.1, read as the reverse complement.
AGAGAGAGAGAGAGAGAGAGAGAGAGAGAGAGAGAGAGTTAAAAGGGCACTAGCTCAAATTTTGATAAATGAAAATTTGGCGAATCGTCTCAAAAAAGTATTTAATCAAGTAGAATTGATTCTGAAAAATTGACATTTTTAGCTTTTTATTAACAACTTATCTGCCTTACTCTGGAAAAACACGTATTTAATGTTGCCAGAAAATTCGATCGATTGAAATGGCCTTCATCCTGGCAAAAACTCTCAAACCTGGGACGTCGCGAGGACCTCTCAAAGTCAGAAAACTTTAACGTCAAATATCTATCGATAATGTTAGTAACTGTCAAACCTGTGACTTCCAATCAGTACTTTTGTCTATATTCTTTTTTTTAAGAAAATCTTTGAAATGTGTCACGTTTTAAGTTTCACTCGCTTTCGATTTCGGGGATTATATCCCCTTCATCGTTTTTAGTTGTTTTTTTAAATCAGTCTGTTTATTTTTAAACATTTTGCATTTCCACGTTTATTTGTTTTTGTTTTTTTATTATTGTTTGTTTGGTTTTTTTTTTGTTTTGTTTTATGAATTATTTTTTTGTTGTTGTTGGAAAGGGGGGAGGGGGGTTGGGGCGGTGTCTGTCTTCTTTTTTATTGGGGGGGGGGGGGTTCGTTCTTTTGACTTGTTTAGTTTTATGTTTTGTTTTGTTTTTAATTTTAATTTTTTTTCTTTAAAAAATCGTGTTTTTGTACTTCTAAACATAGTATTATGCCCCGCAGATTTCAAGAATTCACGGCTTTAAGAAGTCCCAGGTTTGAGAGTTTTTGCCATAATGAGAGTCATTTAAATCGATCGATATTTAAAGGGCGAGTTTTATGGCCAAACTTTTTAATACGTGTTTCCAGAGTACCGTAGTTACCTGATTAATTCTCTCATCATTCATTTACCTGCATGTTAATCAAAGAGCTTTTTGGTGGTAACCGATACCCAGAACTCCATAGGTCAACATTCCATTTAACTCCAAGTCGGTACCTGGAACTAAAAATAAAAAAAAACACAAGAACTGGGCAGGTCGTTGACTTTGACTTTTTATTTGCTATTGTCAAGTAATGGAAAACGACAGACAATGAAGTGTGAATGACTAATGCTGTTGACTTTACTGTAAATCAAAACATCGTGTATTTATCTACTATCTGACATTATAGATAGTTCGAAAATGACGTCACTCGGGTCTTTGTTATTGTTTATTGCCATCCGCGTTTATGAGTAATGCTCACTGAATTGTATTAACCCGACTATAAACGTTCACGGATACAAACAGTTTTGTGTGTTGGTCCGTTATACTTCCGGATGGAAATGTTATGAGCTTCTTAGTCAAGCGCATCCTATCTATAGCAGAAAAGGTTTTGAACCATAAACAAAATAGATGTAGATGTTCTTCAGAGCCATAAAGCCCATCGAGCAGGAGTTTATCCCGGTTTGTATAGCGTAAATAGGACAATAGAAATTGCTGGCTACCCTTTGGATATGACGCTAGTCTATCGCAAAGTACTTTCCGCCAGATCTAACAGACCCAGCTACCCAATCATTGCTGGGTGGCCTTGGGGAGGGGAGAGGGGGGGGCAGAAAAAATTCTTCGACTTCATCCGGTATTGATCTCTGTCCCTTTGCGTGCGAAGCGAGTGCTTTACCAACTGAGCTATCGGGACCCCCGCGACTCGGAACAAAGTGTAATTCTATTTAATTTCTTATCTTTTGTTGGAAACTCGTATGTCCATGTGTGTGTGTGGATGGGGGGGGGGTCGTTCTATTTTTAATTGTTATTTTAATAGTTTTGTTCACACTCTAACAATCTGTCATTCATAAAGCCACATAATATTCATTATGGAGTTGAGTGTGTAATGTGTTTAAATAATATTTAATGTTTTAACCCACTCAACCCTAACACTGACTATATCCGTAGTTTACCCAGGGTTACTTTTACCGCATGCCTATTTATTACATTTTTCTGAGACAAATTATAGACGTAGTATCAAAGCTAATGTCTTTAGTTTTTACATGTTTATGATA
>NC_088364.1:81636342-81638842 GCF_034508935.2 Berghia stephanieae | reverse complement strand
TTATTTTACCCCATATGCTTAATCTCATCCGGGTTGCCAAGTCTCAGTGTTAATGCCTTGGCAACGCTTCTGGTAGGAAATGATGTCGACATTACCAGACTACGGAACTGCGTGTTTTCCTATGTTTTTGTTTATTTGTTTCTATGTTTTATTTAGTTTGTTTTGTTTGTTTTTTTTTTTGCGGGGGTTTTTTTTTTGGGGGGGGGGGGGGGGGGGGGGGAGAGTCAGTTTTTACTTTGTTGTTATTATTTTCTTTCTTCATGACTATTTAGGCCATTTGAGATAAAACTGGTTTTGCATTTTTGTTTTCTTTTTAGGCACTTAAAAGAGCACTAGGTTTGTTGTTTTCTTTTTTTTTTTTTTTTTTTTTTGGTCACTTGATAGACAATAATATAGACTAATTCCACAAAATTATTTTTTTTATTTTTAGTCGTGACTTGACAAGGCAAAATGGAGTTTTCATTAAATCAACACACTTATCCACTCATGGCTGGAAGATAAGACAGTAAAGTTTATTCCTACCTCTGAGTGCATTTTAGCAGAATATACAACGCCCGGAGACATAATTTGGCAATATTTCTATGACTTGGTTGGTAATAGTCTGGCAAGCCAGATCATATTCCTTACCTTTCTCATTGCCAACGACATGGCATTTGCATCAAGAAATAGTTTGTAGTAAATGGTTGTGGAACGGAGTACGTAGTAAGTTACGTGTAAAGGCCTGTAATTATATAATTTTTAACAGAGACTGGGGCAATTCTCTCTATATCTATCTATCTATCTATCTCTCTCTCTCTCTCTCTCTCTCTCTCTATCGATCTATCTATCTATCTATCTATCAATCTATCTCTCTCTCTCTCTCTCTCTCTCTCCCTCTATCAATCCATCTATCTATCTATCTATCTCTCTCTCTATCTCTCTCTCTCTTTCCCTCTCTCTCTCTCTCTCTCTCTCTCTCTCTATCTTTCTATCTATCTATATATATATATATATATATATATATATATATATATAAAAGAATTATACAGTATGCAGACAGAATAGGCCATCAAGATAAATCTCCATTTTTATTTTTTACTTTTAATACAGTAGGATTTTCGTCATTCAAGTATATATATATATAGGCATAAGTAAAAGAATCTAACTTTAAAGAACCCGACAACCGTAAAAAATCTGACAAATTTAAATAATCTGGCAACTTTAAACTCGACAAAAATCAAGTGACCAATGGTATCTTCCTTTGCATATTGCGTAAATAATTGCCCTAAAGGAAACGAAATTCCTGTGTCAGATAGCACAATAAACTGTAGAATATTACTGTCACTATCAATTAATATACACACGGAACTATTTAGTTCCTTGATATAATTGACAAAAGTTCTCTCTCACTCACTCTATCCCATGACCGGTTGGTCGTCGGGGGGACTCTCGGGATGCAGACTTCAAGATTCAACGCCACTCATCACGGTCTTGGGCCTTCCTCATTAGATTGTTCCACGTCAATCCTGTCCAATCTTTTTAATGTTATCCTGCCACACTTTCCTCTGTCTTCCTCTTCTTCGGCAGCCTTCTACTGTGCCCTGCAATATTGTCTTGCATAAGCTTTCGTGTTTGACGAGGTGACCAAACCAAGACAATTACCATTGAAAGTAGTGGTTCTTGGCAAAAGTTAGAGGGGTTAAACAAATGCACTCTGAGTCTAGGCAATAGGAACTATTTCCTCGTGCATATTTGACCTACAAAATGGATAATGTCATTATCAACGAGTAATATCAATCATGGGAGATAATAGGGGCAAAACGTTCGACGTCACATCCTCCTAGCAACGGTCCTTCTGGTTCTACAAAATAAGGAACAATCAAGCAACGGTCTTTTTTACTTCGAGCACAATTAATTAATTGCTTTTTTAAAATCACATTGATCGAATTTTACTTTGCTGAAATGGCACAATGTTTTGTACCTGGTTGTCGACATCGCTTGAAGGGGGAGGCCTGTCGAAGGTTTTACCGAATTCCAAGTGAGAACTTTTGTATCCTGTGAACGTTGTTATTCAATAGGAAGTGGCAACACGATTGTTTACCTTATTTAGTGTAGTCTGACCTTGGTAGCATGGTTGACATGGGTGTACTTGCGAATTTTGATATTTTAGGGCATTACCATGTTGAATAAACTACTCACTCCTTTATAGATAGTATGCGCTTGGCTAAGAAGCTCACAACATTGCCATCCTGAAGTATAACCGATCAACACACAAAACTCTGTGTAACTTTGAACTTTTATAGTCTGGATAATCCAGTTAGATGAGAATTACTCATAAACGTGGATGGTAAAACACAATAACAAATACCCGAGTGATGTCAACTGCATTCTATCTATACAGTTAAGTGAGAATTACTCATAAACGTGGATGACAAAAACAATAACAAAGACCCGAGTGACATCAACTTCATTCTATCTGTATAAGAATCCAGAATGTGTGACTAAATTATTTTAGAAATTT
>NC_088364.1:81618842-81626342 GCF_034508935.2 Berghia stephanieae | reverse complement strand
TTTTTTTTTTTTTTTTTTTTTTTTTTTTTTTTTTTGGTTTTCCAACACGAGAAAGAATGAATGGTTACTAGATATGTTGTTTTTTAATACCTTGTCATTGTCTTGTTGTGCCCAATAGCAATAAGAACTACTAAAAATAGACATTGTTATGTTTGGCATATTTTATTGCCTTTTTTGTCTCTAAGTTCAAAGTATTATTCCTGTATTGTAAATATTGTAATTTATGTTATGTACGGCAAAGTCTATGATGGTTGTTACTATTTATGTCACCAAATAAATTTTGTTTTTCTATGGATTAAGATATGCCTATTCGAAATTACTATAAGATTTTACTATCAACAATATTAATGTGTTTATGCCTGCAAAGATGTAATTTTTAGGCTCGTCAACAGGTTTCAATTAGATGCATATTATATTGTTTATTATTCTTCAACGAAGTTGCAAAACCAAAATTGACACTATGAGACATATAAGATTAGCTGCCCCTTGTAAAAAATGGATAATGTAAGTATAAACTGAACAGTTTGATGCTCAAATTGTAACGATCATTGAGCTGAAAATCCTTGATGTCGGTGATGAGAATTAAGGGTGATAGATAGTTATTGAATCCAGAGGCCGTTAATTAACACAACAGTCTTAAGTTGCAATCTCAGTCAATTATAATTTCGTTTCAGTTGATTTCTTGGAGAATCATTAAAATTGTTATTATTTTTAAAAAACACACCCTAATTGATATACTCGATACACTAAAGTAAATAATACACGAAAACGATACCACCGGAAGTCGTTCAAACTTTTTTTATAGACAAAGTGTTTTTTTTTCTCAATGCCATCCTTTAAAAAGTAAAAGGATGCATTCCGACATGAAAGGTAGGAGGAAAACATCCTTCTTGGTAACATTATTAAGTGCCCTGTAGTCGATGCACCAGCGAACAGATCCACCTTTTTTCCGTACCAGCACAGGCGCCGCAGCCCAGCTTGAAGCCGAGGGTTATATTCCAATGATTCCATCTGTCAGTAGAGGATTAAATTAATGATTTAACCAGTTTACTACCGTACTTTGGAAAAAAAAATCTTATTTAAAAATTTGGCCAGAAAACTCGTCCTTCAAATTAAATCTATCTATCAATTTAGATGACTCTCATCTTGGCAAAAAAATTCAAGCCTGAGACTTCGCGAAATCTCAGGTTTGTGAGCTTTTGCCAAGATGAGATTCGTTTAAATCGATCGGTATTTGAAGGACGAGTTACTGGCCAAATTTTTAAATACGAGTTTTTTTTTCTAGAGTACGGCAGACAGTTAACTGGTTAAATAATTGCTTGATCCAAGAGGAAATATTAGCATAGCGCCCAAATAAAATCCTCCGTCTAGTCTAGTCTAGTCTAGTCTAGTCTCATTTTCCCCCTACTAGTTTTCTTTGATTTTCTACAGATTATAATAAAGATTTATGTAGAGGTGTAGATTTTGAATAAAGAAAAAAAAACAGACGACCATTTACAAGAAGATCGTAAATTGGATGCTATAAATAGTGATAGATTATTGTTTTTTGTTCAGTCCGTCATTAATTTTTTTTTTTTTTTAATTTCGACTTTTCGACATATCTACCCAGTTTCATTCATCGATTTTATGCATGTGTTCCCTTATGACACGAATGTGTCTATTCAATTCTACACAGTCAATCCAAGCACTACAAAATCATTAATGTGTATGAGAGATTTATTGACCTGGTTGTTGTTTATCAGGACCTTTCTAATTTATGATTATGAAAATACAATCTGAAGAAACACACCTTACGTATTGAGTTTATTATTTTATTCATGGAATGTTTTAAATGTTAACCAACCATCAACGTAAACTGCCGTGATACACATTTACTCTAAAATTAAGAAAGAATGTTTTTCATTTTTTGAATTGGCCGAGTGACCACTGTGACCCGGTAAGTCCTGGGTTCGAGCCCCGCTTCAGGCACTTTCGTTTTTTTCCTTGAGCAAGATTATTAACCCCCAATTTGCTCACTTGGACAACATGGTTGATTCCTATTGACATCAGACATCTTGTTTGATGAGTTATCTATATTCCTTCGTGGAATGCCTAGGCGACGATATCTTATGATGTCGTGGAGGAAGGCATTTTTTTTTTTGTTTCAAACGCAACCAACACTGAGCGTGTTTATATGATGGTTTCGTGACAATGACAGCAAACGGAAGTCCCAGTGTTGTATACGGAACTTTATAATATATGTTACAGTGAATGACATGATCTGTCGGATGGTGAAAAGGTTTGAACTGATTTATTGCCAGGTTTATTTAGAAGGTCATTTTTATAAATAATGAATTCCTGTCATAAATGATTAAATCAACCCTTTTTTGTAAATCTTCAGGAAATATCAAAGCTTAATTTCTCTTCTTAATATGTTTTACAGCTAGTCAAGTTGAAACAGTATGAAATTTGAGAAAAGTTGCTGGATACCTTTCCCATACAACTGACCATATTTTCAGGAAAAATCACCAGATTTACTTCTAATAAAGATTAAAATGCTCTGGGGAGCATATTCTTTCAGAAAATGCAAAACAAAGAAAAACGAAAAATGCAAATCCAAAATTTACACTTTCCGACTGGTTATGTCATGCACTGATACATATTTAAAATATTTGAAAAGGTGTGTATGAAACAGTGCCAGACAAAATGTTTATTTTACATCAGTGCCTGCTCCCTAATTTGTGACTTTGATTTTTACACATACAATTCACTTTACAGCAGTGTGTAAACACTGGCGGACGTTATAAGTCCTTTACAAAAAGTTCATCTGACAGGCGAATGTAACTATTTGTAAAGGAAGTTTAAAGATAGTTTTAATCAAATGAGTCTAATTTTCAAAAACCACAATATCACAATTGACAACAAAACATAGAGTTTTGAAGGCCTATGTATGGGCAACTATATCGCCATTAATGTATTGAACATCTTGCTCTCATGAGAAAGATAGAAGGTAAAAATAGTAAAGGTAGACCAAGAAAAACATAGTTTGAACAGCTGGGTGACAAAGAAAGAGAAGAGTAATATTGGTTTTCTGAGGTTATCTGATCAGAAAGATGAATGGCATACCATGATCCCCGATGGCTGGTGCAGACTTGGTACTTGAAGAAGAAGAAGAAGAAAGGAAGTTTATTTCATGTGGCCAGTTGAGTGTTTAAATGAGGTGGGGGGGGGGGGGGGAAGCGTGGCTATGGGTCAGCGTGACTCAGCGGTAAGGTCTTTGCTTCTTAGCCGAAGGGTACCGAGTTCGAATACCCGCCGCGCCTTGTGGCCTTGAGCAAGTAACCTCGCCCTAGCTCAGTTTCCGGTGATGCAATGCGGCTGATGCCTGGGTTATTCCAGTCTTCCCTTGGAATAGACCCTAAAGACAAATTTCCTCTATGGGATGAATAAAGGGATTTTATTTTTAATTTAGATAAAGTATGATGAGTCTAAAGACTTTGATAAATCCTCGGAAAGAGTTACGTTAAAAAGACATGCATTTTAACATATGTATTTAAAATGTTTATCTTTGTTGGAGTTTTAACTATCACTTTTCAACAAACAAAAAAGTTGAGCTTTCATATAGGGCAATAACCACTAAATGTGCTCAAAGCGCTTTATAAAGGGTCCCTGGTCGCGTCGAACGAGACATGACGCCTGTTAGGCGATATTTACAATTTGTTTCCGGACAGAGACAACGCTGTTAACAGCCAGGTACTCAATTTACACCTGAGTACGGTGAAAGAATGCGAGTAAAAAGCCTGTTTTTACAAGGATTCAACAATGCGCCGCTCAGAGAGGGGGCTCGAACTCAGGACATTCCGGTTCGAAGCCGAGTGTCACACCACAAGACCACATAGCCGCACTGAACTGTTCTAGGAGCAGGCTCAAATTTCGGCGAAGCCCGAGATACCTATGATCGACACAAGATATGACATGGAGATAAAGATAAAGATAAAGGGAGTAAATCTGACTCATGAATGAACAACACAAAACAAACGACGTTTCGGCCCTTGGCCTTTATCAAGTAAACACAGAATCTAATATTAATATATTTATATTCTGTGTTTACTTGATAAAGGCCAAGGGCCGAAAGTCCGAAACTAGTGCGGGGCGGTCCTTGGCAAGCTTAAGGACCACGGTCCTACGGTCCTTGGGAAATGAAGACCGCAAGGACCGGTCCTAGGACCGGTCCTTTTCGACATTGAACATTCCTGAGAGACTGTTGGAAATTCGAACCGGTTTGACCTTTGAGACCATGGGATCGTTCATTCTTGAACCGTTAAAGACCGCTACACGATGAAAACCGTGGTCTACAGGAGTAAAACACACGGAGTAGTCACACTCATTTCAAATTGTAACCTAATTAGAGAAGAGGGGTGATGCCTTCTTTATTTGCTCACCGTACTTCATTGTTACTTCGATAATTTAATAAAATTTGAAATTTATCCCCATTAACGAAGATAATGGCATCGCCCAAGGCGTTGATCGAGTTGTTCGTGGCGTTGATACACACACGCAACTCCTACCCCCCCCCCCCCCACACACACACACACACACACACATTAGAGGGCAGCGAGCATTGAAGAGTAAGAGAGAGACGTGAAGTTATAATAAGAGGGGGTGGATGAGGTAATAAGAGGGTCGATGGTGACTTTTCGCCAGATCTAACAAACTCAGCTACCCATTCATTGCTGAGTAGACAGGGATTCAGAAAAAAATCGACTGCACCCGGGATCGATCTCTGGCCCTTTGCGTATAAAGAGAGTGCTCTATCAACTGAGCTATCGGGGTCCCCAAATATTCTATTGGACTTTTTTAAAATTCAGACGTTATAACTGGGTTTTTTGGAAGGAAGAAACTAATGAAACTCATATTATTTGATTAGTAAAAACACCAACGAAATTTTAATATTATTGTATTATTTTAAATGACAACACTGCGATAGAAAGGAGTGGTGACAAGAGATGGACAAAAGAAAACAAAAAATCGGATTTGCTACTTGCTAGGTTCGACACACACACACACACACACACACAAACACACACACATCTTTAGTAGTCACATACATTTCAAACAATAACCCATTAGAGAAGAGGGGTCATGCCTTCACCATAGATCATTGTCATTGCGATCATTATGGTGTAGTAAATTTTGAAATTTACCCCGTATAATGGAATCGTCCAAGGCGTGCGTCTCCTGTTCCCCCCATCTCACACACGAAAGGGCGGTTTGCGGAGTGGAGGTTGGTGGTCGTCTGCCTGTATGGTCGTCTGTGTCGTTTAGTGTATGGCAAAGGGGGGTGGGTGCGATTAATTAAGTGGGATGGGTGGTGATTGGTGGAAGATAGGCAACCGAAGCAACGAATCGCTGGGGCAGGGTTGCCAGTTTGGCATTTTAAATGCCAGATTCCAAAAATCTGGCATTTTTGAAAACCGTTTGGCATTAGAAAAATCATTTGGCATTTGGCATTTTCATTTGGCATTTTCTTTTCTTGTATATAATACTTCAAATGACACCTTTTCTTAATTATTTCTAAACGCGTAAAAACAAACATCTTCACATTTCTTTTTCATTCTTAAAATCCAACCGTGGTGTAGTGGTTTAGCACTCCACTTAGTAGTCAGTAGGTAAATAATTACCCCAACAGGAAATTTAGTATAATTCAAAAAAAAAAACCAAAAAAAAAGAAAAGAAAAGAAAAAGAAAAGAAAACACGCAAGCCACCAGGATATGATAGTAAATTGTCTATCAAAAGTGAGTAGTTTTCTTAGTGGGGGTGGGAGTCAACAGACTTTGGCATCTTTTTGAGTGTTTTGGCATTTTTTGAGTCTTCCCCTGGCATTTTGTTGAAAAATAATCTGGCAACCCTGCGCTGGGGAAGTAGTAGGCTATGGCGCGAGACCGTAGGACCGTGGTCCTTGCAAGGACCGCCCCGCACTAGTTGAAAGGTGATAAGAAGTGAGGACCGCCGCCGATCTTCCCCTATGGGACCGGTCTTCGGTTCGCAGCTAAAAGACCGTCGGACCGCGGTCTAGACCGGTCTTCAGCGCGGCACTAGCCGAAACGTCGTTTATTTTGTGTTGTTCATTCATGAGTCAGATTTACTCCCTTTATCTTTATCTCCATTTTATTGACTCATTTAGGCATCTCTATTTATTAGTTTTACTATAAGATACGACACTATTAAGAGTAGTGAAATAAGAAATAACAAATATATGGCATGCAACTCTGGTTTACTTGTAATATTATGATAATGGTAAGATAAATGAAAGCTTGAATGGTTTAAAATGTATCAAAGTATTAAATCTGTTTAGCATTATAGAAAATATTCATTTATTGACAATAATAGACAAATTTAATTTTAATTTAAAAGTGTTGGCAAAATGGAAAGAATATCATAATCAACGGAGATGGGAAAACAAAATTGGAAAAAGGAAACAATAGTGTGTTGTCAAACGCCTGGTTCCAAACTCCTTGGAAGTGTGTGCTATGTGGTCTAGCGGTATGACACTCGCTTTCGGATTGGAAGGTCCTGGGTTCGAGCCTCGCTCAGCGCACAGTTGAGTCCTTGGAAAAGGCTCTTTACTCACATTTTCTCACCGTACCCATGTGTAAAATGAGTACCTGACCGTTAACAGCGTTGTCTCTGTCCGAAAAAATTATAATATCGCCTAACAGGCGTCATGTTTTGTCCTAAATGTCAAATGTTGTTGTTGGACATGGACTCTTTGTAAAGCGCTTTGAGCTTTTGTATTAGTCGGGTGCGAAGTTTTGGGGAAAATCCTGAAAATGGCTGGTAAGGAGAGAGTTAATAATATAATAATTCAATATGTATTCAATAATAATTATCCGGAGGATTGGTTACATACACACTACCAATGAGTTTGGAACCGGAAGAGGAGAAGGCATGATGTCACAACGTCCATGCTCTAGTATAAATATAATTTTTATAAAGTTTACATCAGATCAGTATGAAATGACATCTAATGACCATGCTACAATGACATTCTGTAGTCAACTAATATAGAGTAAATTCGCTTGTCATTGATTCTGTCTTTTACAGATAGTATGCGCTTGGCTAAGAAACTCACAACATTGCCATCCGGAAGTATAACGGACCACCACACAAAATTATGTGTAACCTTGAACGTTTATAGTCTAGTTAATACAGTTTATTGAGATTTACTCATAAAATCGGATGGCAAAAAAAACAATAACAAAGACCTGAGTGATGTCATCTTCGACTGAGCACTACTTTAAAATATCAAGCGTGGTGTAAAAGAGGAGGGTATGGACAATCATGTCATTAAATGTTTCAGATCAGTGCATCCACCATAAATCAACTATCAAAATACAAAGCTATATTCAAATTTTTAACAACAAAATAAACTCCAGCTCAAAGGGTTTTAGAATGGATCCCAAGTCAACAGCAACACGAGACATGACGCCTGTAAAGCGCCATTCCAATTTTTTTAACCA
>NC_088364.1:81591342-81613842 GCF_034508935.2 Berghia stephanieae | reverse complement strand
CGTACTAGGCGTAAAATGAATATCTTGTCGTTAATAGCGCATTGAGCAGGTATAGTGGATCTTGCGCTACATTTACAATAGAAGTTGCGGTGGTCATAATAATAATAATAATGAAAATAATAATAATAATAATAATAATAATAATAATAATAATAATAATAATAATAATAATAATAATCATAATAGTAGTAGTAGTAGTAGTAGTAGTAGTAGTAGTAGTAGTAGTAGTAGTAGTAGTAGTAGTAGTAGTAGTAGTAGTAGTAGTAGTAGTAGTATTGGTAGTAGTTTTGCATAAATATATATTTGTTGGGTTTTGATATGAAGTTGTATTTATCAAGATTGCTACAAGTTTCGGAGCCACTGTTAAGAAAGCAATTTTGGTTGGCAATGTGGTGATTATTGTGGTTAACTGGCAAAGGCTCCTATAACTGAATCCTAGAGAAGCTTTCGAACGCGAAGTCTATTGAAATACCATATCAAATATTCAATTGAATCAAAGGGAGGTAAAAGATTATTTATTATAATTATCCTGGATCATTCCTGATTCATTCCCTTTTGCTAAAATTGTTGCGAGTATTTTGCTACATTCTGAAATCCTTAACATTGAGGTAAAATTATAAGCTTTTCAATTAAATGCATCATTAATTAACCCAAAAAAATAACCAGTAGTTAGACCATAAACCTTTCGTTGATTAAAAGAAATCATAACGATTAATTAAAAGTTAATGAGACAATTATAATGAAATGAAGATGGTGTGGCTTGAACTATAAATAGGATTAAGCAATTTATTGTATTGTGGTTTTGAGGTTATCTGATCAGAGAGATGAATGGCGTACCATGATCACCGATGCCTGGCACAGACTTGGTACTTGAAAAAGAAGAAATGGTTTACTAGTAACCGTGCATTTCACTTAAGCAATATTATGTGTCAATTTTTAGGTAAAACAACTAGGCATCGGTAACTTGTATGTCAATGACAAGTAAAAGTAGCGTTTTATTGGCCCAGTACGCCAGTGCATCATTTGATGTGCTAAAAATCGAAAACTTGAGGTGTCTTTTGTAAAAGAAAAACTGAAAGGAATGTAGCACAGAATTCTAGATCTACCATGCTATCATTTTTTTGGGTTTGTTTATCAATGCAAGAAAAGAGGATCGTTCAATTTTACGACAATTTTTAATTTATAAATCACACGTTACCGTTACCGATAGATGATTGATTCAGAAAAGTGAGTGGAGCAGGCACCTATGTTGATTATAACAATAGATGAAGCGAGTAGGAAAATGCCAGAAGACAACAGAGAATAAAAACTTCACGGCGGCGATGGGGGTCGTGGATAGCTCCTACGATAGGGTCACGATCTCCCCAGCCAGGCGGAGTTGTCGTACCATTAAGGTTGCGGGTTAGAGCCCCAACGCCGCCGCGAATATTTTATTCTCCTGGCCTTCTGGCCTTTCCTACTTACTTCATTTCTCGATAGATGACTACCGCTTTGGAAAAGAGAAGTAGGAGGAAGATGAGGGGCAGTGGTGGAGAAGAAGAAGAAGAAGAAGAAGAAGAAGAAGAAGAAGAAGAAGACGAAGAGGAGGAGGAGGAGAGAGAATCATAATACCATTGAATCAGAAAGCGGCAAATTCGTTCATTGCATGAGACAAAGCATGCTCTACTTACAAAGTCAAAAGTGATACAAAGCTGTTGGAAGCTATGGACTGTAGTGGACGATCTGGTGTTTATTTTTTATCCTATCTTATCTTATTTTATCTTATCTTATCTTACTAAAGGCTTAATATAGGAAATATACTTTAAATGCCTTATATAAAAGTTTATAATTACATAATCTCATATAGCTTGCATTGTATCATTCACAGACAGTTTTACACAACTTTGAATAGGAGGAATTTAGTAATGTATTGTTGTTGTTTTTTTTTTTGTTGGCTAAAGAATGGTTTTGACTCCAAAACGTCCCTGTTTGGTTGGGATTTTTTTCTTTATTTTTTAAGCAGTTATATTTATTATTGTTTTATTACTTTCTACTTACAAAGATGCTGTGGGGTAAAGCCTGCAGACCTCATCAAACACGGTGTCAAAGTAATGCAGATTCTGAATCGATTCGTAGTCGACACGTTTCTGTGGATTGAGGGGAAAAAGTCAAATCATCAATTGGATTCAATAGTCTGATGTCACGCGCCCGGCAACGGCGGCCATCTTGGTTCTAAACAAAGAAAATCATTACTTTTTATTCTTCATGCTGGCTAGAACTTTTCATTCCCTTTTCATATGCCTTGTGATCAGAATGTGTAAAAGACAAAACATGATCAAATTAATGTGTCTTTTTACCTCTGGATACGCGTTTAAGCTCGCCGGGGAAATATTTCATACGGGCGTCAGCCATTGTTCCGATAGTTTAGAGCCAGTGTTACTAAGTTACCATACGTCATTAGGAAGGAAGTGACAGTACGACTGTTGAAGACTATTAACCCCCTCCTTGCCACCCATGGCAAAATCGTCACATTTGTTACGATGCAGCCAATATTTTTATCATTCAAATTTCTTTTTTACATCATAATATTTGAACAAAATGTTTGCTACAGTTAAAGTATATAAATACTGTGTTTAAGAGCTCGATAAGCAAAGGAAAAATATGTATAGCAAGAGCTAACAGAGTGAAATAAATATATTTGTTGCTATAGATAGTATGCGCTTGGCTAAGAAGCTCAATATAAAGTCACTGCCCGTATTATCCCGACGCAATATCAGTTTGACGCGACGAAAAGTCACAAATATTGATTAACTGATGACTAACCGAGCCTATTTCGTTAGTGATCTCATGGTAGATCCTCTCTTGAACATCAGGATGTTTGGACACTTCATAGCAGAAGAAAGCCAAGACAGCGCTTGTCGTCTCGTAACCAGCCAGTAGGAAGGTCATGCTGTGTCCCACAATCTCCCGCTCAGTCATCGGCTGGCCAATCACGTTCTTGTCACTGGATTTGGGGATTGTAGTTGTAGTTGTAGTAGTAGTGGTAGTAGTGGTGAATGCTGTTGTTGTGCTGCTGGTGCTGGTTGAGTCGATGGTTGTGTTAGACGCACTGTTGACTTGTGGAGAAATGTTAACGTGATTTTTAATGCAGTCCATGTCATCGTTCCTGCTAAAGTTGCAGTCGGTGTTTTTGTTGTGACTGGATGTTCCGCTGCTGCGCATTTCAACAGGTTTGTCGATAGATTTTGATTGCATCCATGTTTCTGGGAATAACATTAGTTGAATCAGGTCGATCACTTTGGAGTTAGGCTGGGGGAAAAATCCACATTCGTAAAATTTGATAAAATCATTGCTTAGACAGCAGATAAGATATCTAAAATTCATTACTATAGTCGTCAAATTACCATCATCATCATCATCATCATCATCATCATCATCATCATCATCAGCAGCATCATCATCATCATCATCATCATCATCATCATCATCATTATCATCATCATCATCATCATCATCATCATTATCATCATCATCGTTATCATCATCATCATTATTATCATCATCGTTACCACCACCATTTTCCCTTTCCTTAAATACCTTCCCGTAACTGATAATTAAGTTAAAATATATCAAAGTGAAGATGAAATAAAATTCTGTTTACTCATCCCCAAAATTTAGAGAAAGGTGATATGACCAGCCACAAAGCGTTGAATAGAACTCGAACCCTATGCATTCTCACAAAGATGAACCTGAGACCGTTCAGTTTTATCACGCTGACCGACTAATTCATGTTTGTTGTTACCTTAAAACTTCAATATCATCATCATCATCATCATCATCATCATCATCATCATCATCAGCATCATCATCATCATCATCATCATCATCATCATCATCATTGCCTTTTTCACCCTGAGTCAGGGCATAGGCCACAGACAAACAGTTTCCATCCTTCTCTATCCCGAGATAACTTTTTTATCTCATTCCATGTCTTATCACATCTCTGTATATCAGCTTCTTTAATTCTCCTCCATGTTCCTCGTGGCCTTCACCTTGGTCTTCTGCCCTGAGGGATCCTATAACAAAGAAAGTATTGGACCTTAAAACTTAAATTACAATAAATTTCAAGGAGACCCACCCCCATGGCTTTTCGTGTACGTATGACTTCCCTCAAGCTGTTTCGAAGCCACACCACTGGATTCATCCCAAACAGGAACACTATGTTCTTGACGGCGAAGATGAAAGAGGATAGAAACGGAAGCACCACTGAAAAATACAGAAAAAAAAACAAATAATTGAATAAATTCTTCAACGCCAGGTGGTCCCAAAAAATTGAACATTTATAAATTGCAATATCCACTAAACGTGCTCAAAGAGCTTTACAAAGGAGCCCTGACCATCAGCAACACGTAACATTTAGATGAAAGAGGATACAAACGGAAGCACCACTGAAAAAGTATTTAAAGAAACATTTAATTAAATGATTTCTTTAACGCCAAGTGGTCCCAAAAAATTGAGCTTTTATAAATTGCAATATCCACTAAACGTACTCAAATAGCTTTACAAAGGAGCCCTGACCACCAGCAACACGTAACATTTAGAACGAGACATGATGACACCTGTTAGGCGACATTGCATTTTTTTTCAGACAGAGACAAGACGAACCCAGGGCCTTCCGCGAGTGTCATACCACAGGGCCACGTAGCGGCACACAAAAGAAATGAAAGAGTAGTCGTTCAGAGTTGGACAGCCTCTCCATTTCCACTCTTTCGTTACTATTTGTACAAATCCCTGAGCACGAACAGTCCCTCCTATATTAAAGACCTTCTAAACATATATGTCCCAATAGAAACTTGAGGTCAAGCAATGACCAATCAATCCTTGTCAAACCTAAGCCATTGCGTAAAATAGGTGAACAGTCTTTTCAATTTTCGGCCCCCCATTTTTGGAACTCTCTCCCGTCACACGTGAGATGCTCGGATTCGTTGACAGCGTTCAAATCTCGCTTAAAGTTTTATCTTTTTACGTCATAATGTTGCAATATTATTTTCATATTTTGTTGTTGTTAAATTGAATTCGTATCACGTTTCCTTCACACTTGTCTCACTGTAATATGTTTTGTTTTATATCACTGTAAAGCGCTTAGAGCCTGTGACAACGGGGTAAAGCGCTATATAAATGCCATTTATTATTATTTTCGCGACCCCAGGCTTCAGGCATCCCCCACCGCTCTCTACTTTTCCCTGGTCGTTATTGATGATTAGAGTAACTTACTAACAGTAGGCTTTATCAACGTAGTCGTCATCACGTGGAACAGATTCCTAATCACGACAAGAAATTCGTCGCTTTCGTCGACCTGCGCATGCGTCTGAAGACCAAAAGCACAACGACCGATGACATCGAGAGTGAGACCTTGGAACATGTCGTAGATATCCATCTCACCCTTCTCCTTGCTCTTCTCTGTAATCTGTTCCACAAGAACATCGGCCGCCTCAGACATGATGGGTGTCATCTGAAGAAGACAACGCACTTTCCATTTTTTTAATTCCAATTTAACTCATTCAACCCTAACACCGACTATATCCGTAGTTTACCCGGGTTACTTGTACCCCATACCTATTTATTACATGTTTATGAGACAAATTACAGGTGTAGCATCAAAGCTAATGTTTTTAGTTTTTACATGTTAATGGCAGTTGAATAAAACTATCTATGTAGATATATGCTCATTTTTAATGCATTTTTTCCAATTTTGAAAAGTAGCAAAAATCTCTAGGATTGAGTGAGTTAAAAGAATGCAAGGCAAGTCGAAGGACATTTGAGGAAGCTATCAAAATGTGGAATGAGTCATTGGACTATCGGTGCACAATCCCCTAAATCTTCTCAAAGAGCTTTACAAGGGGTCCTTCCTACGCCAAAAGCAAAGATGGACATGAAATGCAATTTCTTTTGACAGATATTTTTATTTTACACATAGTAATGGTAAGAGAAGGTGAGCATAGAGCCTTTTCCAAGGAAACAATATTTGTGCTGACCATAGCATGAATCGAATCAAGGACCTACAGGCTGACTGTCAAACCACAAGATCACAGACCCCGCATTGAATATGGATTTCATAAAGAAGTAAAGAGATTATCCATCTTGATACAAAAACAGATTATCGTCAGCATTTTTCATATCAATCAGTTTAGAAGAAATGAAAAATTGTATTTTTAATCTAAATATACAGACCCATTCACAGTTTATTTTCATAATAAAAATATCCTCTTCAAATATTTTGGAAATAATTTAAAGGAGATAAACCCAGAGAAGTTGGTTTACCTGGCGATGAGCTTACCTTGAATTAAAGTAAAATCTCTCTAATAAAATACTCCAAACATCATTTATTTTAGTGAAGTAAAAAGTTCCCAATTGTGTTACCCTCTTAAGTTTTCCTGTACTGAAAGCTGGTGTGAGAAGAGTTCTGCTCCTTCTCCATTGAGGACCGTTTTCAATAAATAGTCCCACGCCATTTCTAGGAGCCAGTGGAAAGGGCTGTCAATGCAAGGAATGAAACATATGTAAGATTTTAAATGAATACAAAAGATAAATAATTTATTATTATCCGATCATGAAATGGAATAGAAGTATCAATTTAATTTACGAGGACAAATTGATGTGGTTGTCTCCCTTTTTCAACAAATGTAAATGTTTCTGTCGAAGCTCGAAGAAATAAACAACAATGTGACATTGACTGCAAGCTTCAATTTAATATACGAAGGCAGATAAGATGGACGTTTCGGGTTTCTCCTTTACAAAAAAACAGGATAAATGAAACACTACAGACGAATGAGATAATGTGGTAGTGGCGTTGTTAAGATGAACCATTCATCCTGTTTTGTTGATAAAGGGGAAACCTTAAACGTCCACTTTATCTGTTTTCGTATATTAAATTGAAGCTTGCAATAAATTTCACACTGTTATTTATTACCTTTTCAAAAAAAGCACGATAAAAAATGACACTAAAGATGAATGAGAGACGAATCACTCATTCGCTCAATCGTCTTATTGTCTCATTAATCGTGTTTTGTTTGTTTGTTTGTTTGTGTTTTTGACAAAGGGGAATATCATAACGTCCATATCATTTGTCTTCGCAGGTTAAATTGAAGCTTCTATTCCATTTTGTGATGGCTATAAATTTCTTCGAGATTACTAATATCATAAAGGTGTTCCAGGAGGAGGCTATCGCTGCGATTATCAAGATGAGTTCATGATGATTCCTGCCATGGCTTGAAACAAAATTTATGGGAGCAAATTCAATGTTATATTTTTGATTTCATTTAAATTCGATCATTTTGGTTTAAAATCGAGCACGCCGTTCATTGTGTAATTAACTAAATAGATAATTAAATAAACAAATAAATGTAAACGAATAATTAATATATGATTTAACAAATGATATTTTAAATCATCGCAATATCTGGGCACTAATAATATAAGATTCTGTCACGGGTTTGGATTTATTAAATGAGATTGTTTTTGTTATCGCGGTAATTAACTCATGAGCTTGCGAGTAAGTTCCGAGTATTCCGAGATAAAAAAGATAATTTAATAAAGCCAACCCCGTGAAAGAATACCTTTATTCCAGCCCTCAAAGTAATTGTCTTAGATACTTCATAAATAATAATATATAAAAATGCTTCTTTTTTCAATGAATTCAAGTTATCTATAGGTAGGGATGATTAAGACTTTATCCATAAGGAATCCCCTACGAAACTTCAGAGAGGGATGCCAGTTTAGTACTTTTAATGCCATTTTTTAAAAACAACAAGAGTCATGTCTAGACACTAGCCATGGAAATGGGATGAGAAATTCATTTTTTTACCAATTCTACTGGCATTTACTAGAAAATGTGATGCCTCTAAAATGTTGCCATTTACTTAGACCATTCTGAATTTTCTAGTAATTTGTTTGGCTTTTTTTTCTTAAAATAATTTGACACTGGATCATTGTCTGACTTACTATGCCGGCTATTTTTTGTTGTTGTCTGCATGTTTCTTTCAATTTTTGATAATCTTGTTTTCGGAATATGTATTAGCGATGTAAACCAATGAAGGCAATATTATCGGCATTAAAATATCAGATTTATAATCAAAATTTTAGAGATTCCATTATCTAATCTTTTTACGAGCATCTCATGACACATTTGTTATTATTTCTTTCACCGCTAGATCATCTAAAATTCCCCCACATTTTTTGTGATGCTTTAAGTCTCAGATTCTACCCACCATTCGTTTCATGAAATTTTGAGAGTCTTTCATCAAGACCTCTTTCAGAATCCCGGGGTCGCTAACTGCCAGGACAGGCGTGTAACCTTCAAAGAATCCAAAAACTCTCTTGTACTGGTCTGTCCAGTCTTTTACTGCCTGAAACTGACCCTGGTAGAGAGGACAAAGAACTGGATGTATATCATGCATTTAGGTATCTCATATCAGATATTCAGGTAAAGACCATTGCGCGTATGTGTTGTAAGAATTAATCAATAAAATAATTTAAAAGCATGTTTGATAATTTGTAAAATATTGAATGAATATTTACATTTCATGTTAACTATGCATTAATTGCATACTTAATGACAATTTTAATTGATCTTTTAACTTATTCATATTTTTACCAATCTATATATCTGATTGTTTTGAGATTATTTGCAACATATTTTTATTATCCTAGATTCACTAATAGAGGAAAATCATATTCATCATAAAATATGTTATAGACAAGAATTTCTCCAGATTGAAGATAAAGATAAAAGGGACAAAAGTCTATGCTGGTCTATAGCTAGAGATTTGTATTTTAAAAATCCCAAAGTAACAAAAAAAATAGAGAACAAATTTTATATGAAAAATTATTCTGCACTAAAATTCTAGAAATCAAGCAGTCAATATATTACATATGGTTATGACAGAAGTTTGGTTTTTATTTTGTGCTACGATGCTTACCTTCTGTCTAAGTTCCTTCAGGTTTCCAAAAATTAGAGATGGTTTTGGACCTGGTATCCCCAAGCTCTTGAACTGGCCGAAATGTTCCTCTAAGTGCCTTGATTAATAATGGAAGAGAAATACTTTAAAATGTTTCGTTGCCTGAAAAAAAATATTGCGACTACATCTCTTTGACATTTGACATTAAACTAATAACACTTTATTAGAATATTTTTTAGAAACATAAAAATTGACATACATAGAAGCTCGACGCGTAGTTGAGTCCTTGGAAAAAACTCTTTACTCACAGTCTCTCACCGTACTCAGGTGTAAAATGAGTACCTGGCCGTTAACAGCGTTGTCTTTGTCCGAAAAATTGTAATATCGCCTAACAGGCGTCATGTCTCGTCCTACATGTTAAATGTTGCTGTTGACCAGGGACCCCTTGTAAAGCGCTTTGAGCATCTTAAGTGGATAATTCGCTAATTAAAAGCTCAATTTTTTAAAGCTTAATTTGATAGGAGCAAATGTACGAAACAGAACACAGAGAGAAGGTCTGGCAATAAGATGTTAACAGGACGTGGAGTTCAGTGACTTGAGATACAAGCAAGCAGACCGGAATGCTATAGACTGTCGTACTTGGAGAGAAAAAGAACAAGTTTTTTAACATTTTGGGCAGAAAACCCGTCCTTCAAATATTGATCAATTTAAAATTATCCTCATCTTGTCAAAATCTTTCAAACATTCAATGGAATTTGGGATTGCATGAACTCCTCTTAATCAGGATTTAAAGTACGAAGTCAAGTTTCCAGTAATCGAACACTTGAATCATTCAGTCAGCTTAAGGAGCAAATCATGACATGAAAATGGCGCTCTTGAGTTGAAAACTTTTACAGCTAAGCAACGTCAAAAAAATTAGAACTTTGAAAGTCGTTATTAACCACTGGTTACCCCCCTCCCCAACACACACACACACACACACACACACACACACACACACACAATATGCACCACATGATCCAAATCTACAAGATCTAACCATGGGATCGAGCTCAAAGGTCTTGCCCGGAAGATAGGGCAAAGCGTTTTCTTGTAGAGCGCTTTGAGGTACGTTTAGAGGATTTTGCGCAGAGCATCTGATTGGGCATTGTATCGTGATGCAGCTGTCTGTTTAGGCTATTTCAAGGCATTTCACGATTACGGAAAAGATTTTGTAAATTTGGCAGATCGTCATATTGAAATGTAACCATTGAAGCGGCTGCCATTCAAGGCTGTATCCACATTTTTAACTCTCCCTTCGCATTGAATGTTGCAGTGGTCATATTATGTAGCAATGACTATCCCGCACAAATCTTTGGGCCTCTTTTTCGCTCACGAAGTGCCCGAATTCGCGTCAAAATATGGGACGAAGCCGTTTCGTATATGCTATTTTAAAAAATTAATTACGACGCTGTTTGTCGATGAATATGACTGAAAGTTGGCACACAGTTAGAAAAAAGGTCATTGTAGATTATCTCAAGCGACAAAACTCGTGCGATTACCAGAAGACCGTTAAAAATAGATTTTTACTCTTTGGAGTTAAATATTTCTAAAACTACTGGGCGTGGCGGTTTTGTCGCTGACAAGGTAATACATGAACATTTCTTCTTTTTGGTTGTAAAATTTCATATGAATATGACGAGTACTTTTCCCGTATTTTACAAAACACCATCCTAATTTGCTCTTCAAGTTTCAATCTTTTAATCCACTTATTACGCAAGATACAACCAAAGGTCGAAAAAAAATGCCGAAAAAGCGTCCCATATTTTCGCGTTTTTTTCCTCTTTGCGGGTCATCCAAATAAATGACACCTTTGAAACTGCATAACTTGTTTATTTATGAATGGATTTTCAAAATTCACAAACATTCTTACTTAGTGGAGATATGGCTTTGATTTTAGACAAAAATTTTCCTCAAAAAGAGAAAAAAACATTTTTCATAGTCATTGCTATATTATGCAGTCCAATACGAGGAGGTGAAAATTACTGTATAGCATAATAAGGGTACCGAATTTTGTCTTTTGGGACGGTAAGCATGTTTAAGTAATGATTGACAAAAACAATGAAAGATAGCATTGAACAACTTAGATAATAGGGACAGGAGCAGGCTTGCCGGCCAGTGTGAAATTGCTTATTTTTTAAGTAATTTTGTCCAAAACACGTAATAATTAGAACATTTCTACGTCGGAACCTATCATCTTGCCCCACAAGAGTGAAAGAAAAGTGCTACAAAGTATTTGTAAGACCTGTTTTAGAATACAGCACCAGAATAATGGGACATCGATCAATAAGATAGAAATGATTCAAAGAATGGCCTGTCGATCCGTCTGTAATCTGTCTGTAATGACTATAACCGACAACACGGTGTAAAAACCATAATGGAGCATTTAAACTGGAACCCACTTATTGAACGGAGAAAGACGCAAAAGCTCAATATGTTGTTCAGGGGCCGACAGGGAACAACCACCACCATCCCTAGTAACATATTGAAAAACCACGGAAGAAAAGAAATGCAATGCTCTACCATATTTCGTGAATCTTCGCGCACAAACAATCGTTCTCCCCCAGGACCATTCGCACATGGAACAGCATCCCCAAAAATGTCAGAGCAACCAATAACCTGACAATATTCTATAGTTATCTCGACCAGTGTAAAACCAATAGATGGATATTACGTCAATGCCAGCCCCACAACACCTAGTTGCATCATTCTTCATCATATGAATCTGCAACTATTTTGGATTGGATTGGACTGGATTTACAAGAATGCGAGAAAAAAAGAAAAAAAAAAGAAAATTGAGCATGAAAGGGCTAAGGAATGATTTATTTGTGACAACAAAACATGATCTGGTTATGTTGATTCGTTCCTCCTATTCGTGCGGCTATGTGGTCTAGTGGTATGACACTCGCTTTCGGATGGGAAGGTCCTGGGTTCGAGCCTCGCGCTTGGCGCATAGTTGAGTTCTTGGAAAAGGCTCTTTACTCACATTCTCTCACCGTACTCAGGTGTAAATGAGTACCTGGCCGTTAACAGCGTTGTCTTTGTCCGAAAAAATTGTAATATCGCCTAATAGGCGTCATGTCCCGTCCTCCATGTTAAATGTTGCTGTTGACCAAGGACCCCTTGTAAAGCTCTTTGATAACATTTAGTGGACATTGCGCTATATAAAGCTCATTTTTTAAATTCCTTAAGTTGTTTGTTTTATTTATTGGTAAATTAGCAATTGCATCTTGCTTCTTGAAAGGAAAATGTGAATATGTGTTTGGAATTTGCTTCAACTTAGGTCAAAATATGAAAAATGAAAACTAGTGATAACTGTTGGTTGGCAGGTCTGCAAGCAATTCAGATATAGTATATATACAATCTAGAAATCCTTTTAATTAATCCCTAGGGTAAATCCGTCTTTATGGTCTAGCTCGAAAAAGACTGAGATACCACGGGTATCACCCGAAGAATAGCGCAACAAAAAAGAGCATTAATGACTGTTCAACGAGAGAAAACAAGATCAGGCACCGAGGCTCAAACCCAGGACATGCGAGTGTATATACACCCACCTTAATCATTCGACCATCTCGCCAAAACTCGTTATATAACCTTTATCAAAAGATAAAAGGTGCAGTAAAAACTGAGGTGGATTAAAACACAAAACAATGTTCTGAAGGAGAAAATCCTGTCATGGAATGGAGCCATAGAGAAGAGGAGGACAATAAGAGGGCCTGGCAGTTTGCGATTACCCGAATGAAGGACAAGGGCCAAGGGTATAATTATAAATGAGCTTTATATAGAGCAATATCCACTAAATGTGCTCAAAGCGCTTTACAAGGGGTCCCTGGTCAACAGCATCATTTAACATATAGGACGGGACATGCCGCCTGTTAGGTGATATTGCATTTTTTCGGACAACGACACCGCTGTTAACGGCCAGGTACTCATTGTACACCTGAGTACGGTGAGAGAATGTGAGTAAAGAGCCTTTTCCAAGGACTCAACTATGCGCCGAGCGCGAGGCTCGAACTCAGGACCTTCCGATCCGAAAGCGAGTGTTATACCACTAGACCACATAGCCGCAAAACCGTACATGCGTCACCGGCCCCAAATTCGAACCGTTAATCCAAGTATCCAAAGGATCACATTAATTTCAAAATGTGAGCATTTTATGGGTATATAGTATTCACTAAATGGGTGGGAGTTTTTTTTAACAACAAGGGGTTCAAAACCAATAGTTACATTGGTCATTCATGATGATAAATGTAGCCTGTTTAGTATTATTATTTAATTTCTTTTCAATAGACAACAGGTCAAAATTTTACACTTGAGAATGCTTGCATTCTTGTGTTGAATTCTGAAGGTTCTCCGTTAAGGCTAAGACGTAAGGTCGTATTCGTAATCGACAACACAGAAATCTATGTTAAATTATTTTCAAACTCGTCTATAAGAATAGAACGTATCAGTTGTTGGGTTTTTTTTTAATTGGGATGGGGGGGGGTGTTCTTTTTGTTTTTGTTTTTGGTTCTTTTGTAGGGGAGTGAAAAATGAAAATAAACACTTTTCAAAATTGATAGTCTCACACCAAAAATAAAGGAAATGGCCCCTGAAAATATCAAGTGTGTCCCTACTTTTCCGAAATTCTAATTTTAAAAAACGATCTAGCTATTTTTACTTAGCAGGTCTTCCGGTTTGAATGTTTATTACTGAATTATCGATGTCTCTTTGTGTTGAATGTCACGAATATGACCTTGTAGCGAGGTGCACATATTAGCAGGTCTGATAACCAAACACCATTATGGGCTTGATTTAACATTGTTGTAATGGACAATATTGTGCGTCCGTTTGAGATTATTTCCATTACAACAATGAGTCCATAACAGTTTGGGTTATTAATACTACAACTGTGCGGCTATGTGGTCTTGTGGTATGACACTCCCTCTCGGATCGGAAGGTCCTGGGTTCGAGCCTCGCTCGGCGCATATTTCTGTCCTTGGAGAAGGCTCTTTACTCACATTCTCTCACCGCACTCAGTTGTAAAATGAGTACCTGGCCGTTAACAGCGTTGTCTCTATCCGAAAAAATTATAACATCGCCTAACAGGCGTCATGTCCCGTCCTAAATGTTAAATGTTGGTGTTGGCCAGGGACCCCTTGTAAAGCGCTTTGAGCACATTTAGTGGATATTGCGCTATATAAAAGCTCAATTTTTTTTAATGTTTTTACAAATAAGATCACGTTGCCTTTTAGCGCCGCCTCAATTGGATTAAATAGTCTGATGTCACGTCCGCCCAGTATCGAGCGGCTTGGTTTTAAACAACAAAATCTGTACTTTTTATTCTTCATGCTGGCTAGAACTTTTTCAAATGTCATGTGATCAGACTGTATAAAACTCAAAACATGATCAGATTTATAATGTTTTTCTCCTCTAGATACACGTTTATGCTCCTCGGAGAAGTATTTCAATAGGGTGTCCGCCATTGTTCCGATAGTTTAGAACCAGTTACTAAGTCACCATGCGTCATTACGAGGGAAGTGACGTCACGACTGTTGAAGCCTATTGCAACGCTAAGTTAGGAGAGCTCGCATTGAGAGGAGATTTCGCATCACAAACGAGTTTGGGAACGGGAATAATAATAATCTCAACTGCACCTGGTAACGATTTTTTTTTAAAAATAACCTTTCTCAACGGTACCATAAAATCCCGTCGCCTAGGCATTCCATGAAGGAATAATATAGATAATCCATCAAACAGGATGTCTGATGTTAACAGGAATCACCCATGTTGTCCAAGTGAGCAAATTGGGGGTTAATAATCTTGCCCAAGGAAAATAAACGAAAGTGCCTGAAGCGGGGCTCGAACCCGGGACATTCCGGATCGCAGTGAAATTCCTTAACCACTCTGAAAAGTCCTTGATTGATTAATTTGAACAAACCGCGTGTAAATAATCTTGACAGATAAGAAACTTGATGCGTGCAGTAATGAATAATTTTAACACCCGTGTTATTTATTTTTACAAAGACTAATATATTCTATTTAAGATAAGAGTATGATTATAACAATGATCGAATTGAAAATAACCTGAAATAAATGTAAGAAAGCACTTTTACTTACCATTTTAGCCAGAATAAACACGAAATGAAAACAAAAGTAAAAAACTCCAATATCATTATTTTGTCACTGTCGATAAATCAATCGGTTTTTCGTTCAAACAATTATCTATGTCATCTATGTACTAAGACACCACAAAAAGAGGAAAGTTTTATATTAATATAAAGGCTGCCTCTATTCTCACCCCCCCCCCCCCCCCCCCCCCCCCCCCCCCCCCCCGGCCGATTGGATTACCGAAAAAAACGTCGCCGGCTTTTTGCGATTTGGATTTGATTGATTTTTTTTTTTAATTGTGCAACTTGTGACAAGACACTTAACAAATTACTGCATTACAACCTTTGGATTAAACATACAACAATTGTGGACTACTTTTTATACTATTATGAAAACTAGCATCCCGGGGGTGAGAATAGTCACTTCGTAATATAAACTCTTTATTACAGTACATAATATATAGAATTGGCGTTTCGAAATTGAGTCTGTTGAAGAGCTGTTTTCTGTAAGTTTGCGTCGATTTGGACAGTAAAAGACAACAATATTAAATTGTTTTAAAAAACAATGGGGAAAATGTAATTTTTTATCAGTTTCTCTGGGTTTGATATATCTAGAAAGCAACATGGAAATTGATCATCTTTATAGCTTTTCAAAGAGTTAAAAGTTTTGGACAAAGCTGATACTTTATCCACATTTTTCATTACTTTGTTGATGAAGACCTTGGGAGAATTGTTTGTATTCCAGAGGTGCAATAGTTGAAGAAATATTTTATCTTAAACCTCTTTTTGTTCGAAAAATTAGGTTGGATGAGAAAGTCATTGGTTAGAACTTTATGTTTAAACAAGAATTCTAATATTCAGAGGAAAACGATTTAATTTTCAATTTTGTGATTAGTGAAAACCTTGCTGCTTGAAGCTCGAAGAAATAAATAACAGTAGGAAATAGAATGGAAGCTACAATTTAATCAACGAAGACAGATAACGAAGACGTTTCGGGTTTACCCTTTATCAATAAAACACGATGAATGAACAAATAATTCCTGTAGATGAATAAAGTATTATTATATTATTATTATTATTATTATTATTATTATTATTATTATCATCATTATTATTATTATCATTATTATAATTATTATTATTATTATTATTATTATTATCATTATTATTATTATCATTATTATCATTATTTTTATTATTTTTATTATTATTATTATTATTATTATTATTATTATTATTATTATTATTATTATTATTATTATCATTATTATTATTATTATCATTATTATTATTATTATTATTATTATTATTATCATTATTATCATTATTATTATTATCATTATTATTATTATTATTATTATTATTATTATTATTATTATTATTATTATTATTATCATTATTATTATTATTATCATTATTATTATTATTATTATTATTATTATTTATTATTATTATTATCATTATTATTATTATTATCATTATTATTATTATTATTATTATTATTATTTTTATTATTAAACAATGAAGACGAATATGAGATTAGATGTGAGAATGGTGTTAAAATGACCATGTCGAGGTCCCATGTTTGAGAGTTTTGCCAAGATGAGGGTCATTTAAATAGATCGATATTTGAAGGACGAGTTTCCTGACCAATTCTTTAAATACGTGACTTTCTAGGGTACGACAGATTGTTAAAAATAATCTTGAACTTGGTATTTTGCCCCGGAACTAGAGTGAAGCCGGCAGATGAAGATGATGGTGATATGTTTTGATCTGTTGACAAGATTGGTCGATGGATTGGCGATTGGAATTTTATTTGCCTTTTTTTTGTTACCTTTATTTGGTCAAACAATAAAATCATTTCTATGGAATACGTTATTGACTATATATAATTTTCTTCACTGATTAAAGGAAAACTATCGAACCAGCCCTCAATATTCTACACTATAAAGGTTATGAATAATCCCACAATTATGTTCGGTCATCAGACGTATAGGATGCTATGCCAAAAGGTCGGGGGCGGGGGGTGGGGTTGTGGGGAGGGGTTGTTGTTTTTTTGTTTTTTGTTTTTTTTTTTTTTTTTGTTTTGTTTTTTTTTTTGTTTTGTTTTGTTAAGTCTGTTTTGTTTTGTTTTGTTTTTGTTGGGTTTTTTTTTGTTTGTTTTTTTTTTTTTTTTTTTTTTTTTGGGGGGGGGGGGGGGGTTTGATGACATTTGGCACATAAAATATCAATAAACAATATTGTTATTTTGAAAAGCTGTGGAGATAAATAGTTTTCCTCATCGTCAGTTTTCCTGAGTTAAACAATGAAAAATAGCAATTAAACTAAGAATGTCTGGCTGCAAAGAAATAACAGAGATTGCTTCTAAAAGTGTCCAAAAAAGTGTGGACGAAGTTGAAAAAAAAGCTATTTAAGCTTGAATTGGATGGAGGATCCTCAGATTTTAGAAATTATTCAATAATGTTTAACCCAGAAAAAAATAAACATTAATGAAATCCTTCCGTATGTTCAAAAAAAACAAACCTCCATCACAGCTTCATATTATATATGAATACACATATAAAGATCACATTATTCAATCAATACTCAATATTTGAGATATGCCATAATATCTTAGGTAAACTTATTCTACTTTGTCTTATTATTCTTTTTCTGATTCTGGGTATTATAAGGGTTCATGATCAAACAAGTAGTTTTAACCTGTGACTTTCTCTTCCAATCTATTTTTTCGAATAAAGAGAGCAGTAATAGAGGGATAAGAAAAGATTAAGATAAGATTACCAGCTTTGGAACTGTTTGAACAATGTGTGTCAGTATTACTGCTATATGTTGACGTGAGTAGGAAAGTTCCAGAAGACAATAGAGAATCAAAAAAAAATAATTTTTTTTTAATTTTCGCGGCGGTGATGGGGGTTTGAACCCGCGATCTTACTGGTACGACAACTCCGCCTGGCCGGTGAGAGCGTGACTCTACCGTATGAGGGATTGTGGAAGTGCCTGTTCCACTCACTTTTCTGAATACTGCTATATGTTATATATCATAATCTATGCACATCGATGTCACAGCTTCCAGAAACACAACAAGAATTGAGAAGATCTTAGATTATTTTTAAACCAAAAATAAAAATGAATCAGTATCTATAATTCTAATTTAAAACATTAGCCAAAATAATATCCATGGAAAAATCATGAAAATAGCGATGATGACAACGTTATATTTGAGTCCTATTATTCCAATGAAACCACGTGGTCATCCACTTGTGATAACACTCAAATCTCAAGTTCGTCAGAGATCATCTCATGACCCGTTCTCTTAACTAAACATTGTGTGCTCTCTGCTTTTTATAGAATATCAGGGAACAGGGAACAAATCTCCGCCCAAAATTATCTATGCGTCTGTCACTCCTCCTTAAAGTCCTTTCTTAATCTATTTTCAGCCTATTTTTAGTCTATTTCGGTTCTGAACGAACAAATCAAACGTCCTCTGTTGAACTTTAGCCATGTGGTCTGGTGGTATAACACTCGCTTTCGGATCGGAGGGTCCTGGGTTCGATCCTCCCTCGGCGCATAGTTGAGTCCTTGGAGAAGGCTCTTTACTCACATTCTTTCACCGTATTCAGGTATTAAGTGAGTCCCTGGCCGTTAATAGCGTTGTATCGGTTCTAAAAAAATTTGTATCATCGCTTAACATGCGTCATGTCCCGTCCTACATGTTAAATGTTGCTATTGGCCAGGGGCCCCTTGTAAAGTGCTTTGAGCACATTTAGTGGCTATTGCTCTATATAAAAAAGCTCAATAAAATAATATAGTTTAAAGTAAAAGAGAGTGGTGTTGAGTCGTATACGATGCCGAGTTCCTGTGTGTACAAGCAATCTTGAAATTATAGATAGAATGAAGTTGACGTCACTCTGGTCTTTGTTATTGATTGTTGCCATCCACGTTTATGAGTAATACTCACTAAACGGGTACTCACTATCCAGCCTATAAAAGTTCATGATTACACATAGTTTTGTGTGTTGGTCCGTTATACTTCCGGATGGGAATGTTATGAACTTTTTAGCCAAGCGCATACTATCTATAGCCGCCAGTGTCACTGAAAGTTCCAGTTTAACCCTCTCCTTACCAACTATAGGAAAATCGTTACATTCGTTACGATACGACCAACATTTTTCATATTCAAATATCTTTTTCAACATCATAAAAAATTTTTTTAATGAACAGTGTGTTTTAGAGAATGCTTTACTTAAGAAATTATGTATCGGAAGAACTTACTGATATTGATGTCTGAGTGATAAAAATCTATTTTTTGTGTTAGTTGGGTGTGAAGTTTTGGGGAAAATCCTGAAAATGGCTGGTAAGGAGAGAGTTAAATTCATACTTGAAACAAGCGAGGATATATAAGGAGTGTCTTACTCAAGGAAATAATGCTTGGTTTAAATTGTTTTGTTATGAAATAAAAACATTTAAAAATTGAGCTTTAAAAAGTGCAATATCCACTAAATGTGCTCAAAGCGCTTTACAAGGGGTCCCTGGTCAACAGCAACATTTAACATGTAGGATGGCTATATTACAATTTTTCGGACAAAGACAACGCTGTTAACGGCCAGGTACTCATTTTACACCTGAGTACGGTGAGAGAATGTGAGCAAAGAGCCTTTTCCAGTGACTCAACTATGCGCCGAGCGCGAGGCTCGAACCCAGGACCTTCCGATCCGAAAGCTAGACCACATAGCCGCACAAAAGAAGACAAAAAAGGAGGGGAATATAACAATAGAATTGTGACGCGCTAAAGTCATTGTACAATTAATACATGAAACGCGTAATGGTAATGTCCAATCTCATTTAAGTAAATAACAAAATGAAATTGAATGTAAGCTTCAATTTAATAAACGAAAGCAGATAATGTGGACGTTTCGAGTTTCCCCTTTATCAACAAAAAAGGATGAATGAAACTTTAGAGTCGAATGAGATAATGTGGTAGTGGTGTTGTTAAGGCTGTTAACATTATTCCATTCGTCTGCAGTGTTTCATTCATCTTGTTTGTTTGATAAAGGGGAAACCCGAAACGTCCACATTATCTGTTTTCGTTTATGAAATTGAAGCTTACATTCAATTTCACTTTGTTATTTATTTCTTTGAGCCGAAGCTCGAAGCAGCAACATTTACACATTCTCATTTAAGGAATAACATTTGTGACCCTTCGCCTGAAAACGGTATTAAGTCGAGTTGTTAAGATGTTGAAAATTGAATTTATAGCCAGAAATATCAGACTTGAGTTGAGCTTGTATGTTTTATTGAGGAGAATGGATACCATATTCTAAGGTGCTAATGCCGACAATGTATATATTTGACCAGTTTAACGTTTAATTAGGCTTTTATGCCTCTTGTTCGTTCCGACATAATACGAGTTTGAGACGATGGGTTACATTTATAGTGCAATATTTAGCAACCCCATCCCCCAGCACCACCCAGAAACATTTTTCTCACTATTTATACAAAAATATGATTGACCATGAACAAATGTATCATTCTGTCGATCGGTTAAGCTGATATTCTGATACCCGTGGAGATCTATTCACAAATGCGAAAGAAACTGATACTATTTTAAAAATCTAAACTATATTATTACTTTGGAGAAATTGTCTGAATTATACCCCGTATGATGGCACCGGAAGTAAAAATGCTGGAGACATGAAACATGGGGGCTCCTTTCATCAGTTGGTGTTCAATGTCATGTCGGTAAAAAAAGTTTTGGGGTTATTTTTTTTTTTATTATTTTTTTTTTTTTATTTTTTTTTCTTTTAGTTTTTGTTTTGTTTTTTGTTGTTGTTGTTGTTTTGTTTTTGTTGGGGTTTTTTATCGTTTATTTTTGTTTTGAGGTTATTTTTGTTTGTTTGTTTTGTTTTTTTTTTTTTTTGTTTTGTTTCTTATTTTTGTTTCGCGGGGGGGGGGGGTGTGGTTGGGGCGTTGGGGGGTGGGGTTTTTTTCTTGGCTGTTGTTTGTGGGGGGGGGGCGGGGGGTTCTTTTGGGTTTTTTTGTGATTTTTGGTTTGATTGTTTTTATAATCAATTTTTTTTAAAAATAATACATCACATAGCGTGACTAGAACTGGTTTGGAGGGAGGGAAGTGTCATACAACAAGACCAGGAAGTCATACACTTCTTAGTCTGGCCGTTAAGGGTTAAAGGTTTCAGCAGCCTCCTTATCTCATCAAAGATCCGTGTGACACCTTCAACTCCAAGATTAAACTCCAGAAGAGGATTCTGCGGGCATTCGACTTCCCTCTTCAGACGACGAAAATAGAAATTCTGAGGGTTACGGACGAACTTCAGCAGGGGGAAGTAAACCCGGTTATCCTATCAGATAACAACAAGTTATTGGGTGAACAAACACCGTAATAAAACTGTGCTAAAGCTGAGTATGATCACCTGGCAGATATTCGTCGATTTAATTTCAGTCAATTGATGATAGAATTAGACTGAAATCAAGAAAGGCTTGCAAGTTACTCGTATATCAATCTGTAAAATAATAGTTTTATAATTTTTAGATTAACAAGTAATTCTGTGGTCGCTGATAAAAACTTAACATTGGCTTTACGGAACAATTTTGATCTCCAACCCTATTGTTTATATATATTATTATATTTAAATTCTGTAAATAGGTCAGGATGTAACAAATAATACAAATTTATAGAACTTGTTTTATCCTGACCTAGGAAAGAATGCCATCGACAGGGAGCTCCATAACTTAAAATATGAATTTGATGAATACGTTTAATACATATATATATAAGGGGGGGGGGAAGAGAGGTGGCCGAGTGGTTAGGGAATAGCACTGTGACCCGGAAGGACCCGGGTTCGAGCCCCGCTTCAGGCACTTTCGTTTTTTTCCTTGACCAAGATTATTAACCCCCAATTTGCTCACTTGGACAACATGGGTGATTCCTGTTGACATTAGACATCTTGTTTGATGAGTTATCTATATTCCTTCGTGGAATGCCTAGGCGACGATGTCTTATGATGTCGTGGCGGAAAAGGCATAATTTTATATATATATATATATATATATATATATATATATATATATATATATATATATATAGATATATATATATATATAAACGTTACGGTTTTCACACAAGGAAGAATTATACTCATCTTCCTAAATTAAATCAAAAAGTGCCCGGGTTTCATTTTTGTCTACAATACATCAACTTATATGTACTCAAAATCCACCCCTTAACCACCCCCCCCCCCCCCCCCCCCCCCCCCCCCCCCCCCCCTCCCTGCTCCCTTTCCGATCTAAAACTATTTTGAGGTGATAGGTCACCCGTATTAAAAGGTGAGAGTTAACCTTTTTGACAAAGCTTCCTCGACAAAAGAAAAACAAAAACAAAAAAACAAAAAAAACTACTGGTGTATCTTATTGGTAGCAGC
>NC_088364.1:81486342-81588842 GCF_034508935.2 Berghia stephanieae | reverse complement strand
AAAATGACATTTAAAAATAGAAAAAGAAAAATATTATTCAAAGCCTGAAAATCATAACGCATTGTAGCGAAAAACGGATAACTTTGGCAATCCCGTGTTCCTTCAAGCACCCGAAGGAGCAGAGAAGGGCACGTGACTGAGTGAGTGAATAATGATTAAACTCAAAGGGCTAAATTAAGTGTATCTATTCTGTCCCTCGACGGACTCGTTACACACACATCCTTTATCAGGCAGGAATTTTTCCCAGAAGAAACTGTGTTTTCAGTCCACCAGTGGACTGAAAACACAGCTGTGTATTCAGTCCACCGGAAATAAAAATATTTTAAAATGACCAAATATCGTCGACACTTGATCAATATTGACCACATTGATACTGAACCTATTATAGGTTAGGCATAATCAGAAATGGACAGGCATAAAATTTATGGCAATTTGACGGCTTAATAATATCATTTACAGCGTTACTCTCGAAAGTCTTGATGAGAGTTGCTCGAAATCGGGCGCCGAGATTCTTACAGTGGCTGCCAGATAGCCATTGGCCTGACCAATTGGACCAAAATTACTACACAGACAATAATGTTTCTATAATTAATTTTAAATGAACATTTATATCTATTTTTAATTTTTCTGAGTCCGTTAGAATTTTTGGGATTATCAAAACAGATTATTTTTCCAAGGAGATCAGAGTTTTAGTATTGTTTGCCGAAGTAAGGTTCAATTTGGTCACTTTTCACATCGATCACTGGCCTCGAGCACGCCTGTGCCCCTCCCCCCCCCCCTCTCCCCACAACATCATTTTCTTTCAAAATCATCCCTTGTCCTTCTCCTTGTATGGCGAGTCTATTGTTCATTGTCTATCATGTCTTGTAAAACTAGGATTTTTTTTACTGGTATCCCATTTCTTCCATTCTACTAGCCCTAAAATAACCTCAATAAGCGCCATCAAACCTTTAAAAACAATAGAGTCCCTAAAAGAACGTAGAGTCATCTTCCTTAACTTAATGTTTCCGAGTCCGTGAGAGTTTTGTGATTATCAAAACCGATGATTTTTTCAAGGAGATCAAAGTTTTAGTATTGTTTGCCCAAGTAAGGTTCTATTTGGTCACTTTTTACATCGATCACTGGCCTCGAGCACGCCTGTGCCCCTTTCTATTAGCCCTATCTATCTATCTCTCTCTATCTCTAAGCTCCCCCACCCCACCCTCTCTCTCTCTCTCTCTCTCTCTCTCTCTCTGTGTGTGTGTGTGTGTGTGTGTGTGTGTGTGTGTGTCTCTGACGCTCCCTCAAACATATTCAAGACCCTATAACTATAAAGTTGTTCTCTTAAATATTTTGAATTTTTTAATTATTTTTTTGTTCGTTTTTGTTTCGTTTTCCCCCTGAGTCACATTGTTACGTACAAGGAATGCACAAGGCAATACATTTTGACGTCTCACTGTGTTCTAATTTAAAATAATAATAATATTAAAAGTGAGTAAAAGAAAAACAATAAAACTTCTCAAGTCACCAGGAATGGTGTCAACGTGTTGAAATTGAAAATTAAGAATTTTTTTGACTGGTATCCCATTTATTTCTTCCTTTCTACTAGCCCTATCTATCTCTCTCTCTATCTCTAATCTCTCCCACCTCCATCCTCTCTCTCTCTCTCTCTCTCTCTCACTCACTCTATCTCTCTCTCTCTCTCTCTCTCTCTCTCTCTCTCTCTCTCTCTCTTTGACGATCCCTCA
Organism: Berghia stephanieae; assembly: GCF_034508935.2. Lineage (NCBI taxonomy): Eukaryota > Metazoa > Mollusca > Gastropoda > Nudibranchia > Aeolidiidae > Berghia > Berghia stephanieae. The sequence continues at coordinate 81,587,115 of NC_088364.1, read as the reverse complement.
AACATATTCAAGTGCCTATAACTATAAAGTTGTTCTTTTAACATTTTTTTTCCTCTCTCATTTTTTTTTTTAATTTTGTTTGTTAGTTTTTGTTTCGTTTTCCTCCTGACTCATATTGTTACGTACAAGGAATGCACAATGCACAATGTTGACTCTCACTGTGTTCCAAATAAAAATAATAATATAAAAAGCGAGTGAAAGTAAATAAATAAAAAATGCTAAATGTCGTTCAAACTTCTCAAGTCACCAGGAATGGTGTCAACGTGTTGAAGTTGAAAATTAAGAATTTTTTGCCAAGGGATTACAAAAAAAAGAAAAAGAAAGAGAGATAGAAAGAAAATATTATACCGATAAATGAGCTCGAACACCTAACTCACCCCACCCCGGTTACAGTTACGCTGTGTTAAAACAGCCGCCCACCTTGCCTTCTCGCGCTCGGTCAAACAATTTAGCCCGTATAATTATACTCTTTTCCGGTGGACTGAATACACAGCTGTGTATTCAGTCCACTGGTGGACTGAAAACACAGCTGTGTATTCAGTCCACTGGTGGACTGAAAACACAGTTCCTTATTTTAAAATTTAATTTACTGGGGTTTTTTGGGGGTTTTTTGGTTTGTTTGTTTTTGTTTTTGTTTTTTTTGTTTTTTTTTGTTTTTGTTTTTTTTTTTTTTGTTTTGTTTTTTGTTTTTTGTTTTTTTTGTGTGTGTTTTGTTGTTGTTTTTTTTTTTGTTTGTTTGTTGTTGTTTTTTTTTTCTTTTCTTATTTTAAAGGTCAATATCCCTATACCTGTTTATTGTCGTATTTAAAAGACGGAGATAAATCTAAATTGGCAAAGTAACGACAAACATTGGGTGTCTCACATTTCTGAGGTTTAAAAAAATAAGAAAAAATAATGATAATAATAGTAGTAGTAATAATAATAATAATAATAATAATAATAATAATAATAATAATAATAATAATAATAATAATAATAATAATAATAATAATAATAATAATAATAAAACAAAAAAGCCTCCGACCTCGAGCTAACCCTAATAGAAAAAAAATATTCTAGGACTTCTTTCACTACTTCACAAATCAAAATGGGGCCGAGAATCATAACAATGGTCAAATTAGGAAATTTTAAACTTTCACAAATCTATCAAGGTTTGTTCTAGAGTTTTTAAAATGCTTTTATATAATGACAAATTGAATAAATAAACGCCCGACAAAAGGTCCACGGTGATAATACAAATGGAAAGAAATGCTAGAACGAGGAGCTTTCGGAAGGCCTCCCAAATGAACAATGGGCCCAAACGCTTTATCAGCTTTTTTTTAAAATGACATTTAAAAATAGAAAAAGAAAACTATTTTTCAAAGCCTGAAAATCATAACGCATTGTAGCGAAAAACGGATAACTTTGGCAATCCCTTGTTCCTTCAAGCACCCGGAGGAGCAGCGAAAGGCACGTGACTCAAAGGGTTAAATTAAGTTGTATCTATTCTGTCCCTCGACGGACTCGTTGCACACACTTCCTTTATCAGGCAGGAATTTTTCCCAGAAAGTAAAATCGAGACTAACTTGATCACATACAAAGTTGGCTGGGCTGAATTCGTTATTTGATAACGTTTTGTAGTGCCAAAATACCCGGCCACCAGACTTTCTTGGCTTTAGCCGTTGAACCCTTGGTCTCTTCAAGTGAAGGGAATACACACGGGATGTATGTTCTACACTGGTCTAGGGAATCACATTGGGGTAGGGCATCGAGCACTTACACACTGTCTGTTCGCCTGGGGTATGGACAAGGCTAAGGGTAGGGAATACACGCTTCGCGGCGTTTGTGTATGTTGAACCCGTGACCTCAAGCAGTCGGGGAGAGAAGGCTCTAGTTAGACTACGGTTTGAAACGACTTTTTTATGGGGTGGTGGATAGCTCATAGCGAATATTCGTTATCCCCAGACATATATTTGAAAACTCTGCTCTTTTAAACAATTATCCACATTCCAGAATATGGAATGTTTCCAAATGCACATGGAAATAATGAAAGTTAATAAAATATCTATAAAAACATATAATTAAATCAGTTGTTAGTACATATAGACAATATGCGTCGACTTCGAAGTGGGTGTCATGGCCGAATGGTTTAGTCGTCTGCCGTGGAAGTTTTACCAGAATCGACGTTGTGGGTTCGAATCCTGGTTCCGCCACTTTTTTTTTATAATTCCGTCTTCATTTTACAGAAAGTTGCAAGGGATAAATGTCCCATCTATCCTCCCCCACCCCTTTTTTTCTGCGAGTCTATTCTTTTCTCCTTTTTGTTTGGCCTTTTGTTCCGTTTCTGAGCATGAATCTCTTAAAATTGTTTTTATTTTTTTAAAGTTTTTTTTTTTCTCTCCTCTATCTGATCATTTGGTCGCTCTCTGAATATTTCTGTTTGCTTTTTAATTATTTACTCTTTTTAGACACTTTTTGAGATCGGAGTGGGGACGAATATGACAATTTGCTAGAAAATAGAAAGGAACCAAGAGAGAGCGAGAGAGAGAGAGAGAGAGAGAGAGAGAGAGAGAGAGAGATTTTTTAAAAAGAGGTGGGGGGAGGATGGATGGGACATTTATCCTTTGCAATGTTCTGTAAAAAGAAGACGGCATTTTTAAAATTTTTTTTTTAAGTAGCGGAACCAGGATTTGAACCCGCGACGTCGATTCTGGTAAAACTTCCAGGGCCGGCGACTAAACCATTCGGCCATGACACCCACTTCGAAGTCGACGCATATTGTGTACAGGTGTACAAGACTGGTGTCTGGGGATAATGACAGCCTTCTTCTTGGAATACACACTTCCATCATGCATATAGTATCAGGTATCCAAATTAAATCTGTATTTACTGTGGCCGATACGGTATCGTTTAATGCCCATTCTTAGTAGTCCACAAGAAATTTTGCTTGTTGATACTTATTTTCATCGCTCGTCAGCCTAATTTCTGAGGGATAGCACCTCATTCCTTTTGCTTACTTTTTGGTTAGCTTATGTGAGTTTTATACTATATCACGACAACGGAAATAATCGAAAAAGAAATGAAAACTTTACTTCTAGCTGGCAGCTACAGACGTAGCCGATCACGTCACGAAAGTGAAGGCTAAGGCTAAGGCATTTTCTCTTCGTTCTCTACTCTAATTATAATTTTGCACAAAATTTTTCTAGCCTAAAATCTAGGTATATTGGGTAGATAGATAAATGGTCTGATGTACGAGGGCTCTTTCATAATTAACCGAAAAATGCCTGTAAAATCCGCGTTTTTTATGCTATCAACAAAATTCTTGCACCTGTTCATACCTTGACTCGTCCTTCATTTCTCTACGTAACAGCCAAGTCTGTTGACACACTTCTGCCACCGCCGCACCATGGAATAAATACCCTCTCGTAAGAAATTTCCGTCAAGGTTTTGTAGCCATTTCCGCACATGGTCAACAAGCTCTTCATCGATATCAAAGCGCTTTCCTGCCAGCTCACGTTTCAGTGGCCCAAAGAGGTTATAATCAGATGGTGCGAGGTCTGGACTGTGTGGTGGGTGTGGCAAAATCTCCCATCCATATTTCTCTAGCCAACCTTGCGTCACTCGTGCTGTGTGGGGTGTAGCGTTGTCGTGTTGCAAAATGACCCCGTTGGTCAACTGCCCTGGGCGCTTTCTGCGAATGGCCTCCCTAAGCTTGTCAAGAGTTTGGCAGTACCTTGCAGCATTGATTGTTTCTCCAGGTTGTAAGGTTTCGAACGGAATAACACCACGACTGTCCCAGAAAACAGTTCCCATTATTTTCTTTGCTGACCGCATGACTTTGAATTTCTTCGCGACAGGTGAGGATGGATGTTTCCATGTCATCAAATCTTGCTTTGTTTCTGGGGTGCAGTGGTGCAACCAAGTCTCATCACGGTGACTATGCTGTCAAGAAAAGTCACATCGTACCCTAGAAAGTCTCCGCCGGCGTTGGCAGTATGCCCGTGAACCCTGCGTGAGCTCTTGCTTCTTCTCAAAAGTTCCCTGTAGATGTCCAATCTTTGTTCTTTATGATTGTCGGTCAATTGCTTAGGAACCCATCTTGCGCTGACTTTTCTGTAGCCAAGTTCATCAAATACAATTCTATGGGCAGAAGTTTCCGAAATTTCAAGACTGCTTGCGATTTCATGAAGTTTCAACCTCCTGTCTTGACGAAAAAGCTCATCAACTCGCTTCCCATTGTCTTCTGACGTCGCAGTTATCGAACGCCCTCTCCCTTCCCTGTCTGTCAAGTCGGAATGGCCGGCTTCAAACAAATTACAACAGTGATAGACTTGTGTACGGCTTATAACATGCTCACCATATACACTCTGAAGTTCTTTATGAATTTCGGTAGGATTCAGACTTTTGGCGTTCAAAAAAACGTATGACAGCTCTGATTTCCTCCTTTGACCAAGTTTCAAGGTGGGCCGCCATCTTTAAAATCGTCTAGAAATTCATTGTGCAAAACGATGCACTTCATAATTTCTGGGAATATCCTTAAGAAAATAAGGAATATCATGTCGTTTACAGAATTTAAAAATCTCCAATGGTTGCTGAGCAATGGGCATTTTTCGGTTATTTCTGAAAGAGCCCTCGTAGATAGATAGATTTTATTTTTTTTTAAAGTATTCATCATCCATTCATCATTGATAGTGATAGTTCGGTCTTTGGAACTGGTCAATAATTGTTGTGAACGGATTTCTTCAGTCTCCACCAAAGTGGACGTTCTCCATAATACTGTCTAGATGTAGAAGGAAATATATGGGCGGTTTAAAAAATGCCATGCATCAAGGCATCACGCGAATTGTCCGGGTATGTTCGTCCGGTAATAAAAACGTAATAAAATCAGAGTCAACACTTGACTAATTTCAATCAACTTATCTTAAGCCCCCCATAGACGCTGACATCCGCTGATCGCGGTACGGATGACCTATCGCTGTGACCCGATCCCTGCGTTTATCGCAGATGATTTTTGCCCACATACGGGGAGATATTTTTTTGAGGCGATCGGCGACCGGGGGCGTGGCAGTATAAAAAAAGTGGACAATTTTTTTCGGATTTTCGCTGTTTTCACGTCGGATTCGTGATCAGCGTCAAATTTACAATAGGTTTGATACTAAGAACTGTGTGTTTACTCCAAAAATTGGTGAAATTAGAAATAAATTTTAATTAATAGTGAGGCTATGTGGCCAACAGAACCGATCCCAGTTACTGTCTGTTATTCTATCTTTTGTCTTGCGCACAATAGTGATTACTTCTCACTAAATTATATCAATTAGACTGTTGAAGGAACGAAATTGACATCATTCCACTCTTTGTTATTGTATTAAGGCAGTCATTTTGGTAATTAGTTCTCACTAAATTATATCAATCAGACTTTTAACGTTCAAGGTTACTCGTAGTTTTGTGTGACGGTACGTTATTTCCGACTGGTGGATGTTGTGAGCATTTTACCTAAACTCATAGCATCAATAACCGTCCAAGATATTCGCATCATATGTAACAATAGCGATAATATTCTAACATGTCGAGAGAGAGAGAGAGAAAGAGAAAAATTTACTTGCGCTATATATACCGCTATATTCAATAAAGGTGCTCAAATCACTTTATAAGGGTCTTTGGCCAACATAAAAACATGTTAGACGAGACATGACTGTTAAGCGATATTGCAATTGTTTCCCGACAGAGACGACGCTGTAAACAGCGAGGTACTCATTTTAACAGTGAACAAGGTGAGAGAATGCGAGTAAAGAGCCTTTTCCAAGGACTCAATTATGCGCCACTCAGAGCGGGACTCGAATCCAGTACCGTCCGATCCAAAGGCGAGTGTCATTTCACAAGATCACATGCATAGCCGCACAAAAAAGTGATGAGAGAATAGATTCATATGTATTGAAGGAGGAGAGAGCGGATGGAGTGAGTAAAGTTCTTGGATATTTATAGAAGGAACCAAATTGACGTCACTCATCTCATTGTTAATGTTTTTAGACACCCATTTTTATGATTAGTTCTCATTAAAATATATCAGACTATAACGTTCACGGTTCCATGTAGATCTTTGGGCTGGAGTGATATTTCTGGCTGGCGGACTTTGTGAGTATTTTAATTTAACACAGAGCATCAATAGAAGGAATGAATTTGACGTTAGTCAACCCGTTGTTATTGCTTTTAGACAGCATTTTATAATTAACTTATCACTAAGTTATATCAATCAGACAATGAACGTTCGCGTTTGCAGTTTTGTGTGTTAATATGTTATACCCCGATGGAGATGTCGTGAGTATTTTTCCAATACGCATAACATCAATACATTTGCAATCCGATTTAAGTTTAAAAGCAACGTAGACCACGGAAATTTTTCCATTTGTGGACAATAAAGATTTTTTATTTATCGTCATTATTATTATTATTATTATTATTATTATTATTATTATTATTATTATTATTATTATTATTATTATCATTATTATTATTATTATTATTATTATTATTATTATTATTATTATTATTTATAAAACAAATCGACAGTGTTCCCGTGGCAGGTTAAACGGGTACTCCTCGGGACTACTCGCATTCGCACCCCCCACCACCACCACCACACACACGCACACAGCTCTTTTCTTTTTTTTTTTTTTTTTTTGGGGGAGGGGGGGGGGGGCGTTGTTTGTAGATTATAATTCAAGGTTACAATGCCCACCCCTGTCATCACGTAGTCAAGGCTTTTTGGCATCTGCCAATCCCAAATGTCTGTGTCAAGGTCGACCGTCATGTCGCGTCAACGGCGGGTGAGGAGGAAAAAAAAAAAAAAGAACTGGCATATTATTATATCATTACATTGAAAATTATGAAAACTATTTTTTATTTTGTATGAAATCCTTTATAAGTTTTACGATGAACAAGAACGAAACTTTTGCCATCTACCTCTTCCTGGCGTAACATTTATAAAAATATTATTTTTAAAAAATAATAACACAGCATTTATTTGGCGCAATATCCACGTGCCTTGGGTCCCAAGGCAACAGCAATATTAGACTTGAAAGACGAGACATGACGCCTGTCAGGCGATGTGACATTTTTTCCCAACAAAGACAACGAACGGCCATGTTCTCATTTTACACCTGAGTACGGTGAGAGAATGTGGGTAAAGAGCCTTTTCCAAGGACTCAACTCTGCGCCACTCAGAGCGGGTCTCGAAACCTGAACCTTCCGATCTGAAAGCGAGAGTCATACCACTTGATCCATCACAAAACAGGGAGGGGCACTTTTCTGTCGGCCACATAGCCTCAATATTAATTAAAATTTATTTCTAATTTCATCAATTTTTGGAGTAAAAACATAGTTCTTGGTTCAAACCTATTGTAAATTCGACGCTGATCACGAATCTGACGTCAAAACAGCGAAAATCCGAAAAAAATTGTCCAATTTTTTATACTGCCACGCCCCCGATCGCCGATCACCTCGAAAAATATTAAGCAAAGGGGCTTTGCGGGCGATCGACCGTACCTAGGTTTATCGGCCAGGTATTTGGCCACACACATTGCGTTTTCACCCCGGTTTGCCTGATCGGGGTCTGAACCAGGATCATATCCGGGCGTGTATGGAGCCTTTTAGGTAGATGCAAGGGAGACCAAAATCTTGGTCTCCCTAGCCAAACTGGCCAGTTTTGGTTTTGGCGAGGGAGACCAAGATTTTAGCTTACCAGCGTAAAACCGTATTTTGGTTCATAGAATTGTTTCTTTATGTTGAAGAGGCGAGGTTTTTTTGTCTTCTTGTTTGGTTTTGTTGCTGTTCTTTTTTTGTTTTAAAAAGGCGTTGTAACAATATTACCCTGCCCCTCCCCCTCTCCCAGAAAAGTAAAAGAATTATTGAAACTAAGAGGAAATTGAAGAATTTAAAAAATGAAAACTAAAATAAAAATATTTTTTTGAAAAGAGAAAGAAAACGAATATAAAAATAACGTTTTTGTGTTAGTGTTAGACAACTGATAACTTACATTCTTTCTTCTTCATCTTTTCTTTCTTTTTTTTTCTTTTTTTTTTTTTTTTTGGGAGGAGGAGGGTGATTGGCATGCTATTATCATACGGCCTAAAAAAAAACAACCCAATAAATAAAGAACAAAAACAAAATAAAACAACTCCACTCCACAACATAAGAAATAGTTCTGTATATGAAAATGAATGAAAATACTTCTTCGACCAAAATCATGGTCTCCCTAGTGAAAATTGAAAAGTATTAGTAAAAAAAAAGAGCTAAATTAATTTTTGTTGGACGGCCACTAACTTGCAATCTCTCTTCTGACTTTTTTTTTTTTTGGGGGGGGGGGGGGGGGGGGTGCATGATAATAATATATGTCAAATCTTTTTTTTTTTTTTTTAAAGATTAGTAAAAAAAACCACAACAGAAAAACAATCAGGAATAAATAAATAGAAGAAAAAAAACTTTCCTTTTAAACAGAAAGAAACAGTTTTATAAACGAAAATATGGTTTTATGCCAGGAAGCCAAAATCTTGATCTCCCTAGATGCTTCCTTAGTATTAGTGTTAAGAGCTTCCAAAATGGAGGGAGGATCGTTTTTATACCCATAGTGACGTCACAAACTCACAGGAAGAATAACACACAACAGTGAATGGAACTCACAAGGACACCCAAACATGAAAACAATTCACAACGGCAACTTAATAATAGCTAGACAACAACAAACATAGAAACACAACAATAAATACATTCCCACATTGTGTATGATTTCATATCAACTATCCTAATTCTCTGCAAAATTTCTTTTGATCATCACAAAGGAAGCTGTATAGGCATAGAGGCCAAATTGAAAATCGTCGCCATATAGGCCTAAATGCATGGTGTGTACACGAAATATGTGTCTCTACTTCAGGTTTTCTAGTCATCAATTTGGTTCGTGCTGTGCCAGTCCTTGCAACTTTGTCTTTTACTTTCATCTTCCAAGGTGTGAAACACATTTCACATATTTGCTGTACAGTCCCATTATTCAATGGGAGCATCGCAAAGCATTGACCAATGTCAATGTCTATATGTGAAACCAGCCTCATACTTCAAGGGGTGGGGGTAGAGAAATGACGGTACATCATTATCCAGCAGACATCGATTTTTAAACATCCAAGGGTTTTAATGAGATGTGCTTCTTGTTTGCAACGAGATATTGTGTTGGTGTAGCTGAATTTTAATACACATACGTCAGTGGCCTTGGGGCTGCGATGACCAGGTAGGTTGAAATGCCAGGCTACAGTTGTATCCAATTTGTTGGTATCGTACTGTGGAAGCTGTGCAAAGCGATCTCCCAGTCTCGCCAAACTAACAGATATTACAATGTATACATCTAATGGCATGCACAAGGTACAAGTCTGTAAAAGTAAAAGGTCATGTGATGGTCCAAACTTTCTCCGGAAATGCAATGGTGTGGTCTTCATAAAGATACTGACATGTCCTATCTTGAGGCCTCGTACATCTGCGGTTTGTAGGTCCATTGTCTTTTTGTTTACTTTCCAAGATCCTATTGCTTGCTGAAAGGACAAGCAAAATCTTTCTCTGCCATCTATTTGGTTTTTAAATAATGTGTCTATGTTTTTGTTGTAGGCTGAAGGAGGTTTTTGAGCCAGAATCATCCCGTGTTTGGCATTTTATTTTATTTTTAAACTGATAAATTCATGTATGTTCATTAATTTTTCATCCAAAGAGAAGTACTTGCTATGACTATAGTTTAATATTAATGTAATCTCATTATTATTATTATTATTATTATTATTATTATTATTATTATTATTATCATTTTAAAAATTATTATTATTATTATTACAATTTTTTTCCGTAAACGACAACACTGTCAGTCAGTTTACACCAGAGTGTGGTGAAATTTGTGAGTAAAGAGCTTTTTCCAAGGACTCAATTTTGCACCATCCCCAATGATTCAAACCAGGAACCTACCAGCCCAAAATGTGAGTGTCATACTATACCACAAAATGATATAACCACACACATGCATTCTTTAGTGTGTTTGAAATCATTATGTTATTTCATTTATCATCTAATGTATGCAACAGTATTTTTTCTCTGATGAGCAATATAGGGCATGGAGAAGTGTCAGATAAAAAGAGAGAATAAAAATATTGGTGTCAAAGGAGAGTCAAACCGTGATCCATTTATCATCTAATGTATGCAACAGTATTTTTTCTCTGATGAGCAATATAGGGCATGGAGAAGTGTCAGATAAAAAGAGAGAATAAAAATATTGGTGTCAAAGGAGAGTCAAACCCATGATCCAATACGCTTCAACAGTCGTAGCATCACTTCCCTCATAATGACGCATGGTAACTTAGTAACTGGCTCTAAACTATCGGAACAATGGCAGATGCCCTTATGAAATATTTCTCAGACGAGCATAAAAGCGTATCCAGAAGAGAGAAAAAAACATAAATCTGATCATGTTTTGACTTTTACACATTCTGATCACAAGACATATGAAAAGTTCTAGCCAGCATGAAGAATAAAAAGTACCGATTTTCTTTGTTTAGAACCATGATGGCTGCCATTGCTGGGTGACGTGACATCAGACTATTGAATCCACTTGATGCGACATCCACCACTAAATAAAGGTTTGAGAGTGGATGCTCTAGCCACTGAGCTGTCCAAGCTGGTACTTCTCATAGTTAATTAAATAAGTGCCCACTCCACACTTTAAATAAATTACTATTTTTTTCCCCTTCTTTTTTATTTATTTCAGGGAGGGAATGAGTTCCCAAAAGCCATTGATACAAACAAAATTGAGTTTTTCTCGGACGGATTCAACTGACAGCCAGAGTAGTCTTAAAAGGAAACATAGTATGTATGGCCCTTTTGTTGTGGACGTATTTATGGATTTAACATCAATTACAATATTTTTCTTTCAAGATTGCAAAATGTGTAAACTATTCTTTCCATATACTCAGTTTGGAATATTATTTAACAGATTATGAATAGATTGTGCTGCTATGTGGTCTTGTGGTATGATAGTCGCTTTCAGAATGGAAGGTCCTGCGTTTGAACCTCGCTCGACGCATAGTTGAGTCCTTGGAAAAGGCTCTCTTTGCTCATATGCTCTTACCATACTCTGGTGTAAAATGAGTACCTGGCTGTTAACAGCAATGTCTCTGTCGGAAAAAAATTGTAATATCGCCTGACAGGCATCATGATTCGTTCTATGTTTCATGTTGCTGTTAGTCAGGGACCCTTGGTAAAGCACTTAGAGTTAGAGCGTGTTTAGTGGATATTGCGCTATAAAAAAACGTTAATTATTGAGTATCTTAACAAATACATGGTGAACTAAGTTAGTTTCACTCAAGAGGATGCCCTTGACTTTTTTGTAAATGTGATTTGTGTGTTTACATGTTGAATAGAAGTTTGACTAAACCCTTATACAAACGAGGCCATCTTTAAGCATGCTGTCATTAACTCACTCAATCCTAGAGATTTTTGCAACTTTTCAAAATTGGATAAAATGTATTTAAAATGAACCTGTACATTTATAGTTTTATTCAACTACCATTACCATGCAAAAACTAAAAACATTAGCTAGGATACCATGCCTATAATTTGTCTCAGAAAAATGTAATAAATAGCCATGGGGTAAAAGTAACCCGATTAAACTACGGATATATTCGGTGTTAGGGTTGAGTGAGTTAAGCACATTTTGAACTCAAGCACGGTAAATGGCTCTTACTGAATTTTTGCCTTTGAGCACAGTAACTTTGGCTTCAGGCATGCTTCATTACAAACCGCGTCTGATTCTGGCTGTTAATACTTGTTGTAATCCACTAACTTCCATGGACTGGTGAATTAATGGACAGTGATAATGTCCAACCTATGTTGGAAAGGAAGCAACCCCGAGTAAAATCAAAAAAAAATTTTTTTAATTTTAAATTCCCTTTATTTATCTCATATGGGGAAATTTGTCTTTGGGGTCTATTGCAAGGGAAGACTGGAATAACCCAGGCGTCAGCCACAGTGCAGCGCCGCAAATTGAACTTAGGTGAGGTGACTTGCTCAAGGCCACATGGTGCAGTGGCGGGTGATCGAACTCTGTACCTTTCAGGTACGAAGCAAAGACTGTACCACTGAGCCACACTGGCCCTTATAGTAGAGGTATAAAATAGTAGGAAGATAATGAAATGGAAGTGGTGACCAAAATGCCTTCTTCCTCAGAGCTGTTTCAAAAGTGTTTTTATAGAATCAAGTGGTCTCCCAACTCTGTAACTATAGTTTAGGCAATTACAAACACAGTGCAACAGAGCATCGTTTAACATTGCAAGCAAAGCTCAATAACTGAATTCTTTTCACCAAAATAAGACAGACATCCTCAACACAAAAGATTCTCCCCTATGACATACTCCCTTTTTTTTCATTTTCACCATCATGAATTATGAAAATATAAATAAAATCTAAGAAAACTAAACATAAACAAACATATACGACTATGACTGGTAATACAGCAACATCGTGTGTGTTGCACAATCACGACTAACTTACAAAGGGAAATAGCTCATGAAATTTAATTCATGGAAATCTTTGGTTTATGTCTATTCAGACTTAAGCACATTTCTGTTTTAAGCATGCCTAAGCCTTCTCCCGAAGACTGTGCTTAAAGGCGGCAAGAACTGTACTAGATTTTTGTTCAAATCACAATTACTATCATCAGGCATCTCGTAATTCCTGTTTTCACTAAGAGAGTTGTAACAGCGAACCTTCAAACTGGTCAATCAAACATGGAAAGTTAGCAAACCAATAACAATTGGGAACATTGAGTTTTGTAGGGTTTTTTTTTTTTTCTTTCTTTTTGTTAGCAAACTTGATAATTTGAAATTGCAAACTTGATACTATCACTAAACTAAACCAAGAAGAAACGCTTCCAGATTAAATTTTACCTGGTGAAAAATGTAAAACGTAAGAGTTGATTTTCATATCCTTGGGGTCATGGCCTGAATCTTTGTGTGACTTGTGACTCATGTTTAGTATTAGATATGAAGAAATAACAGAAATCCAATGCAAAATTTGTGTGCGTCCCTGACATAATCAGTCGCATGGTGACAATTTTTGTTTTGCGTTTTTTTAAAGCCCAATGTCTCCTGATCATTTTAATCTTTATTTGAAGCAAATCGGGTGATTTTTCATGAAGTTATGGTCTAATGCATGGGCTATGGTGTGAAACCCTAATTTTGAGAAAATCGCTTCCAAAGTTGACAAGAGTTGATATTAAGTATAATGATTACCTTCATAAAAATATAACATAAAATATTTAGGATTAGAATTCAATTAAAATATTTCATCAATGTGTAGAAAAATGTTTGATTTAATGAATTTTGATGAGAACTCATTTTCCATAAAAACTGACCTCTTGACTAAAATTGTCAATATCTCTGTTCAAAGCTTTTCACCATGCGACTGATTATCTGAAGGACGCCCACATATAGTCTTTTAACTTCATGACACAGGGGGAGGGGCAACTCAATAATTATAAACAATTTAGAGTACTCATAGGAATGAGCAACTTGCCTGATTTTTTTTTTTCTTCTGATTCTTAATCACTGAACTGTGTTGTATAGTGAAATGGCTTGGTCTCTTGAATTTTAATTATGTTTTATTAATATAATCATTCGTCATATCTTATTTTAATTCAAAGGTGGAAGTACAGAATCAGAAGAAACTACGATGTCTTATGGTGCAGCAGGTCATTCTGGGATTTCAAGGTATTGTACATTTATTTTCCCATTTTTCCTTTTTTTTCTATCTTTCTTTTATAATCTATAATGGAAAATCATGCCATCTTTTTTGTACGAAGCTGATGACTAAATTGTTTTGTTTGTTAACAGGGCTTTGGCCTGTCCTATCTCTGCTGGGAGTATTAGCCTTGCTCTGCCTGTCTATGTTCAGAGATACCCAGGATGTTAATTTTATGGTTACTGGCTTCGTCCATAATGTTGTGCAGCCGACATGCTCCTCACATTCTAAGTTATGAATTTTATGTTCTGTCCATTTTGATTCCTAGATTCCTACTACCTGCTTTTCCTCACTGCGCCCAGTTGGGCTGTTTGCCGTCATCAGCCGAAGTTGTATTTCAGAATTAATTGTTGTGGCTATGTGGTCTTGTGGTATGACACTCGCTTTCAGATCAAAAGGTCCTGGGTTTGAGCCTCACTCAGCGCATAGTTGAGTCCTTGGAAAAGACTCTTTACTCACATTCTCTCACCGTGCTCCGGTGTAAAATGAGTACCTGGCCATCAACAGTATTGTCTCTGTCAGGAAAAAAATTGTAATATCGCCTAACAGGTGGCATGTCTCGTTCTACATGTTAAGTGTTGCTGTTGGCCAGGGATCCCCTGTACAGCGCATGTCTGCGTATAGCCATAGATTGATACTCTATGTATAATTTGAATATTTTTTCGCCTCATCATCAGGTATTCGAAACCCAATTTGGAACCCGAAGAAATGCAGACCGACTATGGTAGAAAAAAACTGTAAATATATTTCTTTCTTTTTTTTTTAATGTTTCTTACCTGAATACTTATTTGAAATTCTTCATTGTGATCCATTGTATGTATCCTTACATAAATATTTCCTCTGCAATCTTAAGATTCATCTGTGACAAAGACATTATGACGCAAATAATTTAGTCTGTGAGTATATAGTATCTTTTACTCGAGGTGTAAATATGGATGTAACTTTTATGAGTAGGATTTGTTTGCCCATTTGAATTACACTTTTTTTTTTCTTTTGTTTTGTTTTTTTTAAGTCCTTCAGCTGGGTGGGGTTCCCTACCTCCACAGTTGGCAGGGAGGTATATACCGTGTTTTCTATCCCCTTATATCTGTGTTTTCCAACATGCTTTCTGTGTTTGTCATGGTATGTGATTGCTTGGTTTTGTCCTGACCCTGGCCGGAGTCCTTGGCTGGGAAGGAAACAGTCAAATGCATAGTTATTGTTTTGGGAGATTATATTTTTTTCCTTGTTAATCATCTCTCTGTTATGTATTATTATATTTGTTATTTTTAATCTATAATGAAATGTAAGCATTTGAGTGTATTCCTCTTTGTTGGATCTTGTGCTTGTGTCTGGGTGAGACTTAAAGGTGATCTCAAACTAAGTACATTGATGGTATGCTCTTGGAATCTACATCTGATCCTTATTTGTTCCCAATTCCCCTTTGTCTTACTTTCTCTTGGGTGCTTTAATTGTAATTCCAGAACTTTTTACTATCCCATATTCTTCCTTTTTACTGGTATAACTGATATAACCTTAATGTGTTGCAAGCGCTGTAAAACCCCTAAAAACAAAAAACAAAGCTACCACAACGACTGTTGCTGTTGATTTTCCTTGATTATCTGATTTATTAGGATTCCACCACCATTTTTTGTTTCAAATTTCGACCATAAAAATAATTTATTTATCAGATGAGCACTAAGCTTTGCATAATGAACCCACACAATTTTTCTTCTTTTTATCTCTGATAGGTCACGTTTGCAAAGCAATGAAGCACCAGAAGACCCAGGTGAGTCCAGGGTTGAATTTTAAATGCAAAATTGGAAAGTCTTTCCAAGATAGATTTTTCTACAGAGAGGACCTAAAAAATATCTTTGTCGTCTGTCTGAAATTTAGTAATGTATTTATGTCTTTATTGTTTTTTTGTTGTTGGCTGAAGAAGGCTTTTGAGCCCGAAACGTTCCTTGTTTTGGTATTTTGTTCTTTTTGAAGCTGTTCTATTCATTTTTGTTTATGACTTTTTACAGTCCACAGCTTGTAGCAGCCTGGTATCATATTAAATGTGGTGCATTTTTAAAGAATATTTTTTACAAAAATGTCATGAACAACAGAAAAAAATAAATAAGAACTTGTTTTTGAACAAAAAAAAAAGACAACTTTTAACCCCAATCAAACCAGTTTATTTTTGTTAATTGTTTCAGAATTTGTCTGCTTTTTTTTTTTTTTTTAATCTTTTGAATATCAGGGATAAAGCTTGTGGAACATAAAACACGGGTAATCTGATATTACATTGCGATCTCATATTTCCTACAGAGGATTTGGAACCTAATATTCAAGAAGAACCAAAACATGAAAGTGATGATGATGAGGAAGACAGGAATTCCTATGGGTAAGGTGATATTTATGAATGATAGACTGTGATACGTGAAGTTCACATTCCCAAAGTTGGCTTAACTCTCTCCTTACCGATCCTTTTCAGTATTTTCCCCAAAATGCCAGCTTACCCATCAGAAAAATTGATTTTTTAAACTCAAACAAAACAAGCTCTCTACAAAACAACTTTATGTTCTTATTAATTAAACAAAGATCATTCTTCAAAGTTTGTGATGTACAAAAAATTTATTATATTTTTTTTTTTTTTTGCTCTTCTTTATTCTTACCATTATTATCATTTATGTAAATCGGAATTTTGGAGACAATGGCGGAATAGTACAAATAAGAAGAGTGAAAATAGGAATGATTCCGCCAAAAGCGGAAGGGTTGGCAGGTATGTAAATGTGACGATTTTGATGCAGGTAGTAAGGAGAGGGTTAAGCTGCGTTTGATTGCCTAAACTGTTAAGATAAAAATCTGAAAAGATGTGTATGAAATAGTGCCAGCCAGACAAAGCAGAAAGACAAACAAAGTAATCCCAAGAAATCAGCCTGCCTCGATGATTATCACAGTCATGTTGTTTTGTTGCATATCATTCAAGTGCCGTCTCGACGCTCATTGTGAAACAGAAAAATACTGTTTGTAGAGTTTAATTCAGACACCTCCTTCCTCTATGTTGCATGCCCAGTTTTGAGAGATGTGAATTAAATACGTTCATGAATGCACAAGAGCAGATAAAAGGCTGTAAAAGCCCACATAAATCTGGACTTATATCATATCATATCATATCATATCATAAATACACTTACTGACTAATTCGAGTACTTTTTGTGCCAAAGCTTCTTATGCAGTGTGTGTGGAATTCCCATGTGGGCTGAAGAGCTCTAGTTACAAGTTTATAGCATTTGAAAAGTTTTTATTTTATTTCTGTAGATTTTGATATAAAGATTTAAAAGATATTTTAATGTACTAGGGAGCTCTAGCCTTATGCAAAAAGATGTTAGAATTGGAGATGGCAAAAGTGAAAACAAACACAAAATTCAAACAGTTTTTTTTTTAATACTGTCTTTGACCTCCAGTTGCATCTGCGAATCCGTCTCATGGAAGATGTCAGGTTTTCAATGTACTTGATTGAAATTGCTTCCCAAATGTCAATCAAAGTTGAAACTAATCGTCATTGTTACTGGTGTATGGACAGGCTCTTAGTTCTCTTTTCAAATTGTCTCATAGATGTTCAATTAGATTAAACAGATGAAACAGCTGGCAAAGGATCAATGTTATTTACTCACTTATGCCGCCCCTTGGGGCGCCCAACATGAGCCACAAGTCTTCGCCATTCTGTCCTGTCCTCCATAAGCGTAAGCAGCTCCCGGGTGTTGTCCATTTCGGTGTCATCTAACAGACAGTCAATGTATGTTTTATTCTGCCTGCCTCTGCTTCTGGTTCTCTCAGGTAGTTCCCATAGCACAAGACTGCTTGCAATCTCCTCCTTGTGTCTCCAGCAGTGCCCCGCAAGTCTCAGTCTTCTCTTTTGTATCTTCGAGGTCACTGGGGGGGGAGATGTTATTATCAAAAAGCAAGTTGAAATCTTTTGGTGATCGCTCTTTTCGATATTATGATCCTAAGCTCTGGAATACCATACCCCATTAGAGAAATCGAGAATATCTCAAACTTTAAATCTGCTTTTAAAAAAAACAGTTTTTCACAATTCATCTTACACCAATTGGAATGTTTGTATAATATTATTTTAGCAATATGTATTTTGTTTCCATGTTTAATTTTGACCACCTGTGTTTGTAACGTAATTCATTATCTGTAAATCGCTCTGTATTATTATTATTATTATTATTATTATTATTATTATTATTATTATTATTATTATTATTGCTATTATTATTATTATTATTATTATTATTATTATTATTATTATTATTATTATTATTATTTATTATTATTATTATTATTGCTATTATTATTATTTATTATTATTATTATTATTATTATATTATTATTGCTATTATTATTATTATTATTATTATTTATTATTATTATTATTATTATTATTATTATTATTATTATTGCTATTATTATTATTATTATTATTATTGTTATTATTATTATTATTATTATTGTTATTATTATTATTATTATTATTATTGTTATTATTATTATTATTATTATCATCATCATCATCTTTTATTTTTTCATTATTTAGATCCCATGAATCTGACATAGAATTTGTTGATAATAATTTGTCTGATGACAACCTTGACCTGCAAGACTGGGTAACTATTTTTCATTTTTTTTTCACATGGTTTCGCATTCCTTCAATACTGGAATAAGTTTTGGTAAATTAAAGAATATCCCGACTTTTAATGTTTAATGCTGGAGTGGAGTCAGCGTCAAGTCTTTGCTGGTGACACTGTTTGTTGAAGTCGGGAGTCACTTCCGTTTAGAGCAAAAACTCTGACCTCAACCGATCCAATTTTAGTTCTGCTGGGAAATAAGTACTGAATAAAGTGGAGTGGTTTAATTCATAAAATGTGAAGCCCTGAAGTTGCGGATATGTGGTATAGTGGTATGACAATTCACCTTTGGATTGGAAGGTCCTGAGTTCGAGTCCCTCTCTGAGTGGTGCTTAGGTCAGTCCTTGGAAAAGGCTCTTTACTCACATTCTCTCACCGCACTCCGGTGTAAAATCAGTACCTGGCCGTTAAAAGCTTTCAGAAAAAATTGTAATATCACCTGACAGTCATCATGTCTCATTCTACGTGTTAAGTGTTGCTATTGGCTAGGAACCCCTTTGAATATGTTTTGTGGATATTACGTCATATAACTCAAGCTCAAGTTATAAGGATGTAACCTCAGATTCCTAACAAAGCCCCAAATAACCTTCTTTGCCATTTCCAGTGCAGGTCTATTCTATCTACCACCAGTGCAGGTATATTCTATCTACCAATCAAAATTGCTGTGTCAGAGGCGACAATGAATGGCCCCTTGACCACCCAGCAGTGATTGGTTAGCTAGGTGTTAGATCTGGTGTAAAGTAATTGCGATAGACTAGCATCCTATCAAAAGGGTAGCAAGCAATTGCTAATGTTCATTTCACGCTCTAGAAACCGGGATAAATTCCGGCTTCATGTGCCAAATAGCTCTGAAGGACGACTACTCTGTTCAGATGACTCCATCTAGGGTCGATTTGAAATCGGCTTGACCTGTGCGGCTATGTGGTCTAGTGGTATGACACTCGCTTTCGGATCGGAAGGTTCGGGGTTCGAGCCTCGCTCTGCGCATAGTTGAGTCCTTGGAAAAGGCTCTTTACTCACATTCTCTCACCGTACTCAGGTGTAACATGAGTACCTGGCCATTAACAGCGTTGTCTTTGTCCGAAAAATTGTAATATCGCCTAACAGGCGTCATGTCCCATCCTAAATGTTAATTGTTGCTGTTGGCCAGGGACCCCTTGTAAAGTGCTTTGAGCACGCTAAGTGGATATTGCGCTATATAAAAAGCTCATTTATTTATTTATTGGGTTGGTTAGAATCAATTTTGACCTTTAAGACTTTAGCATGCCCCCTATATTCTGCATCACGAAAGGTGACTAAATTTTCCATGATGGTGCTGAAATTAACTTAAAGTGTCATAAGCATAATGAAAATCCTTAAAAAAACAAATATGAATATTCAGTGTCATGTTGTCTCCCACATGGTCTTGTTCCCAGGGTTGCCCATTTGATGACCTTCCAAAAGCACCAGAATGTTTCAGGAAACCATTGCCAATTCTGAGGGATCATCCTCCTTATCACTATGTCTATTTTATCCCTGTAAGCATCTGGTTTTTCATAATTATATATTTTCCATTGATTGGTTTCAAAAACAAAATAAAACAGAGTAGGGAGAGAGAGGGAGAGAGAGTGAGAGAGAGAGAGAGAGAGAGAGAGAGAGAGAGAGAGAGAGAGAGAGAGAGAGAGAGAGAGAGAGAGAAAGGGGGGGGGGGGGAAGGGGACATGAAATGGAAAATTGGTTCTCTATGGCACGCTGTAGTTTTGTGAAGATCATGGGACATTGTGAATTCATAGTACTGGATTATACGAATTAATTTCTTTTAATTTTCACAAAAGCATTTCTAGCATTAAATAATTTGCATTAATTTTTTTTTTAATTCCTAAATCAGCTAAGACCCAAATTTGCCCTTGTGATGCTTTGCGTAAATGGCTTTGGTGATTAAGTATTCAAAGTTTTAGCCTGTTTTTATCCTAAAATATTTCTTAAATCATTATTAAGTCCACCAAAGAATAAGGCACAAAAGCTTTTTATTTTTTAATTGATGAAAATCGTGCCAGTAAAATTATATGTATTCTTAATCTAGTCACCTGGAACAACTACAAAAGACGTCTAACTTCTTACATCATGGCACAAGACTGAAGGGCTAGAGCTCAGGTGGTCGCTGAGTCGGATAAGTAAATCTAGTAAAAATCCATTAAAGTTCAAAATAGAATGTGTGAAAAAACATTTAGAAAACACAAGCAGTCATAAAACACCACCACACACTACACACTATCTCAATATTATAATAATGCAATTGATATGTTTATGTTGTTGTTTTCTTTTGCATTCTAATTCCCAGACTGATAAATTGAAGGAAGCAAAAGAATTCCCTCGTTCTCAACCTGGTGACTTTTTTGATAACTGGGACAGAGTTGATGAAGTGAAAATGCCTTGCTCCCAAAGCAGTATAATACCTGATCCAAATAACGTACTGGTAACATTGTGTATATATTTGTGTGTTTGTGTTTGTGTGTGTGTGCACGTGTTTGAATGATGGTGAGATGATGATGATTATCTTGTTTTAAAGAATAGGCCAAATCAATAGATTCTGAAGGCTAAAGAAAATTCGACCTTGTTAAGTCATTTAGGTGTTAGGTTACCTGTGATAAACTCATACCTTGATTGTCTCAATAGTCAATCAACCGACAGGTGACACAGTCTATGGTGCTGTCCTCTGTCCAAAGACATGCATTTAAAAATTTATTTTTAAAAATTTTAATTAAAAAAAAAAAATTCCCTTTATTTATCCCATAGAGGAAATTTGTCTCTAGGATCTATTCCAAGAGAAGACTGGAATAACCCAGGCGTCAGCCGTGGTGCAGCACCGCAAATTGAGCTAGGGCAAGTGACTTGCTCAGTGCCACACAGCGCAAAATCGGGTGATCATTTTGGCTAAAATCTAAAGAAGCTAATTGCTCTTTTCATTTCATTTTACATTGAGATTGGTAGCATTCTTTATCATGATAATAAAATGTTTTTAAACGTGCAAAAATGTAACACCCTAGTTTCCACATCATCTGAAACTGAATTTAACCCGCTGAAATAATTTTATGTGGATTTCATTTTGAATTTGAATCGGAGTGGTTTTAGTAAATACAGACCTGTAAAATGTCCAACAATTGTCGGAATTCCGACCATTATCGCCTCGATCATTTTACTCTTTTCACCATTATTTTGCGCTTAATGTAAGCGTATTGTATTGACTTCAAACGTATGTGCTGTAGGTTCCAGGGGGGGGGAGGGAATTTTTTCAGCTGTCATTTACAAGTGTGTAAATACCAAGCTGCTTGAAGCTATAGGCTGTTATAACGGCTTTAAAAAAAAAGAACAAAATACTAAACACAAAATGTTTTGGCTCAAAACCCTTCTTCAGCCAATAACAAAATCAGTAAAAACGTCATTACATTACTTAAAATCCAATCAGATGGCAGAAAAGCATTTGGCACATCCAGTCAGCAAATACAAAGTCAAAATCTCTGTCTGAAGTTTGAAAATGTTGGTAACAAAACGTGAATAAAAACTTTCTGTGCCTGCCAAAATATACAAAGAGAGAGATAATTTGAAATATTTCAAATAGTTGAGTCCTTGGAGAAGGTTCTTTACTCACATTCTCTCACCGTTCTCAGGTGTAAAATGAGTACCTGGCCGTGAACAGGGTTGTCTCTATCCGAAAAAATTGTAATATCGCCTAACAGGCGTCATGTCCCATCCTACATGTTAAATGTTGCTGTTGGCCAGGACCCCTTGTAAAGTGCTTTGAGCACATTTAGTGGATATTGCACTATATAAAAGCTCATTTTTTAATTTTTTGAAATATTGCATCATCATTTCTGTAAAATGTTACATTTAAGATTCAAAGTTAAATTTTGTTCAACAATATAAGTTACACACCTGAGTGAAAATAGAATGTTGAATAGCTGAATAATTATCATTATGTGCATATTTGTATTTTAAACTTTTTCCTTTTGGTTTGACAGGATGGCTCTGACAAAACTATCAGTCGTTGGGAATTGATTGAGAATTCTCTGAAGAGTGGGATCACAGACAGTTTTGACCTTGAAGTAAGGCAGGCAGTTATCTCGTCGTGCTCCAAGCATTTTGTGGAGTTCATGATAGGTCATTGGTAGAGCACTTACCTCTCAAGTAATAAATAATAACGTGAAGTTGAATGTAAGCTTCAATTTAATTACAAAAAACAGATCAAATGAACGTTTCGGGTTTCCCCTTTATCAACAAAACAGGATGATTGAAACACCACAGATGAATGAATTGATTTGGTAGTGGCGTAGTTAAGATGAATAATCAAACCTCTCAAAAATATCCAGTACCAATCCCAGGTTCAATCGAGATTTGACCAACCCCCTCCCCTGGCTATCCATCTCCCCTGTCTACTAGTGCGGGGCGGTCCTTGGCAAGCTTAAGGACCACGGTCCTACGGTCCTTGGGAAATGAAGACCGCAAGGACCGGTCTCTAGACCGGTCCGTTCATTCTTGAACCGTTAAAGACCGCTACACGATGAAAACCGTGGCCTACAGGAGTAAAACACACGGAGTAGTCACACTCATTTCAAATTGTAACCTAATTAGAGAAGAGGGGTGATGCCTTCTTTATTTGCTCACCGTACTTCATTGTTACTTCGATAATTTAATAAAATTTGAAATTTATCCCCATTAATGGAGATAATGGCATCGCCCAAGGCGTTGATCGAGTTGTTCGTGGCGTTGATACACACACGCAACTCCTACCCCCCCCCCCCTCCCCCCCCCCCACACACACACACATTAGAGGGCAGCGAGCATTGAAGAGTAAGAGAGAGACGTGAAGTTATAATAAGAGGGGGTGGATGAGGTGATAAGAGGGGTCGATGGTGACTTTTTCGCCAGATCTAACAAACTCAGCTACCCATTCATTGCTGAGTAGACAGGGATTCAGAAAAAAATCGACTGCACCCGGGATCGATCTCTGGCCCTTTGCGTATAAAGAGAGTGCTCTATCAACTGAGCTATCGGGGTCCCCAAATATTCTAGTGGACCTTTTAAAAATACAGACGTTATAACTGGTTTTTTTGGACGGAAGAAACTAATGAAACTCATATTACTTGATTAGTTAAAACACCAAACGAAATTTTAATATTATTGTATTATTTTAAATGACAACAATGCGATAGAAAGGAGTGGCGACAAGAGATGGACAAAAGAAAACAAAAAATCAGACTTGCAACTTGCTAGGTTCGACACACACACACACACACACACACACACACACACACAAACACACACATCTTTTGTAGTCACATACATTTCAAACAATAACCCATTAGAGAAGAGGGGTCATGCCTTCATCATAGATCATTGTCATTGCGATCATTATGGTGTAGTAAATTTTGAAATTTACCCCGTATAATGGAATCGTCCAAGGCGTGCGCCTCCTGTTCCCCCCATCTCACACACGAAAGGGCGGTTTGCGGAGTGGAGGGAGGTGGTCGTCTGCCTCTATGGTCGTCTGTGTCGTTTAGTGTATGGCAAAGGGGGGGTGGGTGCGATTAATTAAGTGGGATGGGTGGTGATTGGTGGAAGATAGGCAAAGGACCGAGGCAACGAATCGCTGGGGAAGTAGTATGGCGCGAGACCGTTGAAAGGTGATAAGAAGTGAGGACCGCCGGCGGTCTTCCTCTATGGGACTGGACCACGGTTCACAGCTAAAAGACCGTGGGACCGGTCCTCGGTCCGGTCCTCAGCGCGGCACTACTGTCTACCCCTGTTGTGAATGGATAGTCAGGTCTGCTAGATCAAGTTAAACGTACTTTACGATGGACTCGCATCCTATCTAAAGTGCAGCAAGTTTTTTTTGCTACAGAAATGGAGATAAACCTTATGGCTCTGAAAGACAGCTTAATGATCAGAAATGAATTATAGATAGAACGAAGATGACGTCACTCAGGTCTTTGTTTTTGTTTTTTGCCATCCACGTTTATGAGTAATTCTCACTAAACTGTATGAACCAGGCTATAAAAGTTTATGGTTACACATAGTTTTGTGTGTTGGTCCATTATACTTCTGGATGGCAATGTTGTGAGTTTATTAGCCAATCGCATACTATCTATAGATTTCGTTGATATCGTGAAAAATTTGTGATTTTTAGAAAATGTCATTGAAGTTATAAAATTTTATGTCTCACTATCCTTGTTTGCAAAACAATTTGCAGTTTTGTTGAAGTTTTTAGTTTCCTGATTAGATTAATTTAAAAGCATGGTATGTATTTATAAATACATTATAAATTACAGAATTCCCAACTTGACAGTCCTACCTTCATAACTCATTTTCAGTCGTATTAGAGATGATCTTAAGCAAAATTACTCGACCAGTTTTTGACCCAGAGCATAAATGTAGAGTGCAATGAAATGAACGTGACAGAGCTTGCTTTAGATTGAATAACTTGATTGTGCACACTGAAGATATGGTGAAATTTCACCTGAAAAGAAATTTTATGTCATGGAATTATTTACATAAAAGATAATAATACAACGCAGTTTTAAGGACAGAATCGAGTCTGTTTCTTCGAACAAAATTTAGTGACTGGATGGATGACAATGCTTTTACTATCCCATTTTGTTCTTTTTTACTGGGGCTGATATGACCTAAATGTGTTGCAAGCGCCGTAAAACCCTTAAAAACAAACAAACAAACAAACAATCTCTAGGCACCCTCCATTTTTTTTTCAAAGTTTGTATTTCTGTTCAGACTAATAAAAGTTGAACTATATTGTTTTGAAACAATTAAAAAAAAGAAAAAGAAAAAAAATAAAGATGAAAGAGTTAATTTATTTTCTGTCTTTTTCCAGGAGGCCATTTTGAAATACAATCATCACTACCGCAATCACTGGAATTTTGATGTTCTTCATCATTACTTTGAGGTAAAGTGCCATTTTTTGATAAACCGATTGAATTTTTATTGAGAAAAATACCCTGGAAACCATATTTAACAGACTAAGGTAGAAGAGGCACCAGGGAATAACTAGGATTTATCAAATACCATTTTTTCCCCTTTTCTCTTAATCTTCAGTATACTTTTATTAGCTTTAACAAAAATTCTTTTTTTTCTTAATTGTTTCCATCTTTTCTGGGTGGGGCTCCTTACCTCCCATAGTGGGCACGGAGGCACTAACTGAGTCTTCTATCCCCCTATATCTGTTTTCCAACATGCTTTCTGTCTTTGTCTTGGAATGGGATTACTTGGTTTTGTCCGGGCCCTGGCCGGATACCCTATCTGTGAGTGAAACAGTCAAATGTATAGTTAGAGTTTTGGGAGATGATATTTTTTGTATTGTAAATCAGCTCTCTGTTATGCACTGTATTGCTTTTTTTACACATGAGTGTATCCCTCTTAGTTGGGACCTGTGCTTTTAGGTGATCTCAAACTTAGTACTTTGATAAGTGTGCTCTTGGAATCTATATGTTTCCTATTTGAACAAATTCCCCTTTGTCTCACCTTTTCTTGGGTGTTTTAATTGTAATTCTAGAATTTTGTACTATCCTTTTTACGGGCGCTGATATGACCTTAATGTGTTGCAAGAGCCGTAAAACCCTTAAAAACAAAACGAAACAAGCGTTTCTATCTTTTCTGTGAAGAGCAGGGCCATGAACATATTATCTTCTATAGGTTGTCCTTCTGCCGCTGGGGAGGTGACTTGCTATTTATTCTACCCCCTGTGTCTTTTGTGAATTCTAAACTGCTAGAATCTGTGAGTTGAGTTTTTGTTTTCCTGCACGCAGCTTATTTTCCCTGTTCTGGAAAAAGGCTATTTGGTTTTGCCGAGGTTGGTTGATGTGTTTTTTCATGAGAAGTTATTTTGTTGTTTATTTTCTACATAATAGGATCAGATGGTCCTGGGTTCGAGCCTCGCTCTGCACGTAGTTGAGTCCTTGGAGAAGACTCTTTACTCACATTCTCTCACCGTACTCAGCTGTAAAATTAGTACCTGGCCACTAACAGCGTTGTCTCTGTTGGAAAAATTGTAATATCGCCTAACAGGCGTCATGTCCCGTCCTGAATGTTAAGTGTAGCTGTTGGCTAGGGACCACTTGTAAAGCGCTTTGAGCACGTTTAGTAGATATTGCGCTATATAAAAGCTCAATTATTAATTTTTTTTTAATAATAACACTCTATATCCATCATATTTAAAATCATATATCATATCATATCATGCAATATCATATCATATCAAGTCATGGGTGAAAAGCTAATGGAAGTAAATCCTTTTAATGCCTTTGATGAAAACAAATATTAATAATGATTGATAATAGTCACTAATCACTGTATACAATTCACAGCATGGATGGTCAGAAATAATAATATATTAGATAATATTCATTATCTACAGTGTATCAGTAAAAGTTATGAATGTTTTTGTAATATTATGTTTAATTCTATATCGCATTTTATTTGTGCGGCTATGTGGTCTTGTGATATGACCACTCACTTTCGGATCAGAAGATCCTGGGTTCGAGCCTCACTCAGCGCATAGTTGAGTCCTTGGAAAGGGCTCTTTACTCACATTCTCTCACCGTACTCGAGTGTAAAATGAGTACTAACCGTTAATAGCATTGTCTCTGTAGGAAAAAATTGTAAAATCGCCTGGCAGGCATCTGTCTCATTCTACATCTTACTTGTTGCTGTTGGTCTGAGACTCCTTGTAAATCACTTTGAGCACATTTAGTGGATGTTGCGCTTAATAAAAGCTACAGTTTTGTTGTTTTTTGTTTTGTTTTTTATTGTATCCCTCATGGTTGGAATCATGTATTTTGATCTAGGTAGTGCTTTTAGATGGTCTCAGACTAGACACAAGGATAAATTGCTCTTTAAATCGTTCCTGATTTCAACGAGTCCCCTCTACTTCCTTTAACTTAGGCAGAATTAATGTCTTCCCTACAATCTTTCAACTTTTCTGACTTAATCTAAAATGGCCTAATATTTATCACAATTACCTCAGAACAGTTTTCGCAGCATTTCTTTTATTTTGTATTTCAGCAATGTGGTGAAGAGGACAAAAACACATTTTTCATGACAACTTTGCCAAAAATGATAAAACTGGCTCTATCGTTACCTAAATTGTTTACTAAGGTAAAATGGAACAGTCTTAAAATCCAATTCTTTTATCAATTGTTGAAAGAAAAAAAATTTGAGTTAATATTTGTATAGAATTACGAGTAACGTGTTTTGTATTGTTCACAAGTATTTTTAGACTTGCTTTTAAATACTGTAATATTTTTCTTTCTTTCTTTCTTTATCTCTCTCTCTCTCTCTTTCTCTCTCTTTTTTTTTTTTTTCTCTCTCTCTCCCTCTCTCCATCTCTCTCTCTCTCTTTCTCTCTCTCTCTTTCTCTCCATCTCTCTCTCTCTCTCTCTCTCTCTCTTTCTCTCCATCTCTCTCTCTCTTCCTCTCTCTCTCTCTCTCTCACTCTCCCTCTCCCTCTCTCCATCTCTCTCTCTCTTTCTCTCTCTCTTTCTCTCTCTCTTTCTCTCTCTCTTTCACTCTCTCTCTCTCTCTCTCTCTCTCTCTCTCTCTCTCTCTCTCTCTCTCTCTCTCTCTGCCACTCTGTGTGTGTGTGTGTGTTGTGTATGTGTCTTATTTTTTATTCTCACAAATTAATTTTCTTGATTACAGGCCATTCCATTCCTCAAGCAAAGAGAGGTAAAAAAATTGACCTTCACTCAACATCAAGTAGCTTGCCTACTGGCCAATGCCTTTTTCTGTACATTCCCCCGTCGGAATAAGACGACGTCAAGAAGTGGGAGTGGCAGTCATCCCAGTATCAATTTCTCAAGGTTAGAATTTTTAATTTAAAGGAAAGGTTGGCGCGATGAAACTAAAAATCTCTAAATGTGATATAATCATTCTGTAATATTACTGGATGTAACTGGACTGCCTTCTTATCAACAAATCGACAGTTGTTTTTGGAGAAAATGATGGGTGGTTGGCATGGAAACACATATAAACAGCCGCCATCTTGAATTTTTGCCTATTTTTCACGTGACAATTCTCAATAAGTCGGGTAGATTTAAATTATTTCCAAACTTTAGTTTCCAGGAATAAAATCTAATTTTGCGGAAATCGCAATTTAAAAAAATAATGGAGAAAAGGTGACTATCTGACCCACCGAAGACCCCCCCTCCCAAACACATACGGATTTTTGGATTCTAAATGCACTGGCTACATAACAGGGACCCAGGGATTTTCATATCTCTCTCTCTCTCTCTCTCTCTCTCTCTCTCTCTCTCTCTCTCTCTCTCTTTCTTTCTCTCTCTCTCTCTCTCTCTCTCTCTCTCTCTCTCTCTTTCTCTCTCTCTCTCTCTCTTCTCTCTCTCTCTCTCTCTCTCTCTCTTTTGTGCTTTTTTTCTCATGGATCTAAGTTTCGTCAATTTCTCCCTTTCGTGTTATCAACTGGTCGCTATCCATTTTAAAGTTCTCCGCTGCATGAGAAAATCAGAGAAAGAACTCCCCTATCATCTAAGAAACTCTCTTATCACTCTATAACTTTGTGGTTTATCGTTAAAGCCAGCCATTGAAATCAATAAAGAGAGTCTAACCTTTACTGATTCAAAATTACGGTTTTGAGTATTAGCTCCAAATGATGTGATATATAAATATACAATGTCCTTCATCAACCGAAGGAAATGGCATTACCTAACCACACATAAACAACGATTTTTCATGTGAAAAACTTTTTGACCATGAAATGTTTTTGATATTGTCCATAAGTGGCCATTGAATGAAAATATCAATAAATCTAAAAATTGAAAATTTTAACATCAACCATTTGTTTTCACTGGCGATCTTAGCCTTGACAATGTTAATGTTTGTAGCTTTTGGAAACTCGTTTTTGATCAAGTGTGGTTCTACTATAGATCTGTGCGGTTATATGGTCTAGTGGTATGACACTCACTTTCATTAATTGTTCACTGGCTTTTAGATTAATGATATTGTGCCTAGAGCTCTTTGGGGGGGGGGGGGTGCGTTTTAGAATCAACTAAATTGTTATTATCAATGATTCTAATTGATCAATTACTACTAATATTACTGCCACCCACATCTACTACCAATGTAAAAAAAAATTGTCATTTCTACCTCTACTATCATTGCGATTATCTACAATTTAACCTTTATTTTTTTTAAATACTGTGAAAAACCAAAGATTACTTATTCTTACACCATCTTTCTTCTTTTCAGTATGTTTGGTTATCCTCAAAGTCCTCAGAGAGTAAGCAAACTCAAGTGCATTCTTCATTACTTTGAGAGAGTAACAAAAAACAGTAAGGCAATTATTAACAATTAATTTAGCTAACGTTTAGGCACAGATAA
Source organism: Berghia stephanieae (assembly GCF_034508935.2). NCBI lineage: Eukaryota > Metazoa > Mollusca > Gastropoda > Nudibranchia > Aeolidiidae > Berghia > Berghia stephanieae. The sequence continues at coordinate 81,557,281 of NC_088364.1, read as the reverse complement.
CACTCTCCTTACCAGCGATTTTCAGAATTGTCCCTGAAATTTCCCACCCATCCAACACAGAAGAGCAACAACTACATTCTATACATATTACTGTTCAGCAAATTGAGCTCTACAAAACAGTGTCCAGTTTCATAGCTATCACAAAACATTTTCTTTTATATTTTGTGATGCACAAAAGAAATTAGAATGAGATAAATGTCGGTTGGATCGTAACGTTTGTGACGATTTTCCTGTGCATGGTAAGGAGAGGGTTAAGTTAGCTGACAAGTAAGATGCAATGCATTCGGCTAATTTCTACTTTATTTTCCTAATTACATCCATGGGTGCCAGTTTTCCGGTTCATGCCGGAATTCCGGTTTCGCGATATCTCGAAGTCAAATACCTCTGGTTTCAGTGTTTTGAGTAAAATAACATAATAGCATCGGTAAAAAATTCGAAAACGTGATTCAGCTACCTTTTCAGTGTATAACTGCACTGTGAGTATTTCACTGTGTATTATAAGTTGGTTTTAAAATCAAATTAATTTCCTCATTGTGTCAATATGTTTGCTGTGTTATCATTTAATAATGGTATAAAAACGGTGATGAAACAAGAGAAGTTTAGGCCGCATTTTCAGTAGGAACATTTTCAGGTTTGGCAAAGTGTCGAGATTTTAGTTTCAGGTTTCAGCACTTCTTCCTGCTGGCACCCATGATTTCATCACTTTCATTTAATCTGGAGCAAGTCTTTATGTTGAATTGTTCAGTGCACAAAATATCTAATTTTGGTGTAATGGTAGCAAATCTGACAGGTCGTCATGAGGTCTGACCTATGGACCTCAATCCAAGTAGGCTGAAATTTTTGTATTTTTTTTTTTTCTGCTTTGGCTTGTACTGTTTTCACATAAACATTTTCAGACTTTGATCTTATATATCTGAGTGCTCCCAAATTTTTCAATAGTATAGAAAACTGACACTTTTGGTTCATATCTTTATTGTCAATACATATACGGGCTTTGTGTTGTTCAAAGATTTCGTTGATAAAGTCAAAAACATGTGATCAGTGTTTCATTATTAAATTTCAAGAATGTAAAAAATTTGTAGCAATTCTTTATGTAGTTTTGAGTTTAGCGCTTTTGGATAATTGAGAATTTGATAAAAGAGTAACAAAAATTGTTTACATTTAGTATTGTTTTTTAATTAATTGATTGTTCAACCATTTTGATTTAATCAATATTCATGGCATTTTGTGAGTGGCACATGAATGTCACTAAAGTGACCGTTTTCCAACAAGCTGTATGCAAGTTGGCAAGAGCCAATTCTAAACACTGGACTTACTTACTTACTTATCCGAACCAGCGACCACCTGAGCTCTAGCCCTTAGATCTTGTGCCATGTCGTAGAAGTTAGAAGTCTTTTGTAGTTGTTCCAGGTGACTATAAAGTGTGTTACTGCTAAACACTGGACGTATACATTAATTTTATTGTTTTCCTCTTTTATTCCTCTTATCTTTCTATATATTCAGTGCCAAAAGGAGTGGTTACGTATTCAAGGCATATCTTACAAAATAAAAATAAAAATTGGTCTGATGACCAATCCAAACTGACCAAGTTACACCTGTCATCCACGGGGACTATTGAAGACAAAGGACGGGACATGCTGCAGGTATTGTGTTGTACACAGACTAAACACATGGTTTTCATCTTGGCCAGGACTCTTTTGCTTTTAGTAGAGTTCAACTAAGGTGACCCCAAATTTATCAAAAAGTCTCTAACATAAAAACTTTTGATATTACAATTTTTCGGACAGAGACAACGCTATTAACGGCCAGGTACTCGTTTTACACCTGAGTACGATGAGAGAATGTGAGTAAAGAGCCTTTTCCAAGGACTCAACTATGCGCCGAGTTAGGCTCGAACCAAGGACCTTCCTATCCGAAAGCGAGTGTCATACCACTAGACCACATAGCTGCACCCAACTATCCCCATCTTCTTAGGTTATTTTTAGTTTTTACCAGTGCTGAAATGACCGAAAATTGCGACACTATCGCAAGTGCTTGAAAATCCTTAAAAACACAAAACAACAAACACGTCCCTAATAGAGATTTCACATCCAGTAATGACAAGGATAAGCTTATCAAGCCTCACGTAAACAATCTTTTTTTTTTTTTTTTCTACATCTAAGGACTGGGATATGCTACCAAAACAGCTTTAAAAAAAATAAAAAATTTAAGTAGTCCTTCAGAGCCATTAGTTAGGCCCATGGAGTCGGAATTTATCCCAGTTTCTACAGCATGAAACAGACAATAGCAATTTCTTGCTATCCTTTGGATAGGACGCTAGTCTATCGCAAAGTACTTTTCTCCAGATCTAACAGATCCAGCTACCCATTCACTGCTGGGTAGAATGGGAGATCAAAAAAACAAATCTCGACGGCACCCGGGATTAATCTCGGCTCCTTTGTGTGTGAAGTGGGTGCTCTACCAACTGACCTTTCAGAACCCTCAACCAAAACACCTATACTAACCAAAAATTTTGAAACATTTAAAGTTGTCATTTTCAACATCAACCACCACCATCATCATCATCGTCAACACCACCATCATCGTCATCATCATCATCATCAACAACATCATCATCCTCGTCAACACCACCACCATCATCATCATCCTCATCAACACCACCATCATCATCCTCATCAACATCACCACCATCATCGTCAACCAAAACAGCTTGGACTAACCAAAAATTTTAGAAACATTTAAAGTTGTTACTGTCAACATCAACCACCACCATCATCATCATCATCATCATCGTCAACACCACCACCACCATCATCATCATCATCATATCGTCAACACCACCACCGTCATCATCATCATCATCATCATCATCATCGTCAACACCACCATCATCATCGTCATCATCATCAACATCATTTCCATAACAATAAAAATAATCCTCAGGCTGACTTTGCTAACAAGTGCGTGGGTGGAGGAGTGTTAGGCCACGGGTGTGTTCAAGAAGAGATCCGATTTCTCATCTGTCCTGAGATGATCATCTCCAGGTTATTTACAGAGGTTTTGTTGGATGACGAGGTTCTCGTCATGACAGGTTGGCACATTTTGTTGTATGTGTGTGTGTGTGTATGTATGTGTGTGTGTTTGTGTGAGAGTCTCCTTTACCTTTTTTAATGATTTATTCACAGCTATGTAGATTTCTGTTTGGTTATTTTGGGTGGGGGGGGGGGGGGGATTAGGGTTTTTGTTAATTTGCTTTTTTTTTCCCATACTTCTTTACTAGATTAAGGCAGTAATAGAATTAATAAGGTTGTTAATATAATAATGATAAAGATTAATGATGTTGTTACTGTCAACATCAACCACCACCATCATCATCGTCAACACCACCACCACCATCATCATCATCATCATATCGTCAACACCACCACCATCATCGTCATCATCATCATCATCATCATCGTCAACACCACCATCATCATCGTCATCATCATCAACATCATTTCCATAATGATGATGATAATAATGGTGATAGAAATATGAATAATAAAAACGATAATAATAATAATAATAATGATGATGATAATGATTGTACTTACGGGTAAAGTTGCTGGGAAGAAAAGAAGAGGGAGACAGAGGATAGATTACATTGACAATCTGAACAGATGGATTGGTGGAGGAGGAACAGGAATCGCGCTATTGAGAAGATCTGAGGACAGATATGGTTTGAGGGAAATGTCTGCAACAGGCCTGGCGTTTGATGATGATGATGATGATGATAATGATAAAAATTATTATAAGAAGAAGGATGAAGAAGATGATGATGATGACGCTAATAATAAACATTCTGACTTTGTATTCATAACGGCAGGTTGTGAAAGGTTTAGTTCTTACTCGGGTTACGCACAAACATTTCAATGGAAGGAAGACTTTCAGGATCTTGTTGAAAGGTGAGATTCTTTGATTATCTCTCATCATTAATCGTCACTGCCAAATATACTTTAAATTTTTGTTTGTTTTTCGTTATTTTGTTTATGTTTTTTCGATGACTACTATGTTACTAGTGTGCATCTGTGTGAATGTGTCTATGTATGTATTGTTATAAATGTGTAACCAAATGACAAATTGCCACTTTTTTAAGGACAATAAAGATATTATTATTATTATTATTATTATTATTATTATTATTATTATTATTATTATTATTATTATTATTATTATTATTATTAAATTACCATTATTATTTGACAAAGAAAACAGCAATAGGAAGGACAGATCTACAGGGTATCATTCTCAAGATTAAATGCATGTTGTTTTTCCTGCTCTTATTGGATGATATAATTAATGCCCATGGGAGCTGTGGTGCATTGGATATCACTCATGGTAGCTCAGAATCCCTATAGATAGTTCGAAGATGACGTCACTCAGGTCTTTGTTATTGTTTTTTGCCATCTGCGTTTATGAGTAATGCTCACTAAACTGTATTAACCTGACTATGAACGTTCATGGATACACACAGTTTTGTGTGTTGGACCGTTATACTTCCGGATGGCAATGTTATGAGCTTCTTAGCCAAGCGCATACTATTAATTCTTCTGAAAATTAAACCAAAGCTCTTGCATCAACACAATGTTGCATTTATTTTCATGTGCTAACTGTAGCAGTAGACTTGTTGTAGTAGTAGTAGTAGCAGCAGCAGCAGGAGTAGTAGTAGTAGTTTTTGTAGTAGTAGTTGTAGTAGTAGTAGTAGTAGTAGTAGTAGTAGTAGTAGTAGTAGTAGTAGTAGTAGAAGTAGTAGTAGTAGTAGTAGTAGTAGTAGTAGTAGTAGTAGTAGCAGGAGGAGTAGTAGTAGTTGTAATAGTAGTGGTAGTAGTTGTGGTAGTAGTAGTAGTAGCAGCAGCAGCAGCAGTGTTATAATCTGATCACTTGATCTCCAAACACTTTCCACCATTTTGCAAGCTTCACTGCTTTGTTGCTGCATTTTCAATGTTCGTGGGCATGAATACCATTATTGTTCGATTCAATCTACTCTGCTCTCCGATTGGGAGAGAAATTATCTCTAATATTGTTTTAATATGATCTAGAGATCTGATACCTCTTAAATAAATAGATGACCCATCATCCCAAAGCTTGTTATGCATTGGAAATATTAGAGAACGATCTAAAGTGTCTTCCTCTGAAAGAAAGAGGCTTAAACAGCAAAGATGGAGGAAAAAATCCAATGAAACTATAGCTTTTTTATAACCCAATATCTGCTCAAACCGCTTTACAACGGGTCCCAACCAACCAACAGCAACACTTAACATGTAAGACAAGATGTGACACCTGTAAGGCGATAACTTTTTGACAAAGGCAATGCTGTTACCAGCCAGGTCCTCACTTTGCACATGAGTACTGTGAGAGAATGTGAGTAAAGAGTTTTTGTCCAAAGATTTGAACTGCACCGTCAGGAGTGGGACTCAAACCAGGGACCTTCAGGTCTGAAGGGCAGTTTCCCATACACTGGACCACCAAACCGCAATATAGCATTTTTATTAATACAAGCTACCACCAAATCATGTTCACAGAAACATCGTTACATTTTAATCGTACCATTCCTCAATCACAAACTCATCATATCATCGAGAAGACTACAGACCACCTACAAACCATGAAGGAGCTGAACTAGTTTAGTTAATTACTACAGCGATGGGAATCAATGCTCATTATCTCGACCACAACATTGTTCAAAGATAGAAGATTGGCTGGATGGATAGGAAGAAAATTAGGTCACCCTCTGCAATTCCCCCCCCCCCCCCCTTTTCCATTTATCCCCACCTTCTTTCACTTGCGCTTTTTCTTGCATCCACATCCAACACCCTCTCCATATATTTACATTGTTTCCACATTTGACAAAATGTGATATCTTGTAACCTTACATATTTGTGTTTTGTTTTTGGTCTCCTGACGAAGGCCAAGGGCCAAAACATTGTTAGTTTTGTGTTGTTCCCTTTTAAATGAGTCACAGTTACTCACTTTATCTTTCTCTCCGTTTTATTGGCTCATTTAGGCACCTCTAGTTTTTGTGTTCCATCGATGATACATGTTTGATTTTCATTGTTATTTCTCAACCAGAGACGAATGGGGAAGGAAGTACACGGAGGTCGTGGCAATGGATGCTCTGTCTATAAAAAGACACATGAATCAGTTTGAGAAACACTTAGTCCTCAGAGAACTGAATAAGGTAATTTTTTCTTTTATTACTCTCATAAATACCAATAATTAACAATGTGAAATTGAAATTTAAAACAGATAAAATGGACGTTTCAGGTATCCCCTTAATCAACAAAACAGCAGGAATGAAACACTACAGGCGAATGAGATAATGTGGTAATGGCGTTGTTAAGATGAATAAACAAAAACATTGATGGGTAGGAAACTCCCTCCATCTCATCTTTTCACACCAGATATTGTGACATTTAAAATGTGATTATTTTACTGTGGATAGATTAAACTTCCCATTGTTTTGTTTGTTTGTTTTTGTTTTTGTTTGTTTTTTTAATATAATATATTTATTGGCTTATTGCATTCGTTGTAGGTGATAAAACTGATCCAATAGCCGTCTTTTTACAATATTTAAGTGAGATCAAATGGTTTAGCACTGTGTTGGAGTTTTAATGGAATTCATATGAAACCTCGAAAAGCCTATACAGAAACTGTCCATTACATTGTAATGTGTAATTTATCATCCATTGTTTAAAACTCTAAAAAGAGCAATTTAATAATAATAATAATATATATATATTATATATATATATATATATATATATATATATATATATATACTTTATTCATCCAAAAAAATGGAAATTCATTTACAGACGTGGCATGCATAAAAATGTATAAACACAAAGTTGAGAATCTATGGCGACAATGTATACATATATATATATATGCAAATGTACAAACATGTAAAGATATACAACCAAGAATCAATAGCAACACCTTATATAATTTAATAAATTTATTTGTGCCTTTTAAAGGAAAAAATAGAAATTACCACAAAGTGAAACCAGCAAACTGTTAACAGTCCCATACAGATCTTAGAATTGAGTCATTAACATTTGGTTACCAAAACCAGAAGTCATGATTTAATCCCCTCCCTCGCATCTGTTTTATCTTAAGGCTTACTGTGCTTTTGAGGCTGGACGAAATGACCGGCTTCCTGCAGTCTGCACAGGCAACTGGGGTTGTGGAGCTTTTGGGGGAAATCCAGAACTGAAAGGTGTGGTGTTGTAATCAATGTTTACTACCAAGCAAAAAAAATAATTTGTTTTTTGTTTACTTTTACCAAAAAAAGTGTTTAAAAATATTGTGAACAGAAAAAAAAACAAAAAAAAAACAAGAAAACTAGAAAATCAGAATGTCAAAAGTTCTATTTTCCCTCTTTATGATTGTAAATTCTTTATTATTGTAAATTTTCCAAACATCTTGGATTTTAAAAATTTATTTTTTGTTTTTTTGTTGTCATTTATTCTTAGAAGTTTAAATAATATATATATATATATATATATATATATATATATATATATATATATATATATATATATATATATAATTTTTTTTTTTTTTTTTTTTTCCTTGGTAGTTCTTCGTTTGTTTGTTTGTTTTTTCTGGAAAAGTATTTATTTTCCATTTTTTGCAATTTGAAAAGGGGTGCATTTGATGGTTATCTATATTCTTTATTTTGCTTTTTCATTCCTTATCATGATAAACACATTCGATGTTCTAGTTTTTTCATAGTAAGAGTTTAAAAACTAGATTTTGTTTTTTAACATAATAAAATGTATTTTACAATATTGTTCTATTTCATAAATCAAATGGAACAACTTTTTTCATACAAATATTCTCTCAACATTTAGATAATCTCATATCTTTTTCAAAATATTTATGATGGTGTCATGATTGCCATGTCAATCCAGAATCCACGGGGCCCAGTTGTCTAGTCTTCAAATAGTAATAGTGACAAATCCACGGGTCCAGTTGTATAGTCTTCAAATAGTAACAGTGACAAATCCATAGGGTCCAGTTGTATAGTCCTCAAATAGTAATAGTGACAAATCCATGGGGCCCAGTTGTCTAGTCTTCAAATAGTAACAGTGACAAATCCACGGGGCCCAGTTGTCTAGTCTTCAAATAGTAACAGTGACAAATCCACGGGGCCCAGTTGTCTAGTCTTCAAATAGTAACAGTGACAAATCCATAGGGTCCAGTTGTATAGTCCTCAAATAGTAATAGTGACAAATCCATGGGGCCCAGTTGTATAGTCTTCAAATAGTAATAGTGACAAATCCATGGGGCCCAGTTGTATAGTCTTCAAATAGTAATAGTGACAAATCCATGGGGCCCAGTTGTCTAGTCTTCAAATAGTAACAGTGACAAATCCACGGGGCCCAGTTGTCTAGTCTTCAAATAGTAACAGTGACAAATCCATAGGGTCCAGTTGTATAGTCCTCAAATAGTAATAGTGACAAATCCATGGGGCCCAGTTGTATAGTCTTCAAATAGTAATAGTGACAAATCCATGGGGCCCAGTTGTCTAGTCTTCAAATAGTAACAGTGACAAATCCACGGGGCCCAGTTGTCTAGTCTTCAAATAGTAACAGTGACAAATCCACGGGACCCAGTTGTCTAGTCTTCAAATAGTAACAGTGACAAATCCACGGGGCCCAGTTGTATAGTCCTCAAATAGTAATAGTGACAAATCCATGGGGCCCAGTTGTATAGTCTTCAAATAGTAACAGTGACAAATCCACGGGGCCCAGTTGTCTAGTCTTCAAATAGTAATAGTGACAAATCCACGGGGCCCAGTTGTCTAGTCTTCAAATAGTAACAGTGACAAATCCACGGGGCCTAGTTGTCTGGTCCTCAAATAGTAATAGTGACAAATCCATGGGGGCCAGTTGTATAGTCCTCAAATCGTAATAGTGACAAATCCATAGGGCCCAGTTGTATAGTCTTCAAATAGTAACAGTGACAAATCCACGGGGCCCAGTCGTCTAGTCTTCAAATAGTAACAGTGACAAATCCAAGGGGCCTTGGTGTCTGGTCCTCAAATAGTAATAGTGGCAAATCCATGGGGGCCAGTTGTATAGTCTTCAAATAGTAACAGTGACATCCATAGGGTCCAGTTGTCTAGTCTTCAAATAGTAACAGTGACATCCATAGGGTCCAGTTGTCTAGTCTTCAAATAGTAACAGTGACAAATCCATAGGGCCCAGTTGTCTAGTCTTCAAATAGTAACAGTGACAAATCCACGGGGCCTAGGTGTCTGGTCCTCAAATAGTAATAGTGACAATTATATATGTGATCATATTTATCATGAACAAATTAATTCACATCAATTTTCTAATTAATTAATTTTTATAGTACTCATGAATATACCTTTCCCTATGTGAAGAGGCCTGCCGCGTTACTACATCACTTCCTGGGTGGGGTTCCTGACCTCCCATATCGGGCAGGGAGGCACTTTCCGTGTCTTCTATCCCCTTATATCTGTTTTCCAATATGCTTTTTGTCTTTGTCTTGGAATGAGATAACTTGGTTTTGTCCTGGCCCTGGCTGGGAGGGAAATGGTCAAATGCATAGTTATTGTTTTGGGAGATGATATTATCTTTCCTTGTAAATCATCTCTCTGTTATGTATTATTATATTTGTTATTTTGAATGGATAATGTAAGCATTTGAGTGTATTCCCCTTAAAAACAAAAACAAAACAGTCACTTCAACTGTTAATGTTTTCACAGCAGAACATATTTATGACTTGGTTTTGATTTATGACTTGGTTTTGATTTATGACTTGGTTTTGATTTATGACTTGGTTTTGATTTATGACTTGGTTTTGATTTATGACTTGGTTTTGATTTATGACTTGGTTTTGATTTATAACTTGGTTTTGATTTATGACTTGGTTTTGATTTATGACTTGGTTTTGATTTATGACTTGGTTTTGATTTATGACTTGGTTTTGATTTATGACTTGGTTTTGATTTATGACTTGGTTTTGATTTATACTTGGTTTTGATTTATAAATTGGTTTTGATTTATGACTTGGTTTTGATTTATGACTTGGTTTTGATTTATGACTTGGTTTTGATTTATGACTTGGTTTTGATTTATGACTTGGTTTTGATTTATGACTTGGTTTTGATTTATGACTTGGTTTTGATTTATGACTTGGTTTTGATTTATGACTTGGTTTTGATTTATGACTTGGTTTTGATTTATGACTTGGTTTTGATTTATGACTTGGTTTTGATTTATGACTTGGTTTTGATTTATGACTTGGTTTTGATTTATGACTTGGTTTTGATTTATGACTTGGTTTTGATTTATGACTTGGTTTTGATTTATGACTTGGTTTTGATTTATGACTTGGTTTTGATTTATGACTTGGTTTTGATTTATAGACTTGGTTTTGATTTATGACTTGGTTTTGATTTATGACTTGGTTTTGATTTATGACTTGGTTTTTATGATTTTATGAACTTGGTTTTGATTTATGACTTGGTTTTGATTTATGACTTGGTTTTGATTTATGACTTGGTTTTGATTTATAACTTGGTTTTGATTTATGACTTGGTTTTGATTTATAACTTGGTTTTGATTTATGACTTGGTTTTGATTTATGACTTGGTTTTGATTTATGACTTGGTTTTGATTTATGACTTGGTTTTGATTTATAACTTGGTTTTGATTTATGACTTGGTTTTGATTTATGACTTGGTTTTGATTTATGACTTGGTTTTGATTTATGACTTGGTTTTGATTTATGACTTGGTTTTGATTTATAACTTGGTTTTGATTTATGACTTGGTTTTGATTTATGACTTGGTTTTGATTTATGACTTGGTTTTGATTTATGACTTGGTTTTGATTTATGACTTGGTTTTGATTTATGACTTGGTTTTGATTTATGACTTGGTTTTGATTTATGACTTGGTTTTGATTTATGACTTGGTTTTGATTTATGACTTGGTTTTGATTTATAACTTGGTTTTGATTTATGACTTGGTTTTGATTTATGACTTGGTTTTGATTTATGACTTGGTTTTGATTTATGACTTGGTTTTGATGATTTATGACTTGGTTTTGATGATTTATGACTTGGTTTTGATTTATGACTTGGTTTTGATTTATGACTTGGTTTTGACTGTGAAATCCCCAAAGCAAACTCTTTTTTAAAGCACTTCTTTTATTTCCTACTTTGACATATTATATTATATATTATTGTGCGGCTATGCGGTCTAGTGGTATGACACTCGCTTTCGGATCAGAAGGTCATGGATTCGAGCCTCGTGCTCGGCGCATAGTTGAGTCCTTGGAAAAGGCTCTTTACTCACATTCTCTCTCCGTACTCAGGTGTAAAACGAGTACCTGCCATTAACAGCGGTGTCTTTGTCCGAAAAAATGTAATATCGCCTAACAGGCGTCATGTCCCGTCCTACATGTTAAATGTTGCTGTTGGCCAGGGACCAGTTGTAAAGTGCTTTGAGCACGTTTAGTGGATATTGCGCTATATAAAAGCTCAATTTTTATTTTTTTTTTATATTATGACTTTATTAAAGTATTTGTGTTTCAATTTTAGAGAGAAATATTTTAAAATTTGAAATTCCTACATTTTAAATTGACATTGTCATTTTTTTCCACATCTGCTCAACAGCCTTGATACAAGTAATGGCTGCCAGTGTGGCTAAACGTGACGTCTGCTACCTGAGTGTGGGCAATCAAAAGCTTTGCCAGGATTTAAGCAAGATTTACGATGCATGTCACAAAGAAAACTTAGTTGTTGGTATGTTGGGAACGATTAGTTTTTGCAATTATCACCACTACGGCATTTTCTTTTTATTCAGGAATTATTATATTATTGCGAAGTGTTATTAAACACATGAAACTCGGGTGTATCTTGTCACCAGATGATTTGACACCCGTGTCTCGCATGTGTTTGTTGAGAATTAGCTTCCCACACCAATGTCTGTCATGTGAATTTATCAACACGGTTGTAGGGCTGAGGGTTTGTCTGAGCCTGTGACAAATGAAAAGGCTTCTGGAATGAAACAATACATTGGCCTGTTACAAATGAAAAGGTTTCCGGAATGAAACAATACAATGGCTTGTTACAAATTAAAAGGCTTCCGGAATGAAACAATACAATGGCCGATTCGGATGCAAATCATTCTTCAGCATAACAAAACAAAGAAATTGTCTAATCAAATAAACAGAATGTAGTGAGAATTGTATCAGGCGTTTGTTCTCTGTGTTGGATGGAGTCTGAATGAAACAAAAGCCTGCTTTGACAGAGAAATAAGTGTGATATGCTGTCTATTTATATGCAGGTCTGATAACTCAGATTGTTATGGGCTCATTGTTGTAATGGAAATAATGTCAAATCCAAAGCAAAATATTGTCCATTATAACATTTGCAAAACAAAACCTTAATTGTGTTTGGTTATCAGACCTGCAAATAAGATGTGCACGTAGATATGACGGGAATGTTCATAGTAAGTCATTGTGTAGAAAGATAATAAATTTCTAGAAAGGAAGATTGTGTATTAATATAATATGTATGCATGTATTTGCGAGTGCGATGGATTTGTGTGTGTTTTTATGACAGAGAGGGGAGGGGGGTAAGAGAGAAATAGATGTTCGTGCATGATTGAAGGTTTTTATGGGTTGGAATAATAGACTTTTTGGATTTGAAATGATGAAAAATAACACCAAACTGAAATAAAAGTACAACTGTTCAGGGTGTTGAATTATCTGGTGACAAAATACTTGAGAGTTTCGGATGGTGAATTAAGTTCCCTTATTATTATCAATAGTATTATTTTTAGTAGTAGTAGTAGTAGTAGTAGTAGTAGTAGTAGTAGTAGTAGTAGGGGACATGTAGCAAGCGTCCACGTTGTGTCCCTGGAAATCAAGTGTGTGCCTTCCATTTAAAAAACTGCCAAGCCAACCGGAAACTCAACATCTTCTGGAATGATTTAACAAATTGGAGAACAACACGTTTCCTGTGTACCTCAGTGTCACTTTAGACCACACACAAAGAAAACAAAAATAAAAGTGACCACAAGAAACAACATCCTAAGAAATCTGGCCAACACTACATGGGGAGCAGATTCACAAACAGCCAGGACAACTGCACAAGCCCTCTGCTATTCAACAGCCGAATACACCTCACCAGTCTGGCTAAGATCCTGCCATGCCAAAAAGATTGACCCTGAGCTACATAACACCTGCCGGATCATTACTGGTAACTTGACACTAACTGCAGTTCCAGTCCTCCATTGGCTGGCTGGCATCGCACCTCCGCGCATTCAAAGAGCTACTGCTTCCAAAGCCCAGAAATATAAACAGGAAATGGACCCAAGGCACCCCCTCCATGACCACAATCCAACGACAAGTAGATTGAAGTCGTGAAAGAGCTTCATGACGGAAGAAAGCATCAACCCTGACCATGCAACTGTCTACATATTTTCCACATGGAGGGAGTGGGACAATCATGCAAATGAAGCTGTGGAAGATCCGAGAGAAGAACTGTCCTACAGAACTGAGCTCCCCAGGAATGAATGGGTAACACTCAACAGGACACGGGCAAAACTTGTGAGAACAGCTAGAAGCTTGAAAAAGTGGGGGCTGGCCGAGACCAGCTTGTGTACATGTGGATACCCAAAGCAGACAATGGAGCACATCCTTAGAGAATGCCAGGACGGGCCCAGCTGCACTGATCATGATCTAAGAGTCTGCTCCCCAGATGCTGTGGAGTGGATTCGGTGTTGGAGCAACAAGCTATGATGAGTAGTATTAGTATTATTATTATTAGCATTATTAGTATTATTATAATTATCATCATTGTAGTAGTATTAGTAGCAGTAGTAGTAGTAGTAGTAGTAGTAGTAACAGCAGTAGTAGTAGTAATGAAAATAAAATTATTTTTAAAAAATAAGAAGTATGAGTATTATTATTATTATCATGATTTCATTGGGGGTTTTTTGTTTTTTAAATTTTATTTTCTTCTCTTTTTTTTAGTTGGTTAATTTGTATGATAAGTGATGTAAATTACTACTGTAGTTTGTATGATAAGTGATGTAAATTACTACTGTAGTTTGTATGATAAGTGATGTAAATTACTACTGTAGTTTGTATGATAAGTGATGTAAATTACTGCTGTAGTTTGTATGATAAGTGATGTAAATTACTGCTGTAGTTTGTATGATAAGTGATGTAAATTACTACTGTAGTTTGTATGATAAGTGATGTAAATTACTACTGTAGTTTGTATGATAAGTGATGTAAATTACTACTGTAGTTTGTATGATAAGTGATGTAAATTACGACTGTAGTTTGTATGATAAGTGATGTAAATTACTACTGTAGTTTGTATGATAAGTGATGTAAATTACTGCTGCAGTTTGTATGATAAGTGATGTAAATTACTATTGATCTTATTTTGAATGTTTCCTCCTCACAGCTGATTTGTTCAGTATGATTATGGATTTTTCAAAGAGACATCCATCCCCTGGCCGATATTCTTCCGTCTCATTATTTGAATTCATCAAAAGGAATATGGCAATACCTCAAGAATGAATCAGTGTAAGATTACATGGACGTCATTTTGTAGAAACTGTGTAAATTGCTTTTTATATCATGATTTGTGTTTATGTACTTATGCATAAGTATCTGGGTGGGGTTCCTGGCCTCCGATAGTGGGCAGGGGGTACATACTGTGTCTTCTATCCCCTTATATCTGTTTTCCAACATGCTTTCTGTCTTTGTCTTGGAATGAGATTACTTGGTTTTGTCCTGTGCACATCATCTCATTCATCTGTGGTGTTTCATTCATCCTTTTTTGTTGATAAAGGGGAAACCCAAAACGTTCATTTGATCTGTTTTTGTAATTAAATTGAAGCTTACTCCCATAGTGGGCAGGGGGGTACATACTGTGTCTTCTATCCCCTTATATCTGTTTTCCAACATGCTTTCTGTCTTTGTCTTGGAATGAGATTACTTGGTTTTGTCCTGGCCAGATGCCCTGGCTGAGAGGGAAACAGTCGAATGTATAGTTAGTTTTGGGAGATGATATTTTTTTCACTGTAAATCATCTCTCTGTTATGCACTGTATTATGCTTTCTTTATATTATATATGATTTGTAAAACATTTGAGTGTGTTCCTCTTAGCGGGGACCTGTGCTTGTGTCTGGATGAGACTTTTAGTGATCTTAAACTAAGTACTTTGATCGAGTGCTTTTGGAATCTACACCTGTTTCTTATTTGAACCAATTCCCCTTTGTCTTCCCTTTTCTTGGATGCTTTATTGTAATTCTAGAACTTTTTACTATCCATTCTTTACTAGCCTATCCTGCTTCTTTGGTTTGTGATTGTATTTTTGACAGGGGATATTTTTTTTCTGTAAATCTTCTGCCTGTTTGTTCTTGGTTATTTATGATTTAGCTTATGATATCTTTAGGTTATGATTTTGATTTACATTTGTACTATTTTTGTTAGATTGCTTGTTTTTTTTGTTTCAGTGGTCTCTCATATAACCTCAATTGTGTTGGAAGAGACCTAAAGCAACAAACAAACAAACAAACAAACTATCCCATTTTCTTCCTTTTTACTGGCGCTGATATGACCTTAATGTGTTGCAAGTGCCGTAAAACCCTTAAAAACAAAAACAAACAAACAAATTGAAGCTTACATTCAACTTCACGTTATTATTTAGGAATGCTCTTGGAAATTCTGATACTGGAGCCAAAATTTCGTAATTCTACGAATGTTTCATAATAGTAGGCAGATCTGCATTTTATGGACACCGTGCCACACTATTGGTGGTCACACTATTGGTGGTCACACTATTGGTGGTCACACTATTGGTGGCCACACTATTGGTGGTCACACTATTGGTGACCACACTATTGGTGGTCACACTATTGGTGGCCACACTATTGGTGGCCACACTATTGGTGGTCACACTATAGGTGACCATACTATTGGTGGCCACACTATTGGTGGTCACACTATTGGTGGTCACACTATTGGTGGCCACACTATTGGTGGTCACACTATTGGTCACACTATTGGTGGCCACACTATTGGTGGCCACACTATTGGTGGCCACACTATTGGTGGGCACACTATTGGTGGTCACACTATTGGTGGTCACACTATTGGTGGTCACACTATTGGTGGCCTCACTATTGGTGGTCACCCTATTGGTGGCCACACTATTGGTGGCCTCACTGTTGGTGGTCACACTATTGGTGGCCTCACTGTTGGTGGTCACACTATTGTTGGCCTCACTGTTGGTGGCCACACTATTGGTGGTCACACTATTGGTGGTCACACTATTGGTGGCCACACTGTTGGTGGCCACACTATTGGTGGCCACACTATTGGTGGCCACACTGTTGGTGGTCACACTATTGGTGGCCACACTATTGGTGGTCACACTATTGGTGGTCACACTATTGGTGGTCACACTATTGGTGGCCACACTATTGGTGGCCTCACTGTTGGTGGCCACACTATTGGTCGTGTCGCTATCATGCTTTTCTTTCCCCTATTTCATAATTCTACTGTCATGTTGGGCGTGGTCTTTTGATCTCCCATAGTGGGCAGGAGGTTACTTGCTGTGTCTTCTATCCCCCTGTATCTGGTTTCTGAGTTGCTTCTGTCTTCTATCAAAGAGGCAATAAAAATAATAAACTATCCTCTTGATGGAGTAGAAAGAATTCATGGAAAAGAAAGGAAAGCATTCTCAATAAAAACATATTTTATACCATGAATTTAGTCTTTTACCATCTGGGAGAAGGTTTCGTCAGATTAAATTTAGAAGTATAAATCAACGTTCGTTCCATCAGCAATAAAAATGTTGAATATTTCATATGGTACAGAAAAACCAAGGATTGATGCGTTGACTGATTGACTGATTTATTTATTTAATGTTAGATAAATCGACCAATTGATAATGATGATAATATTTGGTGTCGAATTGCCACAATTGTAACAAATTGAAAATGAAATGAATATGTTTATGTTGTGTATATCGCACGCGTGAAAGAGAGAGAGAGAGAGAAAATAAGTAGGAGTGAAATATCTGTTCAATGTTATAGTATTCATATAACGTCATAACAAGTGTAACTAAATGACAAATTGCCACATTTATGGACAATAAAGATCTATTATTATTATTATTATTATTATTATTATTGTTATTGTTGTCTTGGAATGGGATTACTTGGTTTTGTCCTGACCTTTGCCTGAGAGGGAAACAGTCAAATGTGTAGTGTGTTTTGAAAGGTGATATTTTTTTTTACTTGTAAATAATATCTCTCTTATGTATTGATCGTTATATTTTTTTGTAAATATTTGATTGTATTCCTCTTAGTAGGATTCTGTTCTGGTTTCTGGATAAGACTTTCAGGTGATCTCAAACTAAGTACATTGATGGTATGCTCTTGGAATCTACATCTGCTGCCTTTTTAAACCAATTCCCCTTTATCTTTAATTTTTTGACTATCCTGTTTTCTTCCTTTTTACTGGCGCTGATATGACCCAAATGGGTTGCAAGTGTCGTAAAACTCTTAAGACCAAACAAAACAACTACTGCCAGGAGTAAGACTTCATGGTTTTTGCCTTGAACTGATTTGAGATCATTCATAGAGGGAGGTAGTATGCTTTTAAGTGTGATGAGAGAGGTTATTTATTATATTTGTAAATCATTTGACTGTTATTTAATAAATAAATAAAATTAAATTCCCTTTTATTCATCCTAAAGGGGAATTTGTCTTTAGGGTCTATTCCAAGGGAAGACTGGAATAACCCAGGCTTCAGCTGCAGTGCAGTGTCGCAAAGTGAGCTAGAGCGAGGTGACTTGCCCAAGACCACACAACAAGGCAGGTAGTCGAACTCGGTACCTTTTGGGCACGAAGCAAAGACTGTACTGCTGAGCCACTATGTGTATCCCTATTATCAGGGACTTGATGTCATTGCCTTTGTGAGAGTTTGAGTACACCAAATATCTGGGTGGGGTTCCTGGCCTCCCATAGTGGGCAGGGAGGCACTTACTGTGTCTTCTATCCCCCTATATCGGTTTTCCAATTTGCTTTCTGTCTTTGTCTTGGAATGAGATTACTTGGTTTTGCCCTGGCCCTGGCTGTAGTGCTTCGCTGAGAGGGAAACAGTCAAATGCATAGTTATTGTTTTAGGAGATGATATTTTTTTCCTTGTAAATCATCTCTCTGTTATGTATTGCTATGCTTGTTATTTGAATGTAGAATGTAAACATTTGACTGTATTCCTCTTAGTGGGATCTTGTGCTGGGTGAATGGGTGAGACTTTAAGGTGATCTCAAACTAAGTACATTGATGGTGTGTTCTTGGAATCTACATCTGATTCCTATTTGAACCACTCCCCCACATCTAGAATCTTTTCACTATCCAATTTTCTTCCTTTTTACTGGCGCTGATATAACCTAAATGTGTTGCAAGCGCCGTAAAACCCTTAAAAACAAACAACAAAACACCAAATATGTGCATCGCTTGTATCCTGTCATTGATTCAGTTCCCTCGTGTTTTACCTACTTTTCTTGACATGAGATCAAAAGCATAGACCTGCCAATTATATTTTTGCTACCTTTCAAAAATTGGAAAAAAAAATGTATTAAAATGAGCATGTACACAGATAGTTTTATTCAACTATCAGTAACATACAATAACTAAAAACATTAACTTTGATACTACGCCTATAATTTGTCTCAGAAAAATGTAATAAATAGGCATGGGCTCAAAAATTTGTCAAATTCGAATTTTCTCCTCCAGGTTTGGATTATTTATATCAAAAGTTGAGAGGAAAACTTGAAAATTAGACTCTTTTACTTAGACTGGCCCCACGGTTTTTTGCACAGCTTGCGGCCGCAAAATTAGGGAATATTTTCTGATTTGCATTGCAACCGCAAAATCTGCATGTTTTGCAAATTCTGTTATTCTTTTTTTTAAATTCGGATATGACCTTTTATTTAACTTAAATAAAAGGTCAGATCCGAATTTTTTTAGTTCTTTATTATAACAATTTCATTGACAGCAATTTTTTAAATGTAATTTTGTTTTCCCAACTTTGTGCCTCTTTCCACATTATCATAATTTCTGGCAAAAGTATTACTTGGTTTTGTCCTGGCACTGGCCAGAAACCCAGCTGGGAGGGAAACAGTCAAATAGTATAGTTAGTTTTGGGAGATGATATTTTTTTTCCTTGTGTGAATCGTCTTTCTGTTATGCAATAACAAATATAAAAAAGTAATATGTTTTATTTACATATTATATATGATCTGTAAACATTTGAGTGTATTCCTCTTAGTGGGGACCTGTGCTTGTGTCAGGATGAGACATTTAGATAATCTCAAACTAAATACACTTTTAGTGTGCTCTTGGAATCTACATCTGTTTCCTATTTGAACTAAATTCCCCTTTGTCTTACCTTTTCTTTGGTGCTTTATTTGTAATTCTAGAACTTTTTATTATCCCATTTTCTCCCTTTTTTACTCGCGCTGATATGACCTTAACTCACTCAACCCTAACACCGAATATATCCGTAGTTTATCCAAGTTCCTTTTACCCCATGCCTATTTATTACATTTTTCTGAGACAAATTATAGGCGTAGTATCAAAGTTAATGTTTTTAGTTATTGTATGTTACTGATAGTTGAATAAAACTATCTGTGTACATGCTCATTTTAATACATTTTTTTTTCCAATTTTTGAAAGGTAGCAAAAGTCTCCAGGATTGAGTGAATTATTGTATTGCAACCTTTATCTGAGCTGTAGCCATGAGTTGAGAAATGTTATACAGCAGTCGACATGCACATTTTATTAAATTTTACAGGTTTTATGACAAGATATATTTTGCTCTTCAGACATAAATGCATGGGTGCCAGCAGGAAGAAGTGCTGAAACATGAAACTAAAATCTCGACACTTTGGCCAACCTGAAAATGTTCCTACTGAAAATGCGGCCTAAACTTTACTCTTATTCTTATTTCATCACCGTTTTTATACCATACAGGCCGAGGCCTTGACCAAAGAGAGTTCCGGTTTCACGAATCTACCTCCATACACTGAAAAGGTGGCTGAATCACGTTTTCGAATTTTTACCGATGATATTAGGTTATTTTACTCAAAACACTGAAACTGGAGGTATTTGACTTCGAGATATCGCGAAACCGGAATTCCGGCATGAACCGGAAAACTGGCACCCATGCATAAATGGCATTGTTTTGGAAATTTACTATATCCATGTTGAATTAATTTTTCTTTAAATTTTTTAAAATAATTTTTATAAAAACTAATAATGGGGGTTTGAAAAAAATCACTAAACGATGATAAAATGTTGTTATTGGATATTATCCAGTTGCACGCGACACCCCCTTTTGAAGTTCCTGTGATATAAATTGAATGAATAAAACGTTTGGATATTAACACCCAGCATACAATTTTACTCCAAGTTCTAAAACTTAAGGCGAGATCTCACGGCTGTTTTAGTTGAACTTGACTGTTTTCATGTTGATGTTAATGGAATCCATTTTATTTTTCTCATGACAAACTTTTTCAAAAGTATGATTCACGATTTATTTTTTTTACTAATCAGCAATGATAAAATTTTGGCCCTGGACTTTGTCCAGTAAGCTATTGCAATTGGCACCTCTCATGAAGTGCCATAAATGAATTTTTAAAAATAAACATAGTTCCTTACCGCAAATTAGCTCTTCCTTATTAGTACACATATATATAACCACTTTTTCAAATTCTACGTGTGCACTTTAGGCGAGATTTCATGGTTTACGTTGTATTCATCTTGATGTTAATGGAACCAATATGCTCTATTCTACAGAATGATTTTCGTGTATTTTACTACTTAGCAATAATAAATTTCATATTGGTAATTCTCCAGCCAGCCTTTTGAAGTTCATGGAATTAAACAAAAATAAAATTCCTTATTACAATGATATTATCAAGTTCATCCTTTTTACTACCTTTCATTTCACCAGATGTAACTTCATTTATTTATTTTTTTCTAAAAAATTGGCTTACAAATCACTTATATTATATTATATTATTAGATTTCAAAAATGTAGTCCTCTCATCATTTGACAGAGTTAATATTATTTGAATTTGAATTGGCCGCTTGACATATTTTTGGTCTGTATTCATACGCCCCAGTGGTAGATTTGAAATGAACAAGTAAAATGTCATTTATAGTCGAGCACACTTGTAAAGAGTAGGCTTGGTGAAAATAATGAACAACAGTATGTGTGACATACTTTTTTATTCTTGTTATCAGAATACCTATGTTTGTACCAAGCGTTTCTTTTTTTCTTCTTTGTGTGCAACTGAAGTGAAGTAACAAAATAGCCTGAGGGTAGGGGAATGATGGGCACCCTAAGACCAGTGGCATCTTCGTTAGTCAACAACCTTGCTATCTCTTCTATCCTCGCTAAGTTATTTCTTCTTACCATATGAATTTGTCCTTGTTCGGAAATGGGACCATTTGGCTTCACCTGTGTTCTGCCTGGAGTCTTTTGTTGAGAGGGAAACAGTCAGATGAATGTTGTTTGATGAGAGATATTCATTTCTGGTTTGAGACTAACGCTAGCACCAAGGATACATTACTCTTGGAACAAAATTTGATTTCTATTGAAATCGCCCCCTTTGTCTTACTTTTTTTTTTTTTCTCTTAGATGTTTGTTAGTTTAGTCTAAATCTATTGACTTTTCTATAATCTTTCTTTTTCACTGACATTTAAATAACATTATGGTGCAAACGCTGATAAACTACTTTCTAAAAATTAAAACACTTGAACAAAAAAGAACAGCCTGGGTGGGAAGTGGGCTCCAGGACAGAAAAGACATCGCCCAGCAATTTGCTCTAAATTAATATGATTTTTATGAGGGGCAAAGTAGTAGTAGTAGTAGTAGTAGCGTATGGCTACACCTCCAAATTTATTTCGTCAACCCAGCTTCTAAAGTCTTCCTCCGCCCTAAGGATGGTTTCATAGCCACCTTCAAGTTTAGTGACTGGACAGTGGAGGACGATGTGATCGCTGGTCTCTGGGGCTGCCTGACATTTCTGGCAGGTATCACTGTTTCCAAGTTTCCATCTGCACATATTTGATGCAGTTCTGCCATGTCCGGTTTGAGGAAATCCAGTATTTCCTGGCATTATTGAATGCAGGCACTCTTTTGGTTGGATCTTTAATGATGTTTCCTCCTTTTGGGGTTTCCCTGTTCCACATTTCTCTCCAGTTTTCCTCCACACTGAAGTCTACCATTTTTGTTAGGTGGAAAGGTCTTCTCGATTTAAGTCTGGTTGTTGAAGGTGCCCCCTTTACGATTGATTTTATGGGAGTGTTGTCTGTGGCTTCGTCAATTCTTGCATGCATCCTTTGATTAGCATCTTGTCGTCTTAAACTTGGTGGTGCAATGCCGCTCAGTGTTAGGGGCAAACTGCCAAATTGTCTTAAATTTAAATGGTGTAGCTTTGGTTTGGTGGAAAAGAGAAAGGTATCGGGCATGCAGAATGTATGCATAAGCTTGGGGTGGGAAGACAAAAAAATCCTGTGTGAGAAGTTGACTAGAATAAATAACTACAGGTATTATAGGATTCAATAGTCTGATGTCACATCCGCCCAGCAACGAGCAGCTTGGTTCTAAACAAAGAAAATCAGAACTTTTGATTCTTCATGCTGGCTAGAACTTCTTCACATGTCATGTGATCAGAATGTATAGAAGTCAAGACATGATCAGATTTATAATGTTTTTCTCCTTTGGATACACTTTTATGCTCGTCTGAGAAGTATTTCATAAGGGCGTCCACCATTATTTCGATAGTTTAGAACCAGTTAGTAAGTTACTATGCGTCATTACGAGGGAAGTGACGTCACGACTGTTGAAGCAAATTGTGATTGAAATTGACATCACTCTGCTCCTTATTTTTGGTTGTATTGGTTTTACGCTGCCAGAGGCAGAGGTCTGGGTGGGGTTCCTGACCTCCCATAGTGGGCAGGAAGGTACATGCTGTGTCTTCTATCCCCTTATATAGGTTTTCCAACATGCTTTCTGTCTTTGTCTTGGAATGCTTGGTTTTGTCCTAACGTTGGTCAGAGTCCTTGGCTGAGAGGGAAACAGTCGAATGTATAGTTATAGTTTTGGGAGATGATATTATGTACTGTTACTCTTTTCATTTTTAACATATGATTTGTAAACATTTGAGTGTGTTCTTCTTAGTGGGATCTGTGCTTGTGTCTGGATGAGACTTTTAGGTGATCGCAAACTAAGTACTTTGATAGTGTGCTCTTGGAATGGACATCTGTTTCATATTTGAACCAATTCCCCTTTGTCTTACCTTTTCTTATGTGCTTTAATTGTAATTCTAGAACTATCCCTGGGTGGGGTTCCTACCTCCCATAGCGGGCAGGGAGGTACTTGCTGTGTCTTCTATCCCCTCTTATCTGTTTTCCAATTGCTTTCTGTCTTTGTCTTGGAATGAGATTACTTGGTTTTTTCCTGGCCCTGGTCGGATACCCAGGCTGGGAGGGAAACGGTCAAATGTATAGTTAGAGTTTTGGGAGATGATATTTTTTTTCCTTGTAAATCATCTCTTTGTTATGCACTGTACTGTTTAGTTAATATTATAATTATGTATGATTTTGTAAATATTTGACTGTATCCCTCTTAGTTGGGACCTGTGCTTGTGTCTGGATGAGACTTTTAGGTGATCTCAAACTAAGTACTTTGATGGTGTGCTCTTGGAATCTACATCTGTTTCCTATTTGAACCAATTCCCCTGTCTTACCTTTTCTTGGGTGCTCTAATTGTAATTCTAGAACTTTTTACTATCCGATTTTCTTCCTTTTTACTGGCGCTTATATGACCTTAAAGTGTTGCAAGCGCCGTAAAACCCTTAAAAACAAAAAACATAGAACTATCCCGTTTTCTTCCTTTTTACTGGCGCCGATATGACCTTATGTGTTGCGAGCGTCGTAAAACCCTTAAAAATAAAAAACAGGCAGAGGTGATTATCTAGTTTTCACTATTTCTCTCTACTATAATAGACTATAAATGTTTAAAGTTTCAGTGTTGTTACAGTTGTTTTTTGGGGTGCTGAACAGGTGAGTATTTTTCTAAATAGCATATCATCAGCAAGGCCTTTTTTTCTGACTGGGACTGGGATTGGTTTTTACATCAGTGCTCTACTTAAGTTTGCAAGTCTTCAATGAATTAGATTTTACTTATTTAAAAAAATTGAATTTTGCACTTTTCTTGTCATTTTGTTTGGGTTTTTTTTTTTTTTTTTGGTGTCCTTTGAGAGCACATATAAAATTTATCACGTGATGTACGTGATTGGTATATATTGTTGATTTCAAGTATTATCGTATATATGTCACATACTATCATATCAGCAAAATATTATCAACATAGTGCATAGTAATTATTGATTTTACATACTATAAGTATGCTAAAATCACGATTTATCCCAAAACCACTAGTTATTTCTCGTTTTGTAAAATATATACAAAATATAGACCTAAACACTGGGTGGGGTCTTTGACCTTCCATGGTGGCCAGGTCACGCTGTGTCTGCCTGGGTGGGCTTCCTGACCTCCCATATTGGCACTTACTGTGTCTTCTATCTCCTTAAAGCTGTTTTCCAATTTGCTTTCTGTCTTTGTCTTGGAATGAGATTACTTAGTTTTGTCCTGGCCATGGACGGATTCCTTTGCTTGGAGGGAAACAGTCAAATGCATACTTATTGTTTTGGGAGATGATATTTTTTTTCTTGTAAATCATCTCTCTGTTATGTATTATTATATGTTATTTTGAATGTATAATGTGAGCCTTTGTGTGTATTCCTCTTTGTTGGATCTTGTGCTTGTGTCCGGATGAGACATTTAGGTGATCTCAAACTAAGTACACTGATAGTGTGCTCTTGGAATCTACTGATCCTATTTGTTCCCAGTTCCCCTATGTCTTACTTTCTCTTGGGTGCTTTAATTGTAATTCTAGAACTTTTTATTATCCTATTTTCTTCCTTTTTACTGGCGCTGATATAACCTAAATGTGCTGCAAGCGCTGTAAAAAACCTTCAAAACATTAAAAAAACAACTGTGTCTGCTATACCCTTTTATCTGTTTTCCGAGTTGCTGTCTGCCTTTGTTTTGGAATGAGATTACTTAATTTTGTCCTAGCCTTGGCTCGAGTCCTTGACTGGGAGGAAGACAGTCAAATGTATAGTCATAGTTTTAGGAGATTATATTTTTTTCCTTGTAAATAATTTTTCTGTTATGTACTGTTACAATTTTTATTTCATTATAAATTTCTTCTTCTTCTTCTTCTTCTTCTTCTTCTTCTTCTTATTCTTCTTCTTGCGGAAACCTTCAATATTGTCGAGGATCACTCCACAGTTTGTAGGGTATTACATTTTAAACTTGTTAAAACACTGCACATACTTCTAATAAAAAATACATAGATTAAAAAGTCACAATGTGAGCTTTGGCAACCGTTTTCAGCCACGTCAGCTGGTAGGCTATTCCACAGTCAGGCAGTGGAAGGGAAAAACGAATAAAGGTGGGCATTCGTTTTTGATGTTGGGATGGTTACTCTAACTGAGTGCCCCCTCGCTGTTCTTGAGCTGATATCTTTGATGTCATTGGGCAGTTTAAGGTACAACTTTTTGTAGTAGATCTTGTGGAACATTTTAATTTTATCAATTTTTCAGATGCACTTGAGAAAGGATCTGTGTTTGTGATGCGTCTTGCTGTTTTTCTTTGGATATTTTTCTAAAGTGTCATCGTTTTTTTTTTCTTTGTATATGGGTTCCAAATTGAACTGCCATACTCCAAAATTGGTCTAACAATAGTTTTAAATGCAAGAGTTTGAGTTGAAATTGGGCATCTTTTTAAATTGCGGGGGATGTAAGCGCTTGTTTGATTTGCCTTTGAAGCCAGGTGACATATGTGGTCATTCCATTTAAGGTTTTTAGCAAACTCAATGCCAAGGTATTTTGCTGTCTTTACATGTTCCAGGTTTTGACCTGAAGTTGATATTCAAATCTTCTTCTTCTTCTTCTTCGTTCCCGTCACGTCACATGGTCAGTCCGGTCTGGTGTATGAAGCCCACAGTGGTCCTGAGGTCGTCCTCACTGCCGTACAGCTTCTTTGAGTATGGGGTTGGGTCAGGCCAGAAGTTCCTTCTCAACTGGTTGTACTTTGGACATTCCATTAGGACATGATGTCCATTTTCATTTTCAAGTCCGCAGTCACATTGTCCAGAGGCACCTGCTCTGGACATCCTCCACATATGTTCCTTTAACTGGTTGTGTCCAGTTCTCAGTCTGAAGATGATGACCTGTTCCTTTCTGTCGAACACCTTGATTGGGTCATTCATGTTGTATTCTGGGTGCTTCTCTCTCCATCTCTGAGACTGGATAAATTTGGCCATTTTGTTAATTTCTCCTGTTGAGTACATTGGGGAGGGTTGCTGCATGCGACTGCCTGCCTTTGCCAGTTGGTCAGCGATCTGATTTCCAAGTATCCCACAGTGTCCTGGAATCCACTGCAGTACAATGTTGGTAAACTTGCTTAGCTTCATGAGGTCTTCCACCAAGGCGTCTATATCATCCACAAAGGACATCATTATATCCTCCAGAATTTTCTTAGCATCTGTTAAAATCACTATGTGTCTTGGTTTTTCATTTTCTGAGAGGATTTGCTTAACAGCTTCATGGATTGCATCTGCCTCTGACTTGTAGATTGAAGTGCGAGTACCAGTCGGTTTGCTGATCTCCTTTTGTTGACCATTTGTGTACTCGATGTGCACTCCCAGGCCCCGCACGTGTGTTCTTTATTGCATGAACCATCGGTATAGATTCTTGTCCATTTTTTTTCAGGGTAGTTTTGATCTATGCACTTCTGTACAGACTTCTTTATTTCTTCGCCGTGTTTTTGTTTTGTTGAAATGTCACCAACGGAAGTCTTGATTTTCAAGTGATTTTGCCTTTTCCAAATTGGTACTCTGATATTTGCTTTGCATTTTTGGGTCATTATTCCGTCAAGTTCGTGATCTTTTTCAATTTGCTGGGCTCTTTCAATAAAGTGGGATCTTTTCAGCCGCCTAGTTTTCTTTTGTTGTGCTCTAGCGTGGTATCTTGAAAACTATAATGTGCTTATAAATGAACAAGCTGGTTTCAGAAGACACAGGAGTACTGAAAATCAAGTAACCTACATATCCCAAGAAATAGAAGACTCGTTTCAGGATGGAAAGAAAAAAATTGTGGTATGGGTGGACTTTGAAAAAGCATTCGACAAAGTGTGGAAAAAAGGTCTGGTATATAAACTACAAAAATCAAAAGTATCCCATAACATGCTCAACTGGATACAAAACTACCTAAAAACAAGAAAGGCAAGAGTAACAACACAAGGTCACAAAAGTAGAGAAGCAAAACTAAAACATGGAGTCCCACAAGGTGGAGTACTATCACCTACACTATTTCTTCTCTATGTAAATGATATAAGAGAAACACTATGTCGAGGAGTGAAAATGTCGATGTACGCAGATGACCTAGCTCTGATTAGCTCTGACCAAAACTTAATCAAGGCACAACACAGGATGCAAATCACACTGGATAATATCAAAGAATGGACTGACAACTGGGCGATGAAAATAAATGCAGTGAAGACAAAGTTCACAATATTTAGCCTCTCCCCAAAAGACGAAAAAGCAAAGCTACGTATTGAAGACCATGAATTGGAAAAAGACGACGCACCAAAATACCTAGGAGTCCATTTTGACCCAAGACTAACATATTCAAATGAAATCGGTGCTTTCTTATTTGTGATGGTTAGAACATTTCACTTTGATACGTTAAATTCCATTTGATTTATTGTTTCCCATTCTTGTAATTTAGCTAGATCGTCATTCAGTGTTTTGTCATCGCCTGTTGTTCTTATCTGATTATATAATGCTGTGTCATCAGCGAAGAGATGCACTTTTGAACTTATACCTTGTAGAAGATCATTTATGTACAATGTACACTAAAAATAGGACGGGCCCAAGGACTGAGCCCTGAGGTACACCTGATGTCACCATCCCGATAGTGGAAGTCTCGCCATCGTCTGTATAAAAATATCCCAGACTTTTGTTTTAGAAATCAATAAAAATCACTCAATTAGGGAGAGAAGCAACAACACGTCTGCCGGTTAAGCAAACTACACTACGTACTACTACAATATATAGATAGAATGCGCTTGGCCAAGGAGTTCACAACATTGCCATCCGAAAGTATAACGGACCAACACACAAACTCTGTGTAACCATGAACTTTTATAGTCTGGTTAATAAAGTTTAGTGAGAACAACTCACAAACGCGGATGGCAAAAACAATAACAAAGGCCTGAGTGATGTCATCTTCGAACTATCTATACTGGTTTGTAAACATTTGAATGTTCCTCTCAGTGGAGACCTGTGTTTGGGTCTGGATGAGACTTTTAGGTGATCTCAAATTAAATAAATTGATAGTTTGCTCTTGGAATCTCCATCTGTTCCCTATTTGAACCAGTTCCCTTTGTCTTCGTTTTTTTCTCGTGTGCTTTCAAATTGTAAATCTAGAATCTTTAACTTTTTACTAGCACTGTAATGACCTAAATGTGTCGCAAGTGCCATAAAACCGTTAAAAACAAACAAAACTGAGCATAGCATATATTTTATATTCATGAAAGTGACCAAATACAATAGTAATGTGAAATCAATTATGATATGCACTGTGCATGAGAATGCAGATGACTCTGACCTCCAAATCGAAATATACTGAATTCGAACCCCAACTTAAGCACAAAAACTAATGGTTTTGATAGGGGAGAGAGTTCACCAAACACTTAGTAAAATGCTTTAGGTCACCACCCCATGCCCCCTCCTCCACCCATGTCCTATCAGAAATGGACAATAAATTAGAGAGTCCAGAACTCATGATTGGCTATAACTGGACAAAATGTGCCTGGCTGATAACTAGAGTAACATTATAATTGAGGGTTAAAAAAGATCATTTGACCCTTGTGGCCTATTTAAAATGTACACAATTGTAGTTCAATAATTTTATCCAAATTCCCTAACACGTCAATCTAATTTATAGAAAAATATCTTGAAGAATACCTTGTACCCATCCAGAAGATCTTGCTCAGACTGGTTGATAGTTTTATAGAAATGACTGATAGCTCTATTGATGTTTTCATATATTCTATAGAACCCACACCCTATGAGTAAAGGATAACTTTCATATTGATAAAAAAATATTCACCTCAATGTCATTCAGAGATTGCCCTTCACAGTAAAGGAAAAAAGGTATTGAAAGAGAACGTCTTTAACTTCAATGCAGGTGTATGTTTGTTCGTTTGATTCAGGGGTTTTATGACACTTCAAATGCTTTTAGGTCGATTTCAATGAAATATTAATCCAACTTTTCCTGTCCTTCACTGCTTTCATTGTAATTTTATTCTATAATGAGAATAGAAGGCACATGGAGAAAAAAAAAGAAAAAGATAAAAATGATTGTTTTTGTTTTTGAGGATTTTACGGCGCTTGCAACACATTAAGGTCATATCAGTGCCAGTAAAAAGGAAGAAAATGGGATAGTAAAAAGTTCTAGAATTACAATTAAAGCACCCAAGAAAAGGTAAGACAAAGGGGAATTAGTTCAAATAGGAAACAGATGTAGATTCCAAGAGCACACTATCAAAGTACTTAGTTTGAGATCACCTAAAAGTCTCATCCAGACACAAACACAGGTCCCTACTAAGAGGAATACACTCAAAAGTTTACAAATCATAAATAATATGTAAACAAAACATAATACATTACATAACCGAGAGATGATTTACAAGGGAAAAAATATCATCTCCCGAAACTAACTATACATTCGACTGTTTCCCTCTGAGCCAGGGTATCTGGCCAGGACCAGGACAAAACTCAAGTAATCTCATTCCAAGACCAAGACAGAAAGCAAGTTGAAAAACAGATATTGGGGGGATAGAAGACACAGTAAGAACCTCCCTGCCCAATATGGGAGGTCAGGAACCCCACCTAGAGAGGATAATGAGAGACAGCAAGAAACTATAGGATAGTAGATAAAGAGTTGACAGCTGTATCATATTGATGATGGACGATTCAATGATAATGGTTTGTTTCTTTGTTTTTGTTTTTTGAGAATGGGGGATGGAAAACTTTTAAAAGAACAAAATTTGATGACAAGAAATTGAATTCATTCATTCTTTATTTAAACTCACCACATGAATCTTCCATTAAGCATACTGTATACTAAGTATACTGTGTGTTTTAACTTACCAAGGATAACATGACATTTAGAGTTGTGGAATGCCATGCCCATTATTCGGCTTATGAAGCTTTTATTTTTATCTAAATCTAAACCAATTGGAACAATAGTTGATTCAGATCCATTATAAATATGACGTGAATCACTGTTTGAAGTGTATCTAGTTTTTTTCAAAATATAAATGTTGTCATTTCAGTCTCGACCACTAGAATTCTTCTATATCTTGTATGAGTTATTATCATGGCAGCATATCCAGATGAGCCAAACAATGATAAAATAATTGGTAATAAACAAAAATGAATATAACAAGCTTCAAAAAGAACAAAATACCAAACACGGAACGTTTCGGGCTCAAAACCCTTCTTCAGCCAACAACAAAAAACAATAAATACATTACTAAATTCCATAAGATATCTCTGTCGTCTATCTGGAATTTAGTCATGTATTTATTGTTTTTTGTTGTTTTTTTGTTGTTGGCTGAAGAAGGGTTTTGAGCCCGAAAAGTTCCATGTTTGGTATTTTGTTCTTTTTTTAAGCTGTTTTATTCATTTTTGTTTAATACTTTTTACAGTCCTAAACTTCTAGCAGCCTAGTATCAATAAAATAATTGGGAAACTTGAGAATGAAAATGAGAAAATTTGTTGACTGTCGTGGTGTGGTCTACGACTGGTTCTCTCTATGGTAAAGAAAAACTGATGATGATCTTACATATGCAAAAAAAAAAAAAAAATGAGTGATCAGAATATAACTGGTAGCCTAGTGGTTTCCTTATACTTTCAGTCCATGCAATCTTTACAGAATAAAGTAAAAAGATGATCAGAAAACGCTTGACAAAATCCCCATTCATCATAAAACTTTGTACCGTCCTCTGTTGATAGGCTGGTATGAATTTTGCTGTAAGTAAAAAAAAAAAAGGGGGGGGGGGGTTAAGAAGAATTGCATCATTGATTGCTTTTGAAAGTCATTGATTGTTTTTCAAAGATATATTGTGTACATATGTTACTGGCATGATGATAATGATGATGATGATATCAATAAAGGCAATATAAGATAACAAATCAAAACATATTTTTAAAGTTTCTGAATGATAGAGTCTGGTGTCTCGGAGTTATAGGGCTATGTAAGTTTTCAGCATTATTATTATTCTTTATGACCAACTTATTGGCCACGAAGATTTCTACATATGTTTTATGAAATGATTAGTTTTACGAGAATTATGGAGAAGATGAAGCTATGTGACAAAAGCAATGCAGCAATGGGATGTATCAGTTTGAAATCATATTTCCTCTTCAATGAGCCAATTTTATATCTGATTCTTGAGCAGGTTTTTGCCTTTATCATATGACACAAGCAGTGCAAAGTTAAGTCATGGAAAAGGCTCTTTACTACTCACATTCTCTCACTGTACTCGGATGTAAAATGAGTACCTGGCCAGTAACAGCATTGCTGAATAAATTGTAATAGTGCCTTACATGCGTTATGTCTTGTCCTATATGATAAAATGTCGGCTATTGACACCTTGTAAAGCACTTTGAGCACATTCAATGGATACAGCGTTATATAAAAGCTCAAGTTTGTAAAACCAAAAGATGAGTAGCCACTCTAATCCATCAAAATATAAGTAATAAATCGCTTTGCATTACAAAGAAGTCAGTGAAAAAAATAAAAATGGTATCATTAAGTGTAAATTCAGCAAGTATACTGATAAGACGCCTGACAACTTTTACCTCGGCAGCAAAATTATGGCAAGTGGTGAGAGGTCTGTATAATTCTTAACTACAAAAATTATCAATAAGCATTAAATATAAATCAGACATAACAATTCTCTTTTTAATTTCCTTTTTAAAAATTATTTGGATTTATACCATGTAATAAAAACAAATTAAAGAAATTAAGGAGACGGCACCAGTATAAGATAAAAATATCTGAACAATGGTGTATGTAAGGTGCCAGACGAAGCAAGAAAGAAAAATAGAAGAAAAAAAAACATCCCCGAGGTCGCCTGATTTTTTGGGATTTTTTTTTTACTTCTATCTTATTTTTACTTGCTTTGTCTGGCACTTTTCATACACACTTTTTCAGATCTTTATAATAAAAACAAAATAATAAACATTACTATGCTTGACACCTACCAGACGTATCAACTCCTCTTTGATGAGTCGAATGATTTCAGCCTTGGCTTTGCTGATGGCCAATTCATTGGTTGCCTCAATGGCCAGATACAATTTACGCTCCCCTTCTTTTGGTTCTTTGCCTTGAGGTACGTAAGAGCCTCGAACTGTCAAACCTGCCTCGGAAAACTCTGAAATTGTCGCTAAGGCCTCCTGAGAGAAATTAAAGAAAGAGAAATTAAATCAATTGTAAATGGCAGACATTTTTTTTTCTTTTCCCAAATTAACAATCACCAATTAAATGCCCTTTTCTCTTTAAAAACAGTTTTCATATCAAAACATAATTTTTTTTTTCTATTGTGGAACAGTCTACCAGAGAAAGTTGTCAGTGCTGATTCACTTAACTCATTCAAGAACAGACTGGATAGCTATTGGAAAAACCAAGAAATCTTCTATGATTACAATTACAAGGCTAGCATCACATTCTGTCTTCACCATAATCTGCACCGGAAGAAACAAAGATGACACCCGAGTCCAGTGAAGAGGATCATTGAGAACCTGTGCTGGAAATCATCTCTAAGTATTAAAGTTCTCTCAGAGTACCTGTTCTTATGAGTTAATTTTGCCTTTTTGCCATCAGTTATAACACTCTCAAAACTTGTCCAAGTTTTGTTAATCACTGACACTGCATGTCTCAGCCAATCAAGTCCCTTATCCCTTATATGTATGAAGGGCCACCGTTAATAAGAGACTTGATCAATAAATTGCCATTTTTTGTGGCAACTTTTGGACCAAAAAATGGCAACAAATGCAAATGTCAGGATACTGCTGTATAACAACAAAAAAATTATTTATTTTAATGGCGATTTGAAGGTTAAACATACAATAAAAAATCAATCGGCTTGTTTCCCTCCATTTTGTCTCGAGGTTCCACCCATTCTTCCTACACATGCCCTGCAGGCATAGATTTTTTCAATGAGAAAAAAAAAAGGGGGGAAAAAATATGACTGACTATCCTTACCCTTGATGTCACCTTCCACCTGGCAGTCTGAGGAAAATCATTAATGTCCAGTTCTTCTTCGTATCGCTTAAATGTTTCCCCAGTATTGTTCTGCTCCATTGTCTGTTCCTCTTCATTTTGAGGTCGATAGCCAAGGCGAGCATTTAATTTTTCAGCAAGCTGTTCTGCTATTGTTCGAGACTGGAACGAGAGTAAAAGTTTTGCATTGAGTGAAAAATATAATAATACAGGCAAATATAGTACAATACTTATTCTTCGTCCTGGCTGGTACAAAAGAAAATTTTGGGTGAGGTGTCCACGACACAACAAATGAATCAATTAAGCTTCTGACCATTGGAATAATTATTTTAATGGGTATTAAAAAAAAGGGTGGGATGGTTGATTTATGACAATGCAGAATATTTCAGATTGGACTTATCTGGCGGAACTGCGGGTCAAAGCTAGTTATGTCTATCAACAACTGGTTAACGGCAAAGAATTGTCATTGATGATAAATGGTTTTTTAAAAAATTTAAACCCCCAAAATAAGGGATTTTCTAAATGAATACACCCCCTTGTTGAACTTGAGCTCTTGTAAATCTCATGAAAGGTATCGTTGGATCTGAGGTCTGCTGTATAACATACTAATACCCCATTCAGAATCTGGGGGTTTTGGGGGATTTTTTCCAGCAAAGGCTTTTGTTGGGTTTTTTAAAATTACATTGAAAAGACTAAAATAGAAAAGGGAAGGAAAAAGAATAATGCTGTTAAATTTATTCATTTTTAAAGCCAGAAGTCAAATTAAAATCAAAACTCAAAGTACTGAACTCTATTGACCTTCCTATGCCACTAGTGTGCTTATGAAATAGTAACAGTCAGACAGCAGCTAGACTAAAACTAGCACAATGCTTACAGCTACTTGAGGTGCCACGACAGATTCTCCCTTCATGATAGCAATGGCTGCCTGCTGGCTTATGTCCTGTGCTTCTGGTACCAGGTTCTTCTGGTAGTTGATGCGTGCAGCCAGCTTACGAGCCAGTTCCAGTTTCTGTACATTTGTGTTGCCACCAGCAGCTCCTAATATTCCAGGAACAAGGCTTGGGTTTGCTTGTACATTTGGTTGCTGTTGATTAACGGCTGGTTTGGCAACGTCTGTTACACGCTTACGGCTGGCAAACATGTCCTCAATCTTTTGGTCAATCTGTTCATGGACAACAAAAGCTTTTATTATTATTATTATTATTATTATTATTATTATTATTATTATTATTATTATTATTATTACTATTATTATTATTATTATTATTATTATTATTATTATTATTATTATTATTACTATTATTATTATTATTATTATTATTATTATTATTATTATTACTATTATTATTATTATTATTATTATTATTATTATTATTATTATATTATTATTATTATTATTACTATTATTATTATTACCACCACCACAACCGATGAGAGAATGTGAGTAAAGAGCCTTTTCCAAGGACTCAAATATGCGCCAAGTGAGGCTCGAACCCAGGACCTTCCGATCCAAAAGCGAGTGTCATACCACTAGACCACATAGCCACACAATTTTCCTACCTTTAATTGCTTGGGTGATTTTAATACATAAAAGTAACAGCCCCCGTTCAATACAAACATGACAAAAAAATTTTGATCAACACACAAGTGAATGTCCAGTATGTTTGAGATTTCAATGTAGGCTTCCCAAGATATTCAGAATTTTCGTGTTGTCAATACTATGAAAACAGGGATTAAAAAAGAAAAATTGATGTGTTCAAGATTTCCATGATTTTGAGATTTGCATTTTCGAGATTTCTATGCTTCACTGTACATGATAAATATATGCATGAAAAAAATGAAAGAAAAAAATTAATGAATGAGAGTTTGATTTATATATGCACATGGCAAAAATAATGAAGACGAGAATATTTTTGATTATTTTAAAAAGAATGTCTATCAGTGATTCAAATTTGTAAAAGATACTTACAGATACACCACTGTCTTCATCATCCGAGTCGTGTAAACCAAGAGCTGCTTTCTGTAGTTTTTTCCTCTCGTCCGCCAGCTGTGCCTCTGTTTCATCAAATTTGAAACCTTTCCCACTAAACCCACTTGACCTTTTAATGACTTTTCCAGCCTTCAAGTAAAAATTTTAAAAAGCATTGACGTTGACACTGATGCACCAATAATCAGGAATCAATTTTCTAAATATTCAGTATTCCAATTTAATATTAGAAAATGGCAAGGCAATTGGTTGAGGGCATACCCTTCACTAAAAATTGATCAACATTTAATCTAAAATATAATACACAGACAACACTATTACATACTTAAATTTAAAAGAACTCCTGTGGTCTTGATTGTTTCTAAGAGCAAATGAGACTTTACGACCACATCATCATCTATTTAAACGTGTACATATGTATCTAAAAAATAATAAATCATAGTCTAAAAATGTTTATAACAAGTATAAAACTGAGACGGATTAATTTAAAAGAACTCCTGTGGTCTTGATTGTTTCTAAGAGCAAATGAGACTTTACGACCACATCATCATCTATTTAAACGTGTACATATGTATCTAAAAAATAATAAATCATAGTCTAAAAATGTTTATAACAAGTATAAAACTGAGACGGATTAATTTAAAAGAACTCCTGTGGTCTTGATTGGTTCTAAGAGCAAATGAGACTTTACGACCACATCACCTATTTATTAAATGTGTACATATGTATCTAAAAAATAATAAATCATAGTCTAAAATGTTTATAACAAGTATAAAACTGAGACGGATTAATTAAAATTTCTTACGGCCTTTGCCTCTTGCTGGAAATCATCCCACAGCTTCTGTATGTCCTCTGGCACAGAGGCACCAGACAACTCCAAGGCATTGATGATATCCCCCGTGTAACGGGCCTGCTCTGGAGTGATGAAAGTGAAGGCAAAGCCTTTGTTGCCTGCTCTTCCAGTTCTCCTAAAAATAGAGATGACATTGAGGTTAATCAAATGTTATGACACGACAATTTCAATCTGACATTCTTTTTTCTTCTACTTCAATTTAAAAAATCAAAATATGAGGCTATGACAAAAGTGGTTTTCAAAAAAAAATTTGGAACAAAGCGAAAATCGACATTATTTAAAGAATTATAAAAATGATTTAGATTCCATGTGTCCTTGATGACAAAAAAATTATGGACAGAAGAAGCATAGCTATTCATCAAATTATTTGGAGCCACTTTCTCAGTTTCTGAACTATTGTTTCATTATGTACCCCAAATAATTTGATAAAAACCCAGACCATTCAACATTTGTCATTATAAATAAGATTGTTTTGTGTCAACACTTAACATCAAAAATGACCTTTTTCATCACAGCCTCATATATACCAGATATGGCTACTAAAAGGCTTTGTGTGAGTGTGTGTAATTGGATGTGTGTGTGTGTGTGTGTAATTGGATGTGTGTGTGTGTGTGTGTGTGTGTGTGTGAGTGTGTGTAATTGGATGCGTGTGAACTTTTGTTCGTATGTCCGAATCTGCAGTATGTAATGTTTTTTACTGATGGTCAGTGTGAAGCGCTTCGAAGCTTCAGCATAAGCGCTATATAAATGTACATTTATTATCATTATTATTATTATCATATGATTTAAAATTTTTATCAATTGACATATTCAAGCATAATTTTGTTAAATAACTAAATTCATTCGTCCTCTACCTACCCACATCTATGTACATAGTCTTCATAATGATTTGGACAGTCGTAATTGACGACTAAAATCAGCTGTTTCACATCCAATCCTCTGGCTGCCACAGAAGTCGCAATCTACAAAATATAAGAAGATAAAAATAATGTGTTTAAGAGGTTTTTTTTTTTTAATATATAAAAAATTTAGCTTTATACAGCGCAATATCCTCTAAATGTGCACAAAGCGCTTTACAAGGGGTCCCTGGTCAACAGCAACATTTAACATGTAGGACAGGACATGACGCCTGTTAGGCGATATTACAATTTTTCGGACAAAGACAACGCTGTTAACGGCCAGGTACTCATTTTACACCAGAGTACGGTGAGAGAATGTGAGTAAATAGCCTTTTCCAAGGACTAAACTATGCGCCGAGCACGAGGCTTGGACCCAGGACCTTCCGATCCGAAAGCGAGTGTCATACCAGTAGACCACATAGCCACACATTTTAGAACATAATTTTTTTTTTTTTTAAACCCTTGGTAAGAACAAAACACTCTTCAATGAGGTTTTAAAATATACTCACTCTACAACAAAAACCATCCTGACATGTGTTGATTATGTTTTGCAAGTAATCCAAATTTCTTAAGAAAAAAAAATCTGAATAAACCGAACTGAGACGCAACTGTTTCAGTTTTTTGGGGTTTTTTGGGGGTTTTTTTGTGGGGTGGGGTGGGGGGGGGGGATGTTTGTTTTTTTCATCAAACACCTCTTAATGCTTTAGAATAACAAGCAGTCACTGAAATTAGAAACATGTCCATTGGTGGGTAGCAGTAGAAAGCGCAATTTAAATAAAATTACCTCTATAATTTTTATTTTAAAAATCAAAATCTGGAGGAATATAATTCAAATTTTGCCATTTTGTCTAAAAATCTAATTAAAATCTATACCAATTTGTGGTCCATCGTCTTGATCAGATATATGTTAATTGAAGCACAAGCCAAAAACTACATTTTGAATTGTAATGATCAAAAACAAATTTTTGCTGGAATGTTATTACATTCATTTTACTCAGAAAAACATAAAAATTTGACCTGATTCAGATATCAATACAGATTCTCATTTTTAGCATCAAGGTCACACCTTTTGTTTGAGGTTATCTGACAAATATCTTTTAGGTATGAATAACACGTCTGCACAAATTCGATGAGTTGATGGACTTAATTATTCTTTTGTTAATCTGTGTCAAAGTAATAAACATTATTTTTCACTTAAAAAGCCTCGCTAAGTAAGAAAATCATTAAAATGCATGATCCATTCATTGCAATATTCTTTTTAAAAACAAATGAATAAGTAAAATTTTATCCGTATTAAAATACCTTCATCTAATGATCCACTTTACAAAAAAAAAATTTTAATTTTTTAAAAAGAAGAGAGAAAAAAAAAAAAAAAAATATATATATATATATATATATATATATATATATATATATATATATATATATATATATATATATATATATATATATATATATATATATATATGTTACAGTGAATGACATAATCAGTCGGATGGTGAAAAAGTTTGAACTGAGATATTGCCAAGTTTATTTAGAAGGTCATTTTTTAAATCAAAAATGAGTTCTTGTCATACATGATTAAATCAACCCTTTTTGTACATCTTGGGGAAATATCAAAGCTTAATATTTCACATCTAAATATTTTTACAGCTAGTCAAGTTGAAAAAGTATGACATATGAGAAAAGTTGCTGGATACCTTTCCCATTCATTTGACCATAGCTTCGTGAAAAATCACCCGATTTACTTCAAATAAATATTAAAATGCTCTAGTGAGCATATTCTTTCAGAAAATGCAGGGGAAAAAATGCAAATCCAAAATTTTCACCTTCCGACTGATTATGTCATTCACTGACACATATACATATAAAGAATACCATTAGTGAGATATTCCCGGATTTAAAATCGTGAATGATGCTATCCCTGTCATACTGGTCAATGCCACCATGAAGAGACAAGCATGTGTAAGAGTGTTTCATCAGATCCTTCATCAGATCATCAGCATGTTCTTGTTTGTCCACAAAAACTAGGACACTCCCCTTCTCTGAGTAGAGACCAAGTAATTCCAAAAGTTTGAAGAATTTCTTTTCCTCTTCTATTAATATCTGGAGTAGAAATTAAAAAAAGAGAAAACAAAAATGAATGATCAAATAAAACTCTTGTGATAGGAAATTTCCAATGTGAAGCATAAAACTGATTGAAAGAAAAAATGAAACAAATAAAAGAATTTTAATTCATTACACTTCGCATTTTGTTCATAATTTACTGCTTTAGAAGAAGTTCAATGTTTTTGTTTGTTTTTAAGGGTTTTGCAGCACTTGCAACACATTAAGGTTATATCAGCGCCAGTAAAAAGGAAGGTAATGGGATAATAAAAAGTTATAGAATTACAATTAAAGCAGACAAGAAATAGTAAGACAAAGGGGAAATGGTTCTAATATGGAACAGATGTAAATTCCAAAAGCACACTATCAAAGTACTAAGTTTGAGATCACCTAAAAGTTTCACCCAGACACCAGCACAAGATCTCACTAAGAGGAATACACTCAAATGGTTACAAATAATATGTTTAAAAAAAATGACAATATATAACAGAGAGATGACTTACAAGGGAAAAAAATGTCATCTCCCAAAACTATAACTATACATTCGACTGTTTCCCTCCCAGCCAAGAACTCTGGCCAGGGTCAAGACAAAACCAAGTAATCTCATTCCAAGACAAAGACAGAAAGCTAGTTGGAAAACAGATATAAGGGGATAGATGACACTGTATGTACCTCCCTGCCCACTTTGGGAGGTCAGGAACTCCACCCAGTAGTAGAAGTTCTAAGCTGCCCAACAAAAATTTACCTGACACAGTTCTATAAAGGAGGTGACCCGTTTCTTAAGAAAAGATAAGACTAACTGAAAATTCAGTACTATATTTCAAAACCAAGGTGATCTATTTAAAAAATCCCACGACTCAACACTAAATCAACAAAACTTAGAAGTAAACTTTTAAAAATTTCTTACCACATTTTGAGTGACATCTCTGCAAACAACACTACGGCCACCGACTTGAACCTCTATAGGTTTTGTAAGAATACGTCGGGCTAGGGCCTCCATTTGACGGGGAAATGTGGCAGAAAACATGACAGTCTGTCTGTCCGGTCTCACATTGTCAATGATTTTCATAACCTGGAAAAAAAATGTAAAAATTGGCAACATTTTTAGGAAGAAAAAACAAAAACAAAAAAACTTGCAATGCTAAGACGTAATTCAAACTGTGTGATATAATTTCCTCTGAAGTGTCTGACAATTTTCAATTATCTTAATTTGATTGGGTTTAATTGGTTCCATCCAATTTTTTTTTAAATGTATATTTGAATGAGTTCCATAAAAAAGAATAACTTTGGATCATTAAATCGTTTTTTAAAAATTATACATAACTTCCGAAACTCAAAACCCTTACAACGATTGATCATATTTATTTCATATACTAATTTAAGTAATATATGTATATATTTAAGGTGCCAGAAGAACATCCTACAAGAAAAATACAAAAAAGTCTTACCTGGGGTTCAAATCCCATATCAAACATTCTATCTGCTTCATCCAAGACAATGTACGTCACTCTCCTCAGGTTGGTCACACGACCTGGTGGGTCAAAGTAAAAGAAGCAATCAATGTAGTTATCTAGTACTCAAAAAGACGATTAAAAACAATAGGCAAAAATAACTAAATTATTAAGTATTGGTAATTGATAATCCTCATATCTTTAACTCACTCAACCCTAACACCAACTATATCCGTAGTTTACCCAAGTTACTTTTACCCCATGCCCATCTATTACATTTTTATGAGACAAATTATAGATGTAGTATCAAAGCTAATTTTTTTAGTTTTTACATGTTAATGGTAGTTGAATAGAATTATATATATGCACATGCTCATTTTTAATTCATTTTTTCCAATTTTGAAAAGTAGCAAAAATCTCTAGGATTGAGTGAGTTAACACTTCTCTTTTTAACCCTTTTTTTGGTTGCAAATTTAATCAAACTTGTATGATAAATTATTTGACTTGACAGATAAAACATGTTTTCATCTAAACATAAAAGAGCTATTTAAAAATTTAAAATATATAACACGCAACCTAAATCTATAACCTATTCATTAAGCTCTGTTTACATACCATTATTTGCAGTTAGCATATCTATCATTCGTCCAGGTGTACAAACAATTATCTCACATCCTCGTTTTAATTCTGCAATTTGTTCTGATATGCCAGTTCCCCCATAGACACATACAGCAGTTAAACCATGAGCTTTGGTAAATTTTTTACACTCAGCAGCTATCTGAAGTGCCAGCTCTCGGGTAGGAATCATCAAAATGGCTGAAAGTTGAAAAAGAGAAAGAATTTGTAGCAAAATAATGAAATCACCACAAACAATATGACATCTGTGTACCACAACCTCTTTGATGTGACTTTGTTGTTGTTTGTTTGTTTTTAAGTGTTTTACGACGCTTGCAACACATTACGGTCATATCAGCGCCAGTAAAAAGGAAGAAAATGAGATAGTATAAAGTTCTAGAATTACAATTAAAGCACCCAAGAAAAGGTAAGACAAAGGGGAAGTTGTTCAAATAGGTAACAGATGTAGATTCCAAGAGCACACTATCAAAGTATTTAGTTTGAGATCACCTAAAAGTCTCATCCAGACACAAGCACTGGTCCCAACTAAGAGAGATGCACTCAAATGTTTACAAATCATATATAATATGTAAACAAAACAATACAGTGCATGACAGAGAGAGATGATGATGATGATGATGATGATGATGATGATGATGATGATGATGATGATGATGATGATGATGATGATGATGATGATGATGATGATAATAATAATAATAATAATAATAATAATAATAATAATATAATGATTCCTCTTTGCACAGATAAATATGAGACAAGATTTATGTACTTTTTAAAAAAACCACACAAGTCGTTTGTAAAAGGTTCAACTACCTATAGGTCCATCCCCTTCTTCTAAAGGAGGCTGATCAAGAATGTGTCGTATCATGGGTAAAACAAAG
This sequence comes from Berghia stephanieae, assembly GCF_034508935.2. NCBI lineage: Eukaryota > Metazoa > Mollusca > Gastropoda > Nudibranchia > Aeolidiidae > Berghia > Berghia stephanieae. Next base: position 81,514,910 of record NC_088364.1, on the reverse strand, counting down.
GCCAGAGTTTTTCCACTCCCAGTCTTAGCAATTCCAATAATGTCACGACCCGACATCACTGCTGGAATTGCTTGGGCTTGAATTGGAGTAGGCTTTTCATACTTATTCCTGTAATTTAAAAAATATATATTTATACATAAATATATAATCTGGTTACAGAGAATAGCATAATTGATAAATTTTTAAAATTATATAAAATATCCCTGAAAATCTTTTTCTTATGAATCAACTACCTCGCGGAATCAGGGAAATACTGAGGTCTTTAACCCTCTCCTTACCAACTATAGGAAAATCGTCTCATATGTTACGGTACAACCAACATTTTTCTTATTCAAATTTAAGGAAAATGAACAGTGTGTTGTAGAGCATGTTTTGCTAAAGAAATTATTTATCGCAAGAACTTAACTGCTATTGTGTTTGAGTGATAAAAAATATATTTTTGTGTTAGTTGGGTGTGAAGTTTTGGGGGAAAATGCTGAAAATGGCTGGTAAGGAGAGAGTTAAAAATGCAAAACAGGCTATCATAAAAGTAACACAATTTATCTTTTTTCTTTTGGATGTGCACAACAACAGTAGTGTTCAGTCTAAATTGAATTAGTCACTTTATTTGATGATAATGAAGCGCTATTTTTTTTCCTTATAATTATATTCAAAACTGATTCTTTTCAACCAAAACAAACTGAACAGGTTTTTGTAATCAATTCATAATTGGTTGTCAAAAGGCTAAAAGTCCAGACTACCATGCTCTTTAATTCATCTCCAATTTTCCAGATGGATATAAACAAAACTAACTAAGTCCCATAACTGAAACAAAAATATTGGGGTTGTCAGTGGGACAGTGTCGTAACTGACTTTGTCTTTATTTTTTGCATATCTAAAGAGTCCTAGTCACAAACTCAGTGCTGGATGATTGGATTAGTAGCGTGGGGAAAAAAAAACAAACAAAAAAATCTAAAAGCTAAAAACAACAACAACAAAAGAAAAACAAACCAAAAAAATTAACAAATATTCAAAACAAAAGTTAACAACAGCAACAAAAGAAAAACAAACCAAAAAAATTAACAAATATTCAAAACAAAAGTTAACAACAGCAACAAAAGAAAAACAAACCAAAAAAATTAACAAATATTCAAAACAAAAGTTAACAACAGCAACAAAAGAAAAACAAACCAAAAAAAATTAACAAATATTCAAAACAAAAGTTAAGAACATTTTTTTTTTTTAAAGTAATAGTAATAACAATTAAAAAGAAAAAAAAAGAAAAAGAAATATCTGGGCCAAACAGGCAATCCAGCTTAGTGCAGGTTGATGAGCACGCTTGTTTAGTAATGAACTGAATCTTTAAAAAATAAAATACAAAATGAGTGGACTGGATTATTTATTTATCAATCATTCAACATCAACTGAATCCAGAAGACTAAAAAAAAAAATTGAGCTTTATATAGAGAAATATCCACTAAATGTGCTCAAAGCCCTTTACAAAGGGTCCTGGCCAACAGCAACATTTAACATGTAGGACGGGAAATGATGCCTGTTAGGCAATATTACAATTTTTCGGACAAAGACAACCCAGTTAACGGCTAGGTACTCATTTTACACCTGAGTACGGTGAGAGAATGTGAGTAAAGAGCCTTTTCCAAGGACTCAACTCAAGCGAGGCTCAAACCCAGGACCTTCCGATCTGAAAGCGAGTGTCATACCACTAGACCACATAGCCGCACTAAGGAATGAGAAAAGGATGACTTACTTTCTCAAGGCCTCCATGACTTTCCGACTAACTCCACACTGGGCCCACGTTCTGATGGGCTTAGGACAACCCTTGCCCTTCACACTGATTCCTTCCAGTTGACCACGAAGTTCCTCCGCCTCTAAAATATAGAATATTCTTATTCTTTTAACACTGATACAAGTGTAAGCATTGTTTTTTGGGGGGATTTTTTTTTCGTATTTCTTATATTTTACATTATAAAATAATATGCAAGAATTATCAGAAAATAGCTTTATTTTATGAAGTTTATAACATGTGCACGGTATTTACACATTTATTTGTATATTTAGGAGAGAACTAAATCACCATCAATAACAGGAGTGAGAATAGGATCAGGGATATCGTTTTGTGATTCCTCATTGCCATTGATTAAAATCAAATGTGTTCAATATACCAAAAGTCTCCACAAAAAAAGGAATAAATGATGAAAAGTTTGGGGGGCTTTTTCTACAAGACCTAGTTTCTAGCATGGCCATCTGGAGACATTGTTTTATATAAATCAATTAAATTATATTACATATAAACCATGCAACATATGTCTAAAAAATGTTAAAAACATGGATATATTAATTCTGGTAAAGTTTTGGAAATTGGTTGTAAAAAAAAAAAAAAAAAAAAAAAGAGAAAAAAAATATCAAATACAACTTTTAATATATATTTGCATGAAAACATAATTATCTTTATCATTTTGCAAATCTAACTTACCTTCATTTGACATTCTGGCAATTTCAGGAACTTCCACGTAAAATGATTTCCTAAATGGAGCATAGTAAATCTTTTCATGATCTACTGATCCCAAATCCTTGAGAAAAAAAAAAAAAAAAGAAGAAAAAAAGAAGGTGTTTATCTAAATTCTTGAAAATCAAAACTATCGATACACGAAATAAACAAGGAGTTACAAATTATCAGTGAAATGACAAATATTATAATCTTATTATAATTAATAAATAATAACGTGAAGTTGAATGTAAGCTTCAATTTAATTACAACAAAAACAGATCTGTGTTTGTAATTAAATTGAAGCTTACATTCAACTTCACGTTATTATTTATTTCATCGAGCTTCGAGCAGCAACATTTACACTACCTAATTATAATTAAGGAATTTTAAATGACAATTTGTGTGAATGATCAAAATTCAAAGAAGAATATTCCCATAATTTCTTGTGATTTTTTTAAAAAATCAATAGTAAAGCCATACCAAGGAAAAGAAAAAGAAAAGACCTATATATTCACCTTTTTCCGTTTGGAGTAGTGAGACAGTGTTGAATCCAAATCTTCCTCTTCTTCCTCTGACGAATACTAATAAAGGAAATAGAAACAAAATATTTAGATTATGTAACTGTTCATTCAATTATGATTTCTATTTCTAGAATTATATCTTTATTTTTTTAAATTATTTTAAAAAGACATTAACCAGAGTAATAGATAATTTCCCCTGACAGCTGTGGTGGGACCAATTTTGATCCATTCATTATCCAAAAATATATGTATGTATGTATATATATATATATATATATATATATATATATATATATATATATATATATATATATATATATATATATATTCACCTCAAATAACTTTGTAAATTAAAAGGAAGGGGGGTGACTGTAGGATAGTTATTGTGACTTATCAAACCTGTCATAGACCATACAAACTATAAAATAAAAATTTAAAAAAAAAAAACAATTCCCTTTATTCATCGCCAAGGGGAAATTTGTCTTTAGGGTCTATTCCCAGGGAAGACTGGAATAGCCCAGGTGTCAGCCGCAGTGCAGCGCCGCAAAGTGAGCTAGGGCTGGGTGACTTGCTCAAGGCCACACAACGCAGCGGCGGGTGATCAAACTCGTTACCTTTTGGGTACAAAGCAAAGACCGTACCGCTGAGCCATGCTGCCCCTATATTCTCATCAAAAAAATTGAAGGGAAATCTCACTCTTTGATCAACTCCTCTAATCCAACAAGAATAAATGTAGTCACTTTTTCTTTTAAAATTATATAATTTCTAATGGACTTCTAATGCACTATAGATAGTGTGCGCTTGGCTAAGAAGCTCAAAACATTGCCATCCGGAAGTATAACGGACCAACACACAAAACTACGTGTAACCTTGCACTTTTATAGCCTGGTCAATACAGTTAAGTGAGAATTACTCATAAACGTGGATGGCAAAAAAACAATAACAAAGACCTGAGTGACGTCATCATCGTTCTATCAATAAGGTTTCACATATACTCCAGAGACTTTAGAACTTTTATAAACTTTTAATGAGTATCTCTCATTTGTCATCACCTTGATGTCATTACTTTCAGTCTCTCCGTGTACTTCCTAAATTAAAATGTCTCACCTCCATGGCATCCATATTATTCAGCATCAACTCTCCTTTATCCTTTGATGGGTCTTCCTGCTTTTTTACAACACTCACGATTCTGGTAACTACCTTTTTCTGAAAAATTAGCATAGCAAAAAAAAACAAAAAAACACACGTATTTCAGTATTTTTTACATTTTTTTTTTTGCAATGTTCCAATAATGACAACCACAAAATAATAAACAATAATAGTATTAATAATATCAATAATAGTAATAATAATGATGATGATGATGATGATGATGATGATGATGATGATGATGATGATGATGATGATGATGATGATGATGATGATGATGATGGTGATGATGATAATAATAATAATAATAATAATAATAATAATAATAATAATAATAATAATAATAATAATAATAATAATAATAATAATAATAATAATAATAATATAAAAAAATAGTCATCATCATTATCATCATTATCAATTACACTTATATTCCTATTCACACAGAAACCTCAAAGCACTTTACAAACACAGAGGGCCTTACAAATAGAATTACGCTCAAGACCTCAAACAAATTCCATAACAAACAAAAGCCATCCAAGCCAACACTACAGACATGAGACCATCAGTATTAGGAACATAATATTTATATATTTGCACTTCAAAACAGTTTTAGAATGAAATTTTTCCAAAAAGTGTGTTTTAAGTATTTAAGCCTTTCCTTAAAAGCCTTGAAGCCGCTTGGAACCTAACTGACTGAGGAAGAGATTTCTTTACCCATGGTTCAACTTTATATTTTTTAAAAGAAAACGATTGCCAACATGTTTTAAGTTTTGCAAAGTGGCCGAGTGGTTAAGGCATTGCACTGTGACCCGGAAGGACCCGGGTTCGAGCCCTGCTTCAGGTACTTTGTTTTTTTTTTCCTAGAACAAGATTATTAACCCTCAATTTGCTCACTTGGATAACATGGGTGATTCCTGTTGACATCAGACATCTTGTTTGATGAGTTATTTACATTCCTTCGTGGAATGCCTAGGCGACGATGTCTTATGATGTTGTGGCGGAAAAGGCATAATAATATATAAGTAATTGTTGGCTAATAAAAAAACCTTGACAGCAAAATTAATAAAAAACTTTTAATCTGTTTTTATTTTTTTGCCTTATTTCAACATATAAACTTTGACTTAAACTAGCGTATTGAGGAGAGATTACAAGCATATTTGATGAAAAGTTGGAGATAAGCATGGATTTAAGTACAGTCCACTCAGGATAATCGCAACTTTATTAATCGCAACTTTCGGTTAGTCGCAACATTTCACAAGAAACAGAATTAATTCTATATAAAAGTCACTTGTTAATTGCAACAAACTTCGGTTAATCGCAACAAATTTTCGCCCTCATAAAGTTGTTAATTCAAGAAATCGTGAGAAGTTGAAAATTTGAGAGTGAGCAGGATTTAATGTAACAGTAATGTGTCACCACTTTATTAGAGACAAAAGAGGGTAGGCTTTGCAGTATGGGATTGTGCTGTCATAAGTGGCCATGAAATAAGAGGCGAAGGGGGTGGGTATAGTCTTTACAAAAGATAGACAATGTTAGTTGTAAAGAGAGACCGAGCGATATCCTTTGTTTTGGGATTGATAACTGTACATTGTGACCAACGAGTTTGGTGAGAGCTCATTGTCTCTCATCACAGTTAATCTCTTTGACTCTTACAAAGGTTGAAAACAAATGAGTGAAAGTGAATCCAATCTGAATAAGATTCGACAAGCATCACAGCTGCTTTTGCTTGACAATATCAAAACAGGGCTGCCAAATGCTTTTTATTTCAATCATATTGCTCAGGCTGTGGTGGACTAAGAACAATGTTTACCACAACTGGTTTGAGTTTACAATATATGTGTAAACTGTTGCAATAGTGGACTGGAAACTCAACTTCGGTTAATTGCAACATTTTTGCTGATCCCAAGGTGTTGCGATTATCCGGAGTGGACTGTATTACCATCTGCTTTTAAGATCTAATCATTTCAACATCAATCACACCTACATTTATACTTACATCATCAGATTCTCCAATACTTTTTTTATCTTTCTCTTTTAACGTCTTCACTTCATCATTGACAGACTAAAAAAATAAGATATGGAGGTTAAAATTGGGGGGGGGGGGGGGGGGGGAGGGGAGGAGAAAGGAATATCAAAGTCTAATCAATTATAAAACATAAAATTATCACAAAATTTAATAAGCTATGTGGGGAATATATAAAATTGAAGTGATTCTTTCTCTTCTATTATTAAACCTGTTAGGCTTCCTCTTGGTAGTCAACATGAAACCTGCTACTTCGCACAAACACAAAAAATAAATAGAAAAAAATCTTTAAAAATCGGAAGTATATCAAATATTTGATACTTTTGTTTTATTCTTTTTTTAAGTGTAATAAAATTTTGAAAAGATACATCTAAACACTTTGACACTGTTATTTCATCTGACAGTGTCTTCCTTTGTAGTTATCGGGGGAAAATATCATTTGCCCACCTGCAGTGTGAGATTCAGTACAGAATCTTGATATGGATCTTCACACTGAAAACTGTTAGAGGGTAATGGAGCATGAGAAGAAAAAACAAAAAAACACAACTTTTCCCCTTTCTTTATGATTTAAACAATGTCTTGTATTTGAACAAAATTAGCATTACACTATGATTTACTATATCAAATTCTAAATTCAATACAGTATGTTTTTGTTTTTAAGAGTTATACGGCGCTTGCAACACATATAGGTTATATCAGTAAAAAGGAAGAAAATGGGATGGTAAAAAGTTCTAGAATTACAATTAAAACACCCAAGAAAAAGTAAGACATAGGGGAACTGGGAACAAATAGGGATCAGATGTAGATTCCAAGAGCATACCACCAATGTACTTAGTTTGAGATCACCTATAAGTCTCATCCGGACACAAGCACAAAATCCAACAAAGAGGAATACACTCAAATGCTTACATTATACATTGAAAATAACAATATAATAATACATAACAGAGAGATGATTTACAAGGAAAAAAATATCATCTCCCAAAACAATAACTATGCATTTGACTGTTTCCCTCCCAGCTAGGACTCCGGCCAGGGCCAGGAGAAAACCAAGTAATCTCATTCCAAGACAAAGACAGAAAGCATGTTGGAAAACAGTTATAAGGGGATAGAAGACACAGTATATACCCCCTTGCCCACTATGGGAGGCCAGGAACCCCACCCAGTCAATACGATAGAGATTCTTACCTGCATGTAAGCATCAAGAGGATCCAGTTCATCATCTTCCTGCTTCTTGTCCCCTGTGCCATCGTCTTCTTCATCGTCGTCATCCTCTAGTGTCCACTTCTTTTGAGTAACTGGGGCAACATTGATGGGAGTAAGTTCTTTTGTTTTATTCCGTTCTGCCCTCCACTGTTCAATACGCTCTCTTCGTTTCTGCATTTCAGCTTCTAAACGCTTTTGCTCTTCTTCCTACAAAAGGACCCAGAAAAATAAAATATGAGGTTTGCACCCAACTCACAAACTTTTCACTTGCTCTTACATTACTTGGTGTGCTAAACAAGAATAAGACCAATTGTTGTCTGGACTGTCATTTTTGACAGTCCAACTCCTGTTGATCTGTAAATTTTAAACATTATACACATTTAAGGGATGAAGTGTGTGAATAAGGGGTTTAAGAAACCCCCCCCCCCCCCCCTTGAAAATACCAAAAAAAGAACAAAAATTAAAATGGTGGTTCGTAGGAAATCTATTCACCAAAAATTGAAAAGAAGTTCCTCCATCCAAATCAAAATAGCAAATTTCGAATTTAAAAAAAGGGATGAAAATGACCTTAACAAAATGGTTATAAACAAGGGAGGAGATGAAGCTTCCTCCTATCGATTGAGTTTGTAAGTTATTTGCAACAGTTTTAAGCAATATTTCTAAACTAAAAATGAATGTATAAGAAAAACTGTTTTAGCGAAAATATTTCTTTCTTTCTTTTCTTAATTTGCAAACCACCCACCTATGGTGTTGGGTGTGATAGTAAAAATTTACCAAATATGATAGTAATGATAAGTGATTAATTACATTGAAATTTTAAATTAGTCTTCTAAGTCAATATGAAGTCAATTCCACATTCTTTTTGTAACTGCATATTTATGTATTTATGAGAGAGTGAATTAAGTCAAATGTGAGTTTGGTGTGTGTGTGTGTATATATGTATGTGTGTGAATAAATGCATGTCATGTGTGTCTCAAAGTGATTGTGAAAGAGATGTAGAGGAGAGAGAGAGAGAGAGAGAGAGAGAGAGAGAGAGAGAGAGAGAGAGAGAGAGACAGAGAGACACCCAAATTGGGATAGAGTGCAGGTGTCTGTTGTGTTTCAATATTGCTTGTTTGTAATAGAGATGTTGATATCGTTTTTGGAAAACAGTTTTAATACAAGCATTTGTATCCCATGTTCAACAATCAAGAACAGATTCAATTAGAATTGCGTTGTTTTTATTTTGTTTTTGTTACTGAGGCAAAAGAGTTGTTTTTAAAAAATAGCAAATGGATATTTGTCCATTTATATGGACAATTAAAACAAAATGCCATGAGGTCATTGACACAATGTTGATGAAATTATGTTTTATCATAACACCACGAACGGAGGAAGTGGGGTTTACTAAAGATGGCCGTATGAAAAACTTTTGCATGCAAATTCTAATCTTTAAAAGACAAAAATAGCTACAAATTTATTAAAATGGAAATGAATGGAATAAGGTGTTCAAGATCTTATATATATTGTACCAAGAGAAAAAGATGTCAAATACGCTTCAACAGTCGTAACGTCGCTTCCTTCGTAATGACGCATGGTAACCTAGTAACTGGCTCTAAACTATCAGAACAATGACAGAACCCTTATGAAATATTTCTCTGACGAGCATAAAAGCATATCCAGAGGAAAAAAAAACATTAAAAAGCTGATCATGTTTTGACTTTTACACATTCTGATCACAAGACATATGAAAAGTTCTAGCCAGCATGAAGAATAAAAAGTACTGATTTTCTTTGTTTAGAACCATGATGGCCGCCGTTGCTGGACAATGTGACATCAGACTATTTAATCCAATACAGACAAATATGAATTACAAAACTTACGAATTGCAGATTTCAATTATCTGAAAAACTCGTTTTGATGCTAAAACTATGGATATCAATTAAATGCCATGACATTTGACGAAACAAATTATATTATTTTATCAAGTCACCATAACTCATAACACACACACACACACACACACACACACACACACACACACACACACACAAAATACCAACCTTGTCTATTGGATCATCTTTCACTTTGATTTCAACCTCTGGCACAGGTTGCTTTTTGATTATTATTTCCGGAGATGGAGATTTTGATTTGATTTTAATGACTGGCTTGACAGGGGACGGAGATTTAGACAAAGATCTCGACCTGGACTTGCGCCTGTTTCATAATCATCAGACAAAAAAATAAGTAAAAGTTAACATGCTTGTAGTGTTTCAAGACAACTTTCTACCAATGGAATTCAACCAATGGAGAGGAGAATTGATTGCACACAGCATATAATTTGCTTTCCTTTAATAATAATAATAATAATAATATTAATAATAATAATAATAATAATAATAATAATAATAATAATAATAATAATAATAATAATAATAATAATAATAATAATAGTAATAATAATAATAATAATAATAATAATAATAATAATAATAATAATAATAATAATAATAATAATAATAATAATAATAATAATAATAATAATGATAATAATAATACATTCAAGTCTCTATAATCTGAAACTCTATAATCTGCACGTCTCCATTATCAGGACAGGTCATCTGGAGACAGATTTTTTCTTCTTCAATTGTATCCCATAATTTGGAAATTATTTTGGGAACTAGCCATTACAATATACAGGATTTATGACTCTATAATCCGAACTACTCACTGACTGACACTGTCTGCCGCCTACTCTAGTTCAATACAGTCGACAAATGATTGAAGTATATTCAGATTAAAAACTTTGGTCACATCAAGGTAAGGTAGGCAACTTATTTGTCTATCCATTGGCCGATAGCCCCGCCTCCTCAATCAACGTGGCAATACAGTGTGTGTGTGCATCAATCAACAGATGTCAATCATGTGTGACTGGTTAAAATATTTTCACACATCTTATTGATGGTTTTTACTTATCAAAGATAATTTATGATCATAACTTCCTATTTAGCAATGAAAATATGATTAAAAATCTGACACCATTATCTAACAGCTAAAACACAAATACCTTCTCTCAGGTGAGCGCTTCTTCTTGTCCTTCTTGCTCCTCTCTCTTGAACGGCTCCTCTTTCTTTCTCTTGAGCGAGATCTGTGTGAGCGATCTCTTTCCTTAGATCTTGATCTTCGTGACCTGCTACGGCTTCTTTTTTTTCTATCTCTCTCCCTTGAAGATGACCTTCTACGATATGACCTGAGGATTGTATTTAAATTAAGTCAAAATATGACATAAGACATACTGATGATTTTTCCAGGGACCTGACCGTAAACTTTTGTCAGAGCAAAAAGTCTAACAGGACAAAATCAGCTGAAAATTTCAGAGAAAATCCCAAAATCCTTTGGGGTTTTTTTTCGGCAACTTTTTGATTTATCGCCCATTTTCTTGATTTTTATATCATTGTTTACATCTCACTGAGACGAGATCAGTGATATACTTTGTTTCAAATGTAACTAGATTATAATTTGGCATTTTTACCTATGTTGGCTTTGTTTTTTTAAAGGTTTATTAGAACACAAAAGCAACAGTAACAGTTGCTAGTATCAGTAACCTAAATATTTAATTTAATATAGGTGGATAATATCGTTGCTAGGCGGGGACCGATTCTTTTCGACACCGCCCACTTTTCTTTGGCGGCCCTCGCCCCGGCAACAGCCTTTTCTCTATCTCTCGATCTTACTTCTCTACACTACACAGACTACATTACAGTTCACCACACTACTAACTACTACTAGGCAGTTTAGTGAGCAGCAGCAGTGGCAGTCAAATCGTGACCCAACTCGCCCATAGGAAAGTTGTGACTAGAAATTGCCGGTCGCGTTTTGGGGGTTCAATTAAAGGTGCATAACTTTGTTATAAAAAGGAATATCGCAGATATTTTGGTATCATTATTTTCATATTTCAATTTCTTTTTAAATGGTGCCAATTAAAGAAAAATCCATTAAAAATTCTAGAAGTTATATGAAGTTAAAACTTGGCAATTTTCAAATGCATTTATTTTTTTATTTACAGCGTGTGTGTTTAAAATAAAAACGCTTGTTTTTAGAATAACATCTAAACTTTATTCATGCCAAATTTCAGGGCTCTATATCTATGTGCAGACACTTTTTAAGTCTGCGCCAAAATGCCATGTTTACATTATCTTCTCATTATGGCTGCCCGACGGTATTGATATTTATATCAATATTTTAAATTTAGTCCATAATATTTTCAGTACTATTATTTACTATGTTTTTATTTTGAATATATACTTTCCAACTTTTTTTATGGGCATTTTATAGTTTTTGTTTTAAAAGTTTGTAAAAGTTCAGCAGAATTTTTTAAAGTATTAAAAGCCAGACCTTTCCATCTAATTAAAATAGGGAATCCGTTTCAATGTACCTGAACGTTTTCAATCTACTATTTTATTTATATGCAATTATATTACCAGAGGTAAAAATAAACCCATTATGTCATTACGCAACATGTTTATATCTTTTCATTTAAATACTCTCAACCCCTTTTTTATTCTCTATGTATTAAATCAAAGAGGGTAATTATTTGCAATTGTTTCAGTGAGATATTGGGGATAAATCCAAAAGTGATATAGCAGATTGTGTCTTACGTCTAGCCGAGTTTTTTGATTATGTAACATTTGCATCATATTATGTAATAATGTGTCATTTTGAAATGTTTATCTTCCTCTTTATTAATTTAAATGCATTGTCCTCGATAAGACGAACATTTTGGTATACAATATATAATAAGTACTCCAAATTGACTGTTTTAACCATTTTTTATTAACAGCACGCGATTTCGGTCACAGCTTTCTTTCCAATGGTAATTTTGGGGTAAAAATCGGGAGGCCTTCCGAAAGCTCCTACATCCCAGTATTCTTTGTTTTTTTATATTATAATAATGTTCTTTTTATTTTTTGGTTTCCCCCCTCCCAAACCCCCTACATATAAAAAACAAAGAATACTGGGGATGTAGGAGCTTTCGGAAGGCCTCCCTCTGATGTCAGACTTTGAACTGCCGTAACTACATTTCTAATCAAGATAGAAACAAAATTCAAACTGTTTTGTAATCAGTGTTGCCAGCTCTTTCATATGACACTGGTTTCAAGTGTGTGAGTTACATTTAGAATTTCTGTTAAAATCCCTACTAACTACTAACAGACAACACAACAGTACAGTCAAGGCAACAGACATCATCATCATCAACACGGGGGGGGGGGGGGGGGGAGTAATAAAGTCAAAGCCATCATTAGTGCTAAATCAATAGAATCACCTGCTTTCACGAGGCATTTCCAATTAATATTTTTGTCTTGCGTGCTCTTAATTTTTTTATTGTTTTTGTCACTCAAATTTAACGACGAGAGACGTTCATGGACCGTATGCGAAAGTGAAAGTGAATGCTGCAAACATTCAGACTTTTTTTCACGAAATTTTCTATTTCAAAGAACACATTTACAGTGCAGTAAATTATAGGTATTTTGACCAAAATATGTCGAATGGATTATTCCAAAAGAATAAACGCATAGTTAGTATCATAACACGATTGCTTTTGCTTAACAGCTACCAAAAACCTAAATACTTCCAGTAATCACACAAGCCCACCGGTCCCTACTTTCGTTTTCTAAGTGGCGTTAGAGTGCACGTGTAAACGTAAACAATAAACGATTTAACGTAATCCATCTCTTGTTTCCATTTTAAGTTTTAGATTGTTTTAACTGTAATTTGTTAATAACGGTAAGTCTAATTTAACGCTGTGATTATTTCCAGACATGTCTGTCAATAACGATGAACGATTTGATTATTGCCAAACTCAAACGGGAAGCCAACTCAAACAGTGACAGTGTCAGTGCACGATTATTAATAATCTTTGATTGATAGGCAATTGAAAATGCATAAATTTAATTGAAAATGGTCTCAAAATAAAGGGCTTGAAAGCACAAAAACAGTGGTACAAAAATTATCCTATTATCCCAATTGGTTCAAAAGTTATCGCCAAAAATTGTGCCTTGGAAATTGAAATATTGAAAAATGGGTGGAAAAATAAAGGGATTATGATTATTAATATTGATATCTAATAGGCCCAGAAATCCGTAAAAAATCTGTGACCTGATTTCATTACACCTCGAGAGTTAATTGGCCACCATTCAGTCATTGTTCATCCAAAACAAATACAGGCACAGGGGGATAGAAGAAGACAGCAGGAGCACTTGTTAGGAGATCTCACAATGCACAAAGTACACTGCACTGATAGTGTGCTCTTGGAATCTACATCTGTTCCCCATTTTAACCATTCCCCTTTGTCTTTGTCTTACTTTTTCGTCAAGTCCTTTTAATTGCACATCTAGATTGTTTTTACTATCCAATTTTATTCCTATTTAATTTACTGGCACTACTAATATGACCTAAATGTGTTGCAAGCGCCGAGTAAAAGTAAAACTAAAACGATTAAAACTAATTTTTAAAAATAATAATTCCCCCCCCCCTTTTTTTTTCCTTCCCTCTTCTCTCTCAATGTGTGGGTTGTCAAGATGTATAATTATAACTAATAATAATAGAACTTCTTACCTGACCTTTAGAATGTGAATACATCTGATAGCAAATACTAGGTAGCTCTGCAAATATATCTAAATATATGGGAAAGAAGCTTGATCACTTGATGGCAAAATGAAATTAAAGGAATTGGTATTTTAAAAATATTGATATTATAATTAAATGGGATTTTACAAAGAAAACAAATAAAAACAATAAATTGCCCAATTTAAAAAGTTGGAAAGTATGTATTAAAAATAGAAATATAGTAAATGATATCTAGTACTGAAAGCATTATGGACTAAATTTAAAAATATTAAATTAACTAAATTAAAAGATATTGATGTGAATATCGATTTCGTCAGGCAGCCCTGATGAGAAGATAATGAAAACATGGCATTTCGGCGCTGAGTTAAAAAGTGTCTATATAAAATTCCCTTTATTCGTCCCATAGGGGAAATTTGTCTCTAGGGTCTATTCCAAGGGAAGACTGGAATAATCCAGGCATCAGAGCAGCGGCATGTGATCGAACTTGGTACCTTTCGGATACAAAGCAAAGACCTTACGACTGAGCCACCCTGACCCTGAAATTTACTTTTCAGAGGATTCAACTATGTGCCAAGTGAGGCTCGAACCCTGGACCTTTCGATCTGAAAGCGAGACTACAAGACCACATATTCACACCTTACTCCGGTGTAAAATGAGTACCTGGTTGTTAACAGTGTTGCCTCTGTGGAAAAACATTGTAATGTCGCCTAACAGGCGTCATGTCTCGTTCTGCATGTTACATGTTACTGTTGGTCAGACATTTAGTGGATATTGTGCTATATAAAAGCTCACTTTTTAAACCTTTTTTTTTAAGTAAGGGTAATTCTATCACCTGTTGACTTAAATGAAAATTAAGAAAATCTACTAAGTCTTAATGTTTGGTGAACAATATCTAGTGTAATGTTAAGTGTCGCTCAATTAGCAATATTTAATATTACATTAGATTTTGCTCCATTAGAGGCAAAAAGTTCATGATATTTTCTAGGGCTCTAGTAATGTCCCTGTTATTATTAGTATCCTTGTTATTTATATTATTACAAAAAATGTCCCGATTATGATCTGGACTATTTCAAAACTTTTTTTTCAATGTTCTATAAAACATCCTTGTAGCATTCCTTCTTTCAAGGTCACATGATCTTACGTCCATTAATATAAGTATTGTTATCATCATTTTAACTATTATTATCATTATTGTTATAAAACCTTGTGTTTAAAACTTATTTCAAACAGATGGTTTGTCTGGAGGAACACATGCCATGCAAACAAACATAAATTTGAAATCATCGTCTTTGTGCATTTGATGATCTTTTCACCCATTTTGGGCTTCTTTAGTAATTGACATTTGTGCTGCTGCTATTTGTTAGTTTTTTGTTGTTTTGTTTTTGTTTTTATTTTTAAAAATTCTTTTTGGGGGGGGGGTTGTTTGTTTTGCAATGCAGTTGAATCTTTCCATTCTTTTTTCCCCCGTTAAATCAGACAATGAGCTTTAGAGGAGGTGGAAGAGGGGGCGGAGGAGGTGGAAGAGGGGGCGGAGGTAAGTACAATGAGCACTTCTTGTATTTCAGATTCAGAAATTCACAAATATGCCATGCATGGTGTTGAAAAGCTAACGGATTTATCATTTATATTGTAGCCTAGACTCCAAGTGAGTTTGTAATTATATAAAATATTGATTTTTATTTTTTTTAATTATTATTATTAGATTTTATTTTTATTTTGTTTTTGTAAAAGTCTGAAAGTCTATTTAACTTTAACAGTGTGATTCTTTCAGTATATCCAGGCAAATAATGATTCTTTCAATTACATCTCAACAGTCTATTGCTGACTTTTCACAATGTACATGATTTGTTTAAGTCTGATGATTAAAAAAATAATGACATTTGTATTAAATGAGTATTGAGTCGTTAATTTAAACTAGCAGAGTAATCATTAAGAGATGTAAGGCCAATGAAGTCTAAGTTCAGCTCAGTTTCTGTAGTGTTAGATGGATAGTAACAATTGTTGTTACCCTTTAGATAGAACACTATTCTTGTGATAAATTACTTTCCACCGAATCAAGCTATCAAATCACTTTTGAATGGATGGGTGTAGATCAGAAGAAAAAAAATTCTTAGGTGCACCTGGAATCAATACCAGTCTCTTTGTTTGTGAAGCAAGTGCCTTAGCAACTGAGTTATCATGGCCTTCGTTGATGCTCGTATAGGTTAACAGTTTATATGAGAATTGAGTCTTTAGAAATATGATGATTAGTAAATCTTTATTTCTGATCAGAGCTGTTTATGTTAAACTTTTTCATGGCAGGATTTCGAGGCGGACGTGGTAGAGGTGGAGGGGGAAGAGGTGGTTTTGGCTACAGAGATCAAGGGCCTCCTGATTATGTAGAAGGTATGTATTTTGTCTATTTCTCCCTTTTTGATATTTATATCTCTAAGAAAATGCAATGTGTAACGTCCAATATATTGTTACTTTTGTTTTAAGGGTATTTAAGGGCCGCTTCGTCCATTTTGAAGCCTTATTACTGATATATGTCTTACAGAAATGGGTAACTCCAAATTTGAAGATAACTCTGACAGGACAAGAAAAATGTGTTCAAATTATCTTTCTTAAAAAATATATCACCAATTTATCTTATGGTCGGTTCAAATAGGGTGGACGTATTTCTAAATTTTGTTACTACACATTACTTTTTGACATTGTTATCATTTGCATATTAACTCTCTCCTTACCAGCCATTTTCAGGATTTTCCCAAAAACTTCACACCCAACTAGCACAAAAATATATTTTTTATCATTTAAGCACAATAGCAGTGAGTTTTTGCGCTAAAACATACTCTACAACACACCGTTCATTCTCTTTAAATTTATTTATGATGTCCAAAAGAAATTTGAATTATTTGTATCGTAATGAATGTGATGATTTTCCTATAGTTGGTAAGGAGAGGGTTAAAATGCAAATTAAAAATTATCACTGTTAAGGCACTGATATTTGTACTGGTAATTGAAACTGTCAAAGCAATATGATAATAAAAGAGTAGGGTATAGCTTTGACATTTTTTATAAAAGATTGTGGTTATGCAATAGATGGAGCCGATAAAATTTAGATTTATAATGAAGAGATAAAAAAAACTTAGCAAAAGCCTAGCCTGTCAGACAGATACATAAATATACCAAAGAACTTGAGCATTTATCCACTAAACGTGCTCAGAGTGCTTTACAAGGGGTCCCTAGCCAACAGCAACATTTTACATGTCCGACGAGACTTGATGCCTATTATGTGTTATTATCTTTTTTTCGGACAGAGATAACGCTGTTAACAGCCAAGGACTCATTTTACACCTGAGTATGGTTTGAGAGTGTGAGTAAAGAGCCTTTTCCGGGGACTCAATCATGCGTCATTCAGAGTGGGACTCGAACCCAGGACCTTCTGATCCAAAGGCGGGTGCCATACCTCAAGACCATAAAGCCGAATGTTTGATATGAATGTTTAAGTGCTGTTTGGACTACACCATTAACCGTTTTATTTATATCAAAGTGAAAAATTAGAGAGCAGGCCAGTGCTGATGGTTTTCCTCGAATCCGCGGAAATCCGCGATTTTTGAGTAATTTCCTCCTTTTAAAAATTACATTTTCTCTAAACAACGTGCTAGCAATGAGAGAGTTGATGTGTGGTGGAACACGCAGGTGCAGTTTCCCACTCTCCAGAAGTTAGCTAGAGTATCAATGATAGTCTATCATCTCAATTGCTCTCAAAGTGGGGTTTAGTGCAGTAGAAATGGGGCTTAAAGGCAGTCGTTCAACATTTTCCTCCTTTTTCACTTTTTGTCACCATCAGTACTGGAGCAGGCACTTGTGTAAGAAAAAGATCAGAAAAATTGTGTATGAAACAGTGCCAGATAAAGCAGAGAGAAAATTACAAGAAGAAAACCATCACAAAAAATATAAAACTGCCTCAACTGGGGATTGAACCTCAGATCTCCTCAGTCAAGACATGCTGCCATTACACCACAGAGGCTAAACGAAACAATTTTGAGCTTTTATATAGCGCAATATCCACTTAACATGCTCAGAGCGCTTTACTAAGGGTCCCTGACCAGCAGCAATACGTAAGATTAGGAATGAATGAGACATGACATCTGTTAGGTGATATTACAGTTTTTCCTTAGAAACAGCACTGTTTACGGCCAGGTACTCATATTACACCTGAGTATGGTGAGAGAATGTGAGTTAAAGAGTCTGTTCTCAAGTACTCAACTATGCGCTGAACCCAGGACCTTCTGGTCCGAAAACAAGTGTCATACCACAAGACCACATAGCCGCGCACAGTCACCCAATAGTTGGGATGAGTTAATGCCTATATTTGTCACAGGGGTATATAGATATAGGCATCAATTCGTCATATTGGGTAACCTTTGTGGTGTGATGGTAGCACGTCTGACCAGTAATCAGGAGGTCTGGGGTTCGATACCCAGTCATTGCAGGCTGATTATTCACGATGGCTTCTTTCTTCTCTTGTTTTTTTTTTTTTTGGGGGGGGGGGGGGGCTTCTGTCTGGCATTGTTTCATACACACTTTTTCAGATCTTAACAGTTTTATTTATAGCCTTACTTGAAATTATCTTGACTCCACTAAGAATTTTGAACTAGATCCTTATATGCAGTACTCTTTAAGCACAGTGCTGGTATGAAAGAATTACAGTTCGCTCATGATTTCTTTTCCAGAGATTGGCTTCATGAAGCACACCTGTGAAAATGATCTTGTTGTGAAAGGGACACACGACAAGATACCTTATTTCAACGCCCCAATATACTTGGAAAACAAATCACAGATTGGAAAAGTTGATGAAATATTTGGGGCTATAACAGATTACGTATCCTTTTCCTTGTTATTGTCATATATTATTTCAGTATTCTTGAGGCCAAACTTTGTTCTGGTATTTCAGCATAATAATAATAATGATGATTATAATACATGGATAATCATGACTGGGTCCTGGGTTTAAACAGTTACAAGTATGGAAATCTAGTTAGCATTCACATTCACACACACACGTATATAAAAACACAGAAACAAGCACACGTCCATTTATATCCTAAAGGGGAAAACATCACTTATCTAATACATGTTGAACATAGGTAGAGACTTAATAATGTGTTTTTGTAAAATTATAATGTATTGATTTTGATTTTAAAGCGTTTATGCTTGCCGCTTCACAAATAGCCTCGGGGATGTTCTGTATTGAGTATATAAAGACACTAGTCATAGTCTAAAGTGACACCCTATCCCTTCAACTTCAAGCCAGTAATAAAGTGATTCATTCTCATTAACTGCACAACATTAAAAGACAACAAATACTCAATGAATTGACAGAAGAGAATAATCACTATTATTTTATAGATAGTTTATTTTTAAACTCTAAAGTGTATAATGTCAAAAAATTGTGTACTTCTAGTGGCATACATTCTTGTTGTATTCACAAAAATTAATGTAAACTGCCCTTAAGATAATAATGATTTTGGTCTCAGTGTATTTTCTTTATCTTTAGACAATTTTGATAATTATTGGCATGAAATATAAAGTTATAATTCGATGTCCTTATATAATATACAAATTTTCTGTTTAATTTTTTTTTAAAACAAAATCCAATATGGCTGTTTCGCATCACAAAATTGCCTAAAACAGCTGGCATATAGAGGAGAGGAAAGTATCGACAAAATGCTTGGCCCTCAAACATTTTATGAGATTGATGAAAATGAAGAATCCTTTATGATCTGAAAAAGCAATAATATATATATTTTTTTTAATTAATTCTTATTTTTCTTTTTGTGCTGTTTCCTGTTATTTATTTTAAATATAGCAAACTAATTATTTATGGAGGACAGTAATAATAGCCAAATGTAACAAGTTTGTAAGAGTTTAAATCATTAAAATCCCATATAAACAAATGGATGTTCCTGCAAAATTGAAGTTATTTGGATTCACTTTATTGTTATTCTAATTAGTAGTGGTAGGAGTATTAGTATAGTTGTGTTAGTTTTTATCAATTATGTTGTTCATACTTCCCATTTTCAAATGAGTGATGTCCTCATTTTTTGTTACTGAAGCAAATGCTTAGAATTTTATATTATTATTCAGTTTCTTTAACTTCTGCTTAAGTTTTTTTCTGTGAAATTGTCTGACAACATGAAAGCGGACTCATTCAATAAAGATGCTAAGGTAAGATAAAATTTCCATCTCTCCTTGATGTTTGTCTTTGATCTAGCTTTGATTAATTGCTTGTGTGTTTTGCTTTGATTGATTGGTGTTTTTGTTTTTTATCAATATCTGAGAAGATAAAATATTCAGTTATACACTTACAACAAACATATTTGAAGCAATAACAGTTTTATACAAAAGCTTCAAGAGAAGAGCATACTTGATTGCATAAGCCTAAGCAAAGCAGTCTTGCTCGACAGATCCTAGACTACTCATATGAACAAACTTGCAAGGTAATAAAAAACACTATGTTCATATGATTAGTCTAGGATCTGTTGAGCAAGACTGCTTTGCTTAGGCTTGTGCAATCAATTATGTTCTTCTCTTGAAGCTTTCGTACAAAACTGTTATCTTTTTTCTTTCTATCATCTTTTCTTTCACAATTTTATTGAATATGCTTGGCCCTTAAAAAAATATAAAAAATACAGCCTTTTGTTTCTCATTGAATGTCTGTTTATTTGTGGGTGGATGTGTACATCAGACTAATAACCAAGACATATGGCTGTGGCTGCTCTTTATGTTTGTAAAGGATTGTTGCCACTGTCATGCACAGAGCCATGTCCATCGCATACCGAGCATTGGATCCAAGTTACTGGTCTTGCTTGTCTTTTTGTTTTTTGTTTTTCAAACAGTCAGAGGGCTTTGCAATTTTTTGGTATTATAAAGGTTGCTATGATAAAAATGATCACGGCTAGCTTAAAATTGTTGTAATTCACCCTTTTTATTTCTTTAAATGTTAAATTAGTGACGGCCTCATTTTGAAATGGATTAGTACTTCTTCTTCTTCTTCTTCTCGTATGCCTTTATATCTGGAGTCCTGTTTCAAAGGTGAATGTACTCGTCTTTTTTTTTTTTGTTCTCGTGGGCCGAAAAGTTTGTTTTTTTTTTGTAGAGACCTGGCAGAGTGCCGTATTTTTTCTCTATGGGTTATTTATTTTCTGCATCGCTGCAGTAAGTGCTCTGTATCTTCCTCCCCCTCGCCACGTGAGCAGACCGGTGACTGTGTCAGTTTCATGCGTCTGTGCAATAATTTTTTGAGTCTATTGTGTCCTGTCCGGAGACCGAAGAGGATTACTTGTTCATGTCTGGGCAGCATATGGTAACCATCTGAACACTTTTGTGTAGTATGAGGGCTCTTAATTGTGTGTTTTGTCTTTAATGGACCACAATTCCCAGGTTTTTGCTGCACCATTATAACTACAAAACCTTATTGTACAAAAGAGCAATGTCATCAAACTATCTGACAGCATTTGCGTGGGACAACTGTACTTTTGTGTTGTGTGTAATGATAACAGTAACAATTGTGTAACAATACAACTACCCTCTTTATTCATATTGCATTAATCAATCTCGCACTTTGATGGAAATTTAGCCTTCTGCAATTTGTGGGTTGATAATTGTATTTGAAAAAGGAACTAAACAGTATTAAGCTCGTTGTGTATATGTATTAACAATTCTATTTGGAATATTTGCTATAAATATGGATTATAGTTTCATTTAGTGAAAATAGAAACTGATGTAAGTGTAAAAGATATGATCAGTTGACATAAAAGATGTGTCCAATTTCATGAAAGCCATGTTCATTATCTTTCCACCAGTTTTATATTGACCCTGCCAAGCTTCTCCCACTGTCCCGATTTCTGCCTAAACCTGGTCAGCGTGGTGCAGGAAAGAGGGGTGGTAAGTTTTTAATAATTTGTTGTTGTTTTTTTTTTGGGGGGGGGGGGGGGGTTGGTGAGACATGTGCGATGTGATTTGATAAAATTTTCGTATAAGATTTGCTGGGGTCGTTGTTCAGATACAGCCTACAGTTTGATAACAATCCTTGTCCAATGTAGATTCTTCTTTTTACCAGCATCTGCATCATTTTTTTTTGGTCAAAATGTCGAGAATTACCATAAACAGCGGCAAAACTTGTAATTAAATTTTCATGCTTTCCACTTTGTGTGTCAAAGAATATAGTGGGCTCCTAACAAATGCTAATAAAATGATAAGTTATACGATTACGTGTTTCAAACTTCACATAGATATATTACATATCCAATTGGATTACTTGTATTAAAATTTCAGCAACATTCAACAATGGAAATTATAAGATATGTCCCAGATGCTTTCCATTTGTTTCAAGACACGTTTTGATCCTATGCATAAAATTTGTGATTTAACAAGCTGTCATTGCTCTTTGCACTGTTCATATAATCTTGACATTGGGCATTTTATAATGTTCATTTTAAGCAGTCGTTTATGTTGGGGGGGGGGGGGGGGTGTTGTTTTGTGGGTTTTTTATTTTTTTTTTTTATTTTTTTTTTTTTTTTTTTTGGCTTAAGGGGTTGACATTGTGTTATCATATGTGTAGATCCTAAATAGATTGAATTTTGTTTGATTTTCCTGTGATTTTTGTTATGGTTTTGAAATTCCTGAGTTGTGTCTGAGATCTCTGCATTGGCACATATTGTATCTTATCAAGTTACTTCAACTGTCCCAATATTAATTGGTAGACACTTACTATAAAAAAGTTAAGCCAGAATCTTTCTTTTTTTTATAACCACACAAATGCCACTTTTTTATATCACACAAATGCCAATAATATCATACATATTTGTTTTACCCTTTAACCTTAACCGTTTCTAAGTGGCTTAGTCAGTATACCTTAATACTATCATTGTTTTACCTTTTACTTTTTTCATACTTCTCATAATAATTGAGTGGTCAGGGCCTCGTAATTCAGTCTTCAAATCATAAAATAAGGTATTGTACCATTGTTCAATAGTTGTTTTCTTCCCCCCCCCTCTCTCTCTCTCTCTCTCTCTCTCTCTCTCTCTCTATCTCTCTCTCTCTCTCTCTCTCTCTCTCTCTCTCTCTCTCTCTCTCTCTCTCTCTCTCTCTCTCTCTCTCTCTCTCTCTCTCTCTCTCTCTCTCTCTCTCTTCCCCCATTTCCCCTCCTGTGATCTCATTACCAATAATGTGCAAATTACTTTCTAACTGTATTCACAGTGTTAAATATTTGTATTTTTCCTTTACAGGTCCAGGAGGTCGTGGAGGAAGAGGCAGAGGTGGCTTTGACAGGGGACGAGGAGGAAGGGGCGGTTTTAATAGAGGTGGCGGTGGAGGATTTAACAGAGGAGGAGGTGGAGGATTTAACAGAGGGGGAGGTGGAGGATTTAACAGAGGAGGTCGTGGTGGTGGTGGTGGTTTCAGGGGAGGACGTGGTGGTGGGTTCAATAGGGGGTCCTTCAATAAGTCAATGTGAATTATTTGACATCATGTTAATTCATTTGTACATATACATGCGTAATCATCTTACAATAAATATAAAAGTGGAATTTTGTTTGCGTTCTTTTTATTCTTTTTATTTAACTTACAGTGGGTACCATCTCTCTATTTTTGTTTTGAACTGTCTTGTTAACATTTGAGTGCATTCCTCATAGTGGGATCCTGTGCTGATGTTTGGATGAGATGATATCAAAGTACATTGATGGTGTGCTCTTGGAATCTACACATGTTCCCTATTTGGACCGATTCCCCTTCTACTCTTTTCTTGGGTTC
The DNA here is from genome assembly GCF_034508935.2 of Berghia stephanieae. Classification (NCBI taxonomy): domain Eukaryota; kingdom Metazoa; phylum Mollusca; class Gastropoda; order Nudibranchia; family Aeolidiidae; genus Berghia; species Berghia stephanieae. The sequence goes on along the minus strand of NC_088364.1, from coordinate 81,491,116 downwards.
TTTAATTCTTATTTTAGACTATACCATTTACTTACTTTTTTACTGGCGCTGATATGACCTATGCAAGCGCTGTAACAACCTTTAAAAAAAAAGCAAACAACTTGCTATTTAGTTTCACCTGGGCCCTGTCTGGAGTCTTTCGATACTCCTGAGACGTGTGTTGCCTGGAATAAGTAAGATGATAGGCTTTGATAAAAGGGGGGTAAGAGGTAAGTGATTTGAGAAATATACCTTATTATCTACCTACCCTGCTACAAAAGTCATCCTGGGTGGGGTTCCTCACCTCCAATAGTGGACAGGGAGGTACTTACTGTGTCTTCTATCCCTCTTTATGCTTTCTATCTTTGTCTTGGGATGAGATTACTTGGTTTATTCCTGGCCCTGGCCGGACACCCTAGCTGGGAGGGATACGATACAGTCAAAATGTATAGTTAGTTTTGGAAGGTGATATTTTTCTCCTTGTAAATCATCTCCGTATTATGTTTTATTTACATATTATATATGATTTGTAAACATTTGAGTGTATTCCTCTTACTCTTAGTGGGGACCTGTGCTTGTGTCTGAATGAGACTTTTAGGTGATTTCAACGTACTTTGATAGTGTGCTCTTGGAATCTACATCTGTTTCCTAATTGAGCCATTTCCCCTTTGTCTTACCTTTTCTTTTGGTGCTTTAATTGTAATTCTAGAACTTTTTACTAACGCATTTTCTTCCTTTTTACTGGCGCTGATATGACCTTAATGTGTTGCAAGTGCCGTAAAACCCTTAAAAACAAACAACAACAAAAGTCATCACTTCATCTAGATCTTACACACATTTCACATCCTCTATAGAAATGTACATACTCGTACTTATTAGACATATCTGTGATTGTTAATCAAATATAAATTGCCCCGATGATAAAGGAACGTTCCGAGTCGCGTGAAATTTTGCACTCTTACTTTTATTTTTCTGCATAGTCCCGAGCTAAACTGATATATACTTCTCCCATCTCTCCTTAACCCTGAAAAGTCCTTCAATCACAGTAGAAGGTTTTGGGTTTGGCCCTAAACCAGTCTTCTGAAGCTCTAATAAATTAAATTTCCCCTTTAAAACGCTTTCCTTTCTGGTCTTTCTTCCGTGTAAGAAATGGAAAAAAATTAGGAGCCAAGATGAATGAGTAGGAAGGATGAGGTAAGATTCCTACTCTACCCTCAATCATTCGCTGCTTCTGTTGAAACTGCGGCACAATAGGATGTCGCATCATCTTGCAAAAGCAGAACTCCATTTCTGAGCTTTCCCGGACGTTCATTATTTTATTCTTTTGAAGATAGTCAATGTGCCAAAAAAAAAAAATGGTGAGCATGACCTTTGCCTTTTTGGGGAGTCGGCTCTGCACGGGTTCTCCGGTATTTCATATCTAGATCCTATTGACAAAGCCAGGTTTCATCCACTGTCAAAAAGTTATTCTTCACAACCGCATTTTCTTTTCTCTTTCATTTGCTATAGCTTCCTTTTGACAAAGCTGGATTCCTGGTTTGTGTGCTTTTGTGCGTAGTAACATGAAAAGTTAATCTCAGAAGTTTACAATTTTTTTCATGTTACATTATGAGAAATTGATAACATTTTCCTGAAAATTTCCTGATTTCTTCATAGTCAGGGCAATTCATATTTAATTAACCCTCTGTTTATTTTCAGGGTTTGTACAAATCTTGTGACAAATTTTAGTCTTATACCAACACAACAAGCTCTTCCTTTTTACTTTTTACTTTATTATTCTTTGTTTTAATTCCACACATTAAATGGTTTATTCCTATCACTGAGGAATCCACAAACTAATTTTAACCCTTTGGACCACGTGACACAATTACAGTCCAAGTCGGTATCGGGGACGCCACTTTATTGGGACGATTCCTTGGGGGACAATTTTTTCTCTATAAAAAGTCATATCCTTTCCAATTTCCACCCACTTAATGGGGACGGAATTAGATAATGACCCTCCTCATAAAAGAGATCTTTCGTTGTCTTCAATCATGTAAAATGATGGTTCATAAAATACAAATTAGTCTAACGGGATGGTCAACCATTGGTGACAAGCTGTATTTGTGTCACGGCGGGTGTGTGCGTCGGTGTCCAATTGACCAGTAGGTTTTTGACCAATCAAAACACGGGATTTGTGACACGCCTCAAATCCACTCGGACAACAATAGCTGATTGTTTACTAACAATAGAAATAATTAAGCTGACGTCATCCTGCTCTTCGTTATTGTTTTCAGACTGCCAATTGGGTGATTAGTTCCCCCTATTTTCTTTCAATCAGACTATAAACGTTTAATCTTACACATGGATTTAGAACTTTTTATACACTTCTTACTAATGCCTGATACTCCTTGCAAATTTCTCGTATTGGAAACGCAGTACAACTGCATATCCTCAGCATATTGGTGGTGAGACTTTTGCTGATTTTAGACAAAGGGCCAACGTACAGAACAAAAAAGAACCGATCCAAGTACTGAACCCTGGGGCACTCCACAATCGAGAAGATTTGGCTGACATAAGGGATTCTAAATGTAGACCTGCTTTAAATATTCATTTCGGTAGCTCTGTTTCAGTGTATCTTTCGTGCGGCTATGTGGTCTAGTGGTTGACACTCGCTTTCAGATCGGAAGGTCGAGCCTCGCTCGGCGCATAGTTGTGTCCTTGGAAAAGGCTCTTTACTCACATTCTCTCACCGTTCTTGGTGTATAATGAGTACCTGGTCGTAAACAGCGTTATCTCTGTCGGAAAAAAAAAGTTATAATATCGCCTAATAGGCGTCATGTCTCGTTCTTCGTGTTGCTGTTGGTCAGGGACCCCTTGTAAAGCGCTTTGAGCACATTAAGTGGATATTGCGCTATATATAAACTAAAGAAGATTCGCGAACTTGCCCCGTTAGTAGTATTAGTAGATAACATTTTCAACGGGTACGACGTAAATGGTACATTGGCATGGCATAACATCACACCGAAAAAAAAAAAGAGATTTGGCTGACATAAGGGAATCTGAATGTAGATAGACATGCTCGAAATGTTTTATCTAATTATAAATGTGCCGTTACTAAGATTTCACCCAACAAAAAAAATATAAATAAATAAATAACATCGCACAGGAGCCGTGGCCAAGGGGCTGTCTCTTCTATATCTGAGCTAAGAAGATGGACGACAATTGAGCTAACCTGTCTGATTCGAATAAATTTGTTTTGACGATAAAATAGATAAATGGCCGTTAAAATAAAAAATTTGGGAGTTTTAAAAAATCAAAAACGATAGGGGCCTACATGCAGGCTGGAGTAATTGGAGGAAGGCAACTGTAATGTGTGACATACGAATTTCCGCAAAGCTGAAGAGGGAAAATGTATTATCTAACAGTTGTAAGACCAGCAATGTTATATGGACTAGAGACAGCAGCTACAACATAGAAACAAGATAAAGAGGTTGAAGTGGCAGGAATGAGGATGTTGAGATGGTTACTTGGCTAGACAAGAAAAGATAAAGTGAGAAATGAACGAATTCGAATTTTGACTGAAGTGCAAATATGTATCAATATCAATAAAGATGAGAGAATATAAGATTGAAATGGTTCGGTCGTGTAAAGAGACGAGAGAGGGAGTACGTGGGAAGGAAAGTATTGGGCTTACAATTAGTGGGAAAGAGGACAAAGGGACGCCAAAAGACTAGATGGTGCGATAAGGTAAAGGACGATATGAAATAACTAGGCCTGGAGGAAGATGATGCTCTGAACCGAAATGCATGGAGATGTGGCATTCATTATGGCAACCCTGCAAAATGCGGGATAAGCTGAAAGAAGAAGAAGACAGATTTGAAGAAAACATAAATTATTGAAAAACAAAAAACAAAAGGAAATTTTCCGACGACCTTATTTTGTGATTTAATTCCATTTTTTTTCTCTTAAAACTATAATAAGGGGCGGGGAGGGGGGTGTAGAATGAATCTGCTTTTTTATCCACAAAGCGCTAAAAAATGGCAATAGTGACGCAAAAACGTGTGCTTATGTCTCAAATAAAACTAAAGTCAAAAAGACTCGGGGCATTAATATTCAAATTATTTAAACCTAACATTACTAGTTGAGAACCCGCAAAATGTTACGGACAGGAACTGGTCTATTTTAATTATTACACTACTGTATTGTGGACGTTAACATAGATCGAGACGAATCTTTTGTGTCATAAACGATGAAGTCTGTCCTCTGATAAAGTCTGGAGGTGCGCTCAAATGAATCTGGCAACAAGGTGGCCAGATGGTGATTCCCAAAGATAAGGTCAAATTAACTCATCATTGCGCCCTCAGATATTCTAAATGTGACCCTTCGTCTCAAAACGGTATTAAGTCGGATTGGTTAAGATGTTGAAAATTGAAGTTAGAGCCAGAAATATGAGACTTGTGTTGAGTTTGTATGTTTTATTGAGGAGAATGGATACCATATTTTAGGGTGCTAATGCCAACAATTAAAATTTTGGACCAGTTTTACATTTAATTCGGCTTTTAAGCATGGTTCGTTCCGACATAATACCGTTTTGAGACGATGGGTCACAAATAACCATTTGAGTCAACGAGTGCTAGAACTGTCCGTAATTAATTTTTTTTAAAAAAGGTTTGCGAATTACTCGTAGGCTATATATATCATTCTGTGACGAATATTTTTATCCTTTTTAGATTTGCCAGTAATTCTGTGCTCCTTGGCAAAAATTTTCATGTAACATGGGCTGAACGGAACTATGACACCCAACCAATCTATT